>NW_026622763.1:68081070-68394934 GCF_023065955.2 Ursus arctos | reverse complement strand
CGGCATACAGGGGGTGCCAGTCTGCTTTTGTCCAAGTCTCCCTGCCATGTGCTGGACCATGAGAGGGGGCTTGAAATGTTGGAGTGAAAGGCCACAGACTCTCAAAACAGGACTTTGAGAATTCTCAGGGTCTACATACAAATATCTTTTTTTTTTTTTCTTCTTAGCCAAGGGAACTAAGTGGGAATTTCTCTTTATCTCATTCACTTAAGGAATCTCAATCAGTTGTTCCCCAAATAGCAAAGTACAGACTCAGCAAAACGACCCAAGAATGATATCACACATTGTTTATGGCTGAGTGAGCTTACAGAGGGCTGGTATATGCTGAGCACACAGCTATTTGTCATAAAGCCATCAATCAAATTCAGTTGATAATAGAAATCCCTAAATAAATGAATTATAGAAATCAATGAGTCTGCTATTCTTTCAGAGTTTAAAATCATTGAAAAATTTACCATGGATTTAGAAGGCAATTAAATCGTGGGGCATCAGTATTCTCTCATTCATTTCACAGCTCTTTCAGGCCTAACTGCTCTGTTTGTCAAAGACTCAAAGAGACTGCTCAAGACAGACTCCACTGGGGTTCTCCCAGGAATAAGGGGAAGGAAGGCAGCAGTCAAGTTGTTACCTACTCTGTGAGCTCTTGATTACAAAATAAGTGAAGGTTCTTGGGTCCCCTCCAATCACACCTGCCAACATAGGCCTGGATCTCACTTTCTCTTGCCTATTCTATCAGTTATGGGGCCCAAGAGAGAAGAAAGGAAACCCCATAGCCCATCAAACATTCACGTTAGCTTACGTTTAACTTCACTCGCATCTCCCCACACGTTACTAAGAGTAACTGACTTTTTGAGTCACCTCTTTCTTCTCTGTCCCATTACAAAGCATTATCAATGCCTAAAAGTCCCAGATAACACTCAGTAAAGGAGAGAAATGTAAGGCACAATAATTACAGATTCAATAACCCTCAAGGGAGTTGGTTCAGCATGTCTGTGGGTACGAAGCCTAGACTGGCGAATGCAGCCCAGTGCTGGGTGAAAGGGGGAGCGTCTGTACAGAAAGAGCAATAAAGCTTCCTTTCTTTCATTCTTAACAATCCCGTTGCAGCAGCTCCCCCACTTACCACCAGGGTGGCGATGTGTAAAGACTGCCTACTACATACCTGGCACTGTGTTAGCATTGCAAACACAAACAGGAACAAATGATGGGTCCTTTCCCAAAGAAGCGCCAGGATGATGGGGAAGAAAGACATAGAAAGCAATCATTGCCATGTAAGTGTGAAAGGCATGATACCCTATCAGAAACAAGTAGCAGAACAGACTTAGTAACTATTTTCGGGGATAGAGAGGGCTCACAGGAGGTGACAAGCTGAGTACTAGTCCCTGAGATGTCTTTGAAGAATAAATGAAATGTAGCCAACAAACAAGGAATGGAGGGCATTTGCATAAAGGTCATAGTGTGTGCACAGGTACGGAGTGTGGAATAGCCTGGTATTTGGGGAACTGTGAATGTTTTGGCATGGCTGGTATGGAAAGTGAGCCTTAGGAAGAGTCTCTGTCCTTTCACATGTCTATCCCTCCATCCCTCCTCTAACTGGTGTCTATAGACTGGGAGGAGTCTGTTTGGGTTGTATGGTTGTACAGTTTTAGTCCAAACCGAAGTTCTGATTATCACTCCATATTCCCGTGGTACAGTTGTTTCTGGTCATTAACAGCCATGTTGCACGACTGAACTTCTAGCTTTGCTCCGTTGTAACCTCTGCTCACCTTGCTTGTAAACACTTAAAAAGAAAACTGACACCGCGAGAGCCAATGCCTTTTTATGGAAATGTAATTACTAACAGGGCTTTATTGCCGAAAATACAAATTAAGTTCTTTCCTCCCTCCCTTATCCCTATCCATCATCCCCCCGCCCACCCAAAGATGCATTCTTAGTATGCACCAAAAATTCAGTTTTGTCTCTTTGAATACCCTTTGATTATAGGGATTGTGTTGTATTTATAACTGTTCCTAGGTAGCTGGCAGAGGGGCTTGCCTATAAATGATTGATGAACAGAACAATCAATCAATCAGTTCATCTGATTGCTGCATTGAAGGCAAGTGTGGAAGCCTGTGCCATATATAGGCAGCCAATTGAAGTAAAGGAAAATATTGTCCATTGTCTGCAATTTTAATGATCTAAGAAAATAAGACATATGAGAGATCAAAAATATTTTCTTTGCATAAATCTTACATAAAATAAAATAATGCCAGGTAATATCAGTCATGATGTGTTGGCTACAAGAAATGGAAAGTTTGGGGCACCTGGGTGGTTCAGTCAGCTAAGCGTCTGACTCTTGATTTCCACTCAGGTCATGATCTCAGGGTTGTGGGATTGAGCCCCGTCAGGCTCCTTGCTCAGCATGGAGTCTGCTTGTCCCTCTCCCTCTACTCCTGCCCCCACTTGCTCTCTCTCTTTCTCTTTCTCTCTCTCAAATAAATGAATAAGATCTTTTGAAAAATGGAAATTTTATTGCCTAAACAATAAGGAAAAGGGTATGATCTCACATAAGAAGAATCCCAAAGTTCCAGGGTTAATTAATTCAGTGGTTCAACAACGACATCTTTTTTTTTTTTTTAAGATTTTATTTATTTATTCGACAGAGACAGAGACAGCCAGCGAGAGAGGGAACACAAGCAGGGGGAGTGGGAGAGGAAGAAGCAGGCTCATAGTGGAAGAGCCTGATGTGGGGCTCGATCCCATAACGCCGGGATCACGCCCTGAGCCGAAGGCAGACGCTTAACCGCTGTGCCACCCAGGCGCCCCAACAATGACATCTTTTTTATCTGTTATCTTCAGGTTTTTATTCCTGTTTGCCTCCTTTGTGGTTTTAATCTGGTACCGTGGCTTCAAACATCACATGATCACATAACATCCAAATGCCAGATTGAGAAATTAGGACATATCTTTTTCCTGTATTTTCCTCCTATCTCTTTGGCCAGAATTACATCACAGGCCCTAAGCCAAAGACCGTCCAAGGGACTGGAATTACTGTGATTGGCTTAGCCGTAGGCTAATCAAAGTCCGCCTTGATGAGAGGCAGGGGGGAGCCCCGTTTCCTCCAGGAAATGAGAGAAAGCAGGGTTCTGAAGCAAGACATTAGGGGTGGGGAAACAAGAAGGATTTGTTGTTAAATAAACAACTGACAGGGTCTACAATAGTCAATGATCTATTTAACTTCATTTTGTTGTGCTCATTCGACTTCCAAATGTTCAAATAAACAACAGGTCAACCGTATTTCCCACAAAAAGAGGCACAACTCTGTTTACTTTTAAGAAAGAAGAAACAAATAAATAACATGTCAACAACAATAAAAAAGTAAGCAAATGAAAGAAAAGTAAAATAAGATCGTAAAAAATTTTAAGCACCCTAATCGGTCCGCACGGAAAAATATGTTCGACTATTGTGGATTGCCTTTCCAAAATAAATATTAAAATCTCAGTGCTACATCCAATGCAGTAAGTCAGAGTTCGTCCCTGTATTTCTCCTGTTGACAGTAAAGATTGAAAAGTGATCTTATTTAATACAAGAAACAATAGGCTAAAATAAAAACAACCAAAGACTGAACTTCCCAGTTACAGCTCTTATAATTACATTTGCTATGTCTGCAATCTTTTACCCAGAAATATGCAGGTTTTCACCAAGTCTTTGAGGATAATGGTAATTAATCTGTTAATTTATTCAAAAGTTATTTTGGTGGGCAGAATAATTTAGCTCTAACCACAAGTTAATACAGTTTTAAGGAACCTTTCTGAAATTCAGTGCCTGTCACACATTCAGCGTTAATACCATGTTGCAATATTGAAAAGTTTATTAACATAAAGTATTTCAAGCTATACATTTTTAAATTAATCTCAAACTAAATTGAAGATTACACCCATTAAGCATATCTTTAAGAGGTGACTATTGGGCATAAGAATCACCACTGGTTGCTTAGCAACCCTGGTACCAGCACTCAACAGTAAGTTTATCCTAAACATTAATGTAAAATCAGCGATGAATATACCTTCACTTCAAGTCTGTTTGCTAGAAAAATGCACATTTTCTGCCGTTAATGATTCTGTAGTTTGCTATCCTGGGGAGTTGAATTCAGTGTAAGGGTGGAGAAGGGGTGTCTTGGTCATTAAGCTATCATCCACTCTCAACAAGCTGTCCTAGGAATGATGCCCAATTATTAAAGCAATGATGCCAATCACGGTCATCACAGTTGAAGAGAAATTAATATCAGATGAATATCTCAAACCATTTGTTTTTAAAAAGCCATGTGGAATGTACGCCCTGCTTCCATACATTCTAATTTTCAAAAAGAATAGGTTATGAGTGCCTTGGGGCACTCTCAAGGCTATGCTATCCTTAAAAATACCCCAGGTAGGCCCACAGTCAAAAAATGTCTCTCATTCCATTTTCTCCCCTCCCGGGTGACACTGTAACAAATCACCTTCCTAGCTCTGCACGCAGGTCTCTGTCCGGGCGCTCTCGCGACCGGAGTCTGGGGCCACGGCCCGGCCGGCGAGCTCTCGGAAGCCCCGTGGCTGCGCTCCGCCAACGGGGCTTGGCCGCCGGCCCCTCCTGGGCTCCCAGAGCCGGGCAGCTAATATGCTAATAGAATTCCTTAGCCCGGGCTTTGACAGACAGTGAACGCAGGACCCCACCACTGCACGGCCATTACGCCCTTTCCGGAGGCGCAGCTAATTCAAAGAAGATGATAACAGGGTCTGCAATCAGGGAACATTAGAGCGTCGGGCCGGGGGAGGCCGACCGGGCGAGGCAGGCAGGACTGCCAGCAAGCCTGATTTGATTTCTGGCACTTACTGGCGGGCTTGGCAAAAACCGGAGGTAATGAGATAAACTGAAATACCAGGCCCTAGGACTGGTCTTTGAAGTAATTATTCTCTGGGGTAACAAGGGACACGATGAGAAAGCTTTCAGGGACAGGCAGTGGGCACCCGTGGGACCCGGTTTCCATTACGGCGAGACGCAAGACACTCCTCTGAGCGGCTCTCTCCCCACTCAGGGGAGCAGGGTACTGAATAGGCTGTCAAGAGGGGGGGACCTGGAAAGGGTCCGGGAAAGGAAATAAAGCTGAGGACAGATAGAAGCAAGATAGAGAGATTGCCAGAGCCCGGCAAGGGAGCCAGGATTAAGTGAGGGGTTTCAGAATCTCAGTTAGCCACAGTGATAACTTACGAGGCTTTCCTCCATTAGTCTTTACATCCAACACACTCGGGGGACAATGGGAGGGGACAAGGCGAGGGACACATCGGGTCACGGAAGCCCCCAGAGTAGTAAAATCCCTTAAGACGTTGGTGGAAAACAGAAAAGCCTTCGGCTTTTCCCCTTCGGGGCTCTTGGCTCTGTCAGGTTGAGGACCTGAGTGAAATGATTAAGAGAGCGCTTTCTGGAAGTTCAAGCATCTAAGCCTCTGCATATAATCAGGCTCACCAGGCGATTCTTTATGTAGGAGCAGGCCCAAGGCTAAAGTTGAACCAGAAATGAATCATTTCTCATTCTGCTGTGACTACTCCTTCTTCTGAATCAAATCGGAGGTCGCTGGCTACACCAACTGGGAAGCTTGCGTGTGACAACCCAGGAGAAGGACTCTGTGGCCCAGAGGTAGAGCATTAGCGTTTTTGATCTTTCCAAGAGAAAACAACCCGAGCTGCAGATAAATACCACACCAGGACTGACAGCTGAGAACGTCGACAAATCAGGTCACCTTTGCCCTGCCTAGTTTAAGGAGTGGAAACCAGGATATAATATTTGACCACACACACACACACACACACACACATACACACACACACACGTGATTCCAGAGAAGCTGCATATTTCGGTGGTGCACTTTTGATTTGTGATTCCTGCATTTACCCAAATCTACCCTGTATGTTTATCAGCCATTCCTCTTGTTCTCCAAAGATTCTTTTTAGACTTATTATCATGTAGACCTATTATTACCTATATTCAGACTTATTATTAGCAATGGTAACCCATTCATTTGTGCAATTTCAACTATCACCTCTATGTAGAATCGACTATCGGACTATCAACCTCTCTCTAAAACCCGTCTGTGAACCCCAGGCCCACATTGTCCTTGGCCTTTCCGAGGGTCCTGATGATGTATGCAGAGCTGGCAAGCGATACACTTCAGCACTCAGCACCAAGGCGAATTCCGCTTGTCCGAAACTCTTCCTCCTATGCTCCCATTTCCATGAATAACATCATTATCTCTTTATTCACCAGTTTAAAACCTGGGAATCATTTTCTCTTTTCTCTTGTCTCCCACACCCAACTTGACGCAAACGTCATTGATTAACTCTCTCTTACCTCTTGCACTGAGTTCCGAATGTCATCCTCATCGTGCTTTTCTAATTTAGGGGCCACATTGTAAATTACACTGTACTTTATGGATAAAAATGGGAACATAATCACTGGAATATTATTTCATTGGAAAAATACATTCTATATACTTACCAACCAACCAACTTCAACTCATTCCTGACTCTGTATACAGTACTCTAAATTTATGTCCAGTCAGTTCCAAATGTTGTGGCTTTACCTCCATGTCTCTTATATTTAATACCTCAGGATAGAGTCCTGCTGTATCCTAATTTCTGTCCTCAAGCCTTTTACCTGGTGCATTTTAAGAGTCTCCCAACCAGTCTTTGTGATATACATTGCTACAAAGTTAGGTTTTGAAAACATTGATCTAATCATGACACACCCCTACTCAAAAATTTCTATCATGTTTCTATCTCAAGAATGGTTAACCTGGCACCAAAGGCCCTTTGTGCTACAGCTGGGCCCTATTATTCCAATTTTCCCTCCTTCCATACTTATTCTAATATTCTAACCACTTAACTTCGCTTTTTCTCGTCAAACAAGGTATATACTTCTTAGAACAACCACTTTGGGGTAGAATGCACTAATATCCCAACTTTAAATTTTTCTGTCATGTCCTATCCAGCCTCTAGATTGTTCGAATCCTATATCCTTCAGGAGATATTGCCAGTATCTTCCCCCACCGAGTAAACTACTAACTCAACCACCCTATAAATACATGCTAGCTTAGCATTCATTTTTGCCAGTATCCTTCCTTGAAAGTAAGATAATGGGGCTTGTGTCTGAGATCATTTTGTGAAACATACCACATGTATGTTATAGGCATGTAGTTATAATCCTTCCTTATGATATAAATGAAAAGTAAGTATCCTCATGATTAGGTTAATAACAAATTCAAATAACTGGGAGACATGACTTGTAGAGCTGATGAACCCCAGTGTTCTCCAAAGGGGTTCCCTATATGGTTCTACCACATGCCCTTTAGGTCTCTCCAAACTATCTTGAGCTAGAGATTAGTTGGAAAAAATGACACTCTCCCCATGTGCCTCTCTCCTGATCCTTCCACTCAGATTGTGAAGAAATCCTGGTGATTTCCTTGATTTTCTTCAACTGATATTTACAGGACTCCCAGGTAATCAAAGATAGTCATTCAGTTAGAAATAATAATTTACAACTGGAAGAGGCTGGGAGGAACATATTTTTTTTTGGTTGTTAGTGAGGTGTAAATCAAATTTACTATGAAGTGAACCCCCTCCTTAGAGTTCTAAATGCATCCTGGAGAGGATGGAAAAGCACCTCTACTGAGAACTGCTACCATCACAAGCACTACTACTGACTTTAGTATACCATGTCACTTGGGTATTTTGAGGAAGAAAAAAATCTTTCTGGAACACATTTCCCATATCACAAAGTTGTTATGATAACAAATTTGAAAAAGCTTTACTAAAAAAAACAAACTCTAAATGTTGCATTTTAGGTAACCTAAATATGTCTATCCTCCCAGGATGGAATAATGTGTTGTTGACAATCCGTCAGTTTGTCTCTGCCAGCAAAGACTCAGTGATGTGGCTCTTCTTTCAGATTTACTCACCCAACACAAAGCTGAACTGAGTCATGTAAGCTGGGGGCTGGGGGTGGGGGCGCGGGGAGTGATGGGCAAGGGAAGAAACGTAAGTGTGGCTCCAATTTCTGAATCTGTCATGTTAACTGGTTGTTTTCATATCTCCACTTTACCCTAAGCTTTGTGGTCTTTTTTCATTAGAGAAGTCGAGACCCACAGTCACACAGAACATAATTAGAAACAGAATTTTCTCACTGGAGAAGACATAGAGATCATAATTGAGAGGGAAGTTGATTTAGGAATTATAGTTTTATTTTATTTTTCCCCTTCGTGGGTTAAATGACCAGTACAATCTGTTCCAGATTATCCTGTCCCTTCTTAAAAGTAAATTAGCTGTCTCTTCTAAAGAAGGAAATTCCTTCCTCTACGCACGTATTTTAAGTGGTAGTTACCGGTACCTTTTAGAGTGTTTTCTTTGTCTCCTGCTGCTGTCCTGCCAGACAGGCAGTCTGCCATCCAACTTCCCGGTGAACATTCTAATTACAATACGCCCCCTTTTCCAAGTGGTCTCGGGATGAAGGGAAATAAGCAGGCATGTAAAGAAATACCATAGTGAACAACCTCGATGACATGGGAAATTATCATGATGAAAGAAAACATCCTTATGCTTTCCTTGACAAAAATCTTCAGAAAAGCAACCGTATCCTTTAAGTGTAGTTTTAGCGCCAAGTAAGATACAGTTGGCACCAGGATGATAAGGTCAGAATTACAAAAGGAGAGAGAATCTGAGGATGTGAATTCTAATCCTACGTTACACACCACAGTGTGCACATCAGATGGTCTAGTGGAAGTAATTGAGAAATTGTTGAAGAAGAAAGAAGGAAAGAAAGAAAGAAAGAAAGAAAGAAAGAAAGAAAGAAAGAAAGAAAGAAAGAAAAAGAAAAACTGAACAGCATGCAGCGTCAGAGAATTTGTAGCCACCCCGTATTGTACACATTCGATTATTATCTGCCTTATCTGCTTGTAAACCCATGGAAGGCAGCAACCTATTTTTTTGTGTGTGGTTTTTTTTTTTTTTTTTTTTTTGAGGAGGGCAGGATCTATGATCCTACGTAGCATCCTGTACATAAGAGGTAAGAGACGCATAATAGATGTGTGTTGAAGAGTACCTGAATAAAGGGTACGAGAATCAGAGAATGATTAGGTTATTGAATAACCCCTTAAAGGAGAGGGGAGGGAACAAAGCCACAAATGGACCATAAACACCCTAGTAGGTTAGAGTCGTTGAACAGCATTCTAATGCGACTCACAAAACCCTTTTTTTTCCTCTTTAGCACATAAGAGACTATTAATCTAAGGTGTTTCTTTGCCTGCTTACGGAGGAATAACATTTCAAAACACTGTCACCTTTCAGATTTTCTTTTCAGATAGGGGCCAGCCAGAATGCACCCTCACTAGGACGGGAATGATAAGGGCTCTTCTTCGGAGAGCTTCAGGACATAAACTGATCACCAGCTGGGGTCAGGAAGAAATTATGGAGTCTCCTAAAAGCTTCCTCCAGAGCCTGCTGCAGTGCTCACTGCTGGAGCCACAGTCCCAATACTAAAAGGAAGCTCAACTGTTATTTTTTATGGAGCAGCAATTCAAAACGAGAAGAGAACACAACAAAGAAATCTGCTCAGACAGCAGCAGCAGCTCTGCCGTTCTGGCTTCTGAACAAAATGCAAGCAGCGGGTGATAAAAGTAGGGAAACCTGTGACATTGTTGATGTAAGACCCACAGCGTCCTCCCTATGTGAGGGACCGCAGTATTTCACCGAAGGACCGGGAAAATAACCGAACTTTCTCCGGAGAAAGTGCACAACGCAGAAAGGCAAATATTTCATCTTAAGGTCAACAGCTAGATCACCGTCCATTTCCTCATCGAAAAGCTACTCTGGAAGTAAAAGAAATGTCCTATTCGAACATAAAGCTTTTTGGCCCAGGCTAGTAATTTCATTAAGTTAAAATGGTTCTGTGAGATCATTCCACCTGAGAAAATGAACAGGATATGTAAGAGATGAAACTCCTTTCAAGGACACGATGCTTTAAACACACACAGGAGACAGCTGCTGGTGGCAAAGCTGTTGGGGTTTATTTAAAGAAGAACACAATTGCCAAACTTCGGTCCCGAGAGCTGGATTCCCAGGAATCCTGGATGGCATATTCAAAACAAGCTCTGATCTTTGGCTGGTCTGCTGGCTTCTCAGGCACAGAGCTTCTTGCTGATGCCGACGCAGGTGAAGCTGCCTTAAAGCGTTAGCAGAAGTCACCGAAGTCCTTAACCCCATCCGGCTCTGCACTCCTACAGGGAACAGCTTGAGGCTTTGTGCTGTGCCCAGAGTCAAAAGTTCATTCTATCTCAGGGATATTGGCAGCCAGGGCCCCTGAAAAGAATAACACCACAGTCTGCAAAGTCAAAACATTTTGCCAGATCCTTGCTGCTTTGCCTTAGACGTCAGGAACAATGCTGTGAGAAGCCTGCAAGCCAGGTGACTACACCTGGTTTCAAATTCACAGTGCCCCGAATATGCTAGAATATAGTATACGCTAGGTAACTAGAAAGAGGAGGTGGTGCCAAGCTATTAGGGAAAAAAGGAAAAAAAAAATGAGCACATTTAACTCCACTACAGCTCTCCCAGAAACTGTAAACTCCTTCAGGTAATAAATAGGTGTCGAAAGCCTACTCTGCGCGCAGGAGATAGGACTACGATACTGAGCGAGACATGGCCCTTGTCCTTTAAGTGCCGAAGTAATGCATTCAATAAATAAACTCTTCTTCTTCTTCTTCCAAGTCGTCCCCAGGTCTCGAGCTTCTGTGAGGAAAATAAGAGAAAGTGTGGCTTACACCAGATGTGGCGATGTCCACTGGTGCTTCCGAGGAGCGGGGAGCGGTAGGGGGTGCGTGTTTGAGCAAATTCCTCGGGGACCAGCACGCACCCAGAGGAAGCTCAAGCCCTTTATGGGGAGCAAATGCAGAGAGCTGATTGCTCAGCATAAACAACTATGAGAACAGATTATTTTTCTTTTTGGACTGGCTCAGAGGCAGCACAGAGAGGAAAGAGAGAGAGCGCCCCCCCCCCCCCCCCCCCGGCCAAAAAAAAAGCCTAGCAGGCATCCAGAGGTGAGGTGGGGAGAACTGGAGGAGAGGTTTTTAAAGAACCCCACGTTCGAATTCTAGATGGTCCGACTGTGGGATGCCATATAACTTCTCTCCCTATTACCCATTTCTTCAGTAAAATGCTGCCCAGAATGATATTTCAGGAGCCTGAGGGAAAGAATCCTGGAGGAAAAAAAAAGGTGTTCTAGGTCTGGGTTGCAACTAGGGCAGAGATGAAGGAAGAGCCACAAGACAAACGCCGAAAGCCAGCATCAGCAAGAAATCAGAGCCCGAGCCAAGGAGGGGAAGCCGAAGTCCCCGGACATTCGCAGAACCCCTGGGACAGGTACGGCTCTCCCTGTACGGTGGCAGGCGGAGGCTCTTCAGAGCAGCAGGTGACAGATCTGGATTGTTCTTCTGCAGGGCAGGACCATGCCTTTGTCTGTGTGTAGCCATCATGCCTCTACAGGCACTAGTACAAACCTCCTAGGAAGAACTTATGAATGTTTGTTGAATAATTTATAATAGTGAGATGAAATCTCAGCCCCTAACTGCCAAACAGGGAGTCAGGGGCTTCCCAGGGACCTTCAAATCTGCAACACAGGAACTGCTCTGTATGCGAGCGAACAAGTCATTGCCCCAAGACCCTGACTTCGGAGGCTCCTAGACAGACATTTCTTCTTTACCAGTCAGCCTGAGATTGAGATTCCCACCACTAAGGATCTTGGGATAGATTCCAGACAACAGATTTAATAATGTCATATGTCAATTACACCTCAATAAAAAAAATAATTTTAAAAAAAAGATAAGAGATTCAAGAGGGATGCCTCCACACCTGGTTCTCACACCCGGTGCAGAGAAAACCGCCTCACATTTTGAAAAGGTTTTCAAACACACACTCTTAGAAGACGTATTGCCCCATTTCTGCCTCATCTGAATTTGAAAGCAGCAAAGCCCGAGCTAGTTATGAGTGGTGTTTAAGGCAGTGCCACCGTGATGTCAGAAGAAAAAAGAAAATAAACAAATGGTATTTTTAAAATAGGTGAATTTGCTCTTACACAGAATTATTTCTGTCCTAGTGAGATGATACTTAAAGAAAAAGGAGGCTCCTGACATTCAGTGAGTCTCTGATTTACTGAGCACATACTATGCAGGGCACAGGGGACAATAATGGGGACAGGATAGCAGTCTCCGCCTTTATGAGGCTAGCATTAGAGCAGGGGCTACAGGCAGGGAAAGGGGGATGATGACGCAGAATGGTAGGTACCAAGTGAGGGGTCGCAGCGTGCAAGGAGAGTGCATAAGCAGGGGGCCAGCCTTCAAGGAGAGCTGACACGTCACTTGAGACTTACAGGAGGAACAGTATTTGGCTCCGAAAGAGGCAGTGGGAACAAGAAGAGTATTCCAGGGAAAGGCAAAAGCATGCGCTGGATCAAAACCCCAGACTAAGTCTGGGGTCAGCTGCCAACGAAGCAGGAGCAACAGAATCTCTCTTTTTTCAATGTATTTTCAAAAGGAATCAAAGTAGCAATCATTGAAAAAATGAAAAATAAACAACACCTTTGTAAGGCTGACTTATTGTCTAAATGCACTTCACGGTTTGGAGTTTCTATTTTGAATTCCAAATGTGAGGTCCACACAATCTTTTCAGTGCTCATGATAGAATGCCAACCACGCCCCAGCATAGCTTTGAGTATTTTACACTCACTGACTCCATTAATCGTCACAATAACTCAATTATCATCCCATTTTATTGACGGGAAAACCACACAGAGATGTTAAGTAACTTGCCTGAGGTCAAACATTAGCAACAGAGTTGGAATTTGAACCTGAATAGTCTGGTGCCAAAGTCTATTCTCCTAACTATAGATTTTGGCCTATATTTGGGGGAAGTGAAGCAAGTTCCCTTTGGCTTAATAAGTTTTATACTTAAAAAAAATGAGGCTAAAAAGGAAAATGAAAATGAGATCATGGAGAGTTTTATAAGCCATATCAAAGAGATTAACTTCTTCATGAGGGGATTGGGAAGTCTTTGAAGGTTTTTAAGCATGGAAATGACACCATCTGATTGGCTTTGTACCATGATCTCTCTGGCTACAGAGAACAAATGAGGGAGAACAAGGTTTCTGGGCGGGGAGATAGGAGGAGGTAGCCGTAATCCAGGTGGGAAACCATACTTGCTTGATCAAGGACAGGAGTAGGGAAGACAAGGACAACTGTAGACTTTTGAGGGTATGGAGGAGGCAGAATTAACAGAGTGGAGGGACTGACTGGAGTCGGGGTTGACGGTGAGGGAGGAGTCGAGGAAGATTCCCACATTTCTGGGTGGATGGTAGGAGGGCACACAGAGGAGCCAATCAGGGCACAAGACATGAGTTCAGGCCAGAACGTGCTGTGTCTAGAGGGTCTGATGTTCACCCAGCAGGTGATGTCCAGTAGGCAGTCAGACATGAAGTTCAGGAGAAAGAGAGAGTCATTAAAACAATGAGAGCAGAGGGGACTCCCGCAGCAAGCGTGAAATTACAACAAGGATGGGAAGAGAATTCCTCCACATTTAAGAGATTGGTAGAAGAGAAGCCCACGGAGGAGATGGAACAAGCCATCAGAGTGGTAGAAAGTCAGAAGAGCAATGTATCCTGAAGCAAAGAGAAAAAGCCATCAAGAGGGAGCAGAGAGGCCAGGAGAGAAGGTTCCAGAGGCTCCATAGGATGTAGCAAGAAGGACGTTATTAGTGACTTGGTCAAGAGCTGTTCTCATGCAGAGTGGAGGGACAGGCCAGACAGTAGCAAAATGAAGGTGAAGAAGTGGGAACGGGCTAGAAACATCTGGAAGTTTGGCTGGGAAGGGGAAGAAGAAATTGGGCAGAAGACTACAGTGGGCATCATCCTTGTCATCACTGTTGTGACGATTGCTTTTCACAAACATGTGAGCACAAAGCCTGACAGAAAGGAGCAGAGAGTTAAGAGCATTTACAAAGAGAGATGCTGGAGAAGGCAGGACTGAGCCCGCAGGTGGAGAGGGATCCTTGGGTCCCGATGAAAGGAGGTGTTAAATTGATTGAACAAGGAGGCTGCTAGGCTGAGGGGACTCTAGTGCCAAAGCACCCCACGGCCCACGTAATCTAAGCCTGTCAGTGCCTGGCGGTCATGAAGCGGAAACCTCAGCACGACCCATCACAAACAGCGACAAGGCTTTAAGCCGTAGCCAATCACATGAGTTCTTCGCTTTGCCTCCACCTTTCCTCTATAAAGTCTTCCCTTAGCTCCTACTGCCGGAGTTTTCCTAATTCCTTCCGGTTTGGCACTGCCAGATACGAACTGAGTTTTGCCCAAATAAACTCTTGAAATGGTTACTATGGCTCAGTTTAGCTTTTAACAGAAGGAAGGGGCAAGGATGGCCTGCGCTGGGCAGGAGCAGGGCGAGAAGCCGAGGCCGTTTCTGAGGGCTGGCCTCCACGTCCTGCGAAGCCGGGGCGAGGTTATCCGCGGGGGGCCGGGAGGGAGACAGAGAGGAGGTCAGAGAAGCCTCCCCCCTTCTGTGCAGCCCCCACTGACCGTTCGTGAGGGCCGCTCAGCTCAGCGCCTGAAACTGCCCATTCACGGACGGGAGCTCTTGGCGTGCTCCTTACTTTATCATTTTAGAAGAGAGAGTTCAAATATTAAATATCGTGGATGGAATTATGCTAGACAGATGGAGTTGCAGAAGTAGATAACGGAGCCTGTCAAGGAAAAAACAATCAAGACATTCTCCCAATAGGAAGCTGCTCTTCAGATGAAGTGATGAAAAATTCTTACATAGAATGGATCTTAGAAACTTCCAGCATCTCTGTGTTTGTCTATTTCTACATTCGTATTGGGCGCTGGGCCTCTGCAGTTATCCATACAGAGAATTCTTTCATAAAAGGGCCCAGCACTAAATATTTATTTGTAAAGTTGCAGATTCTTCTTCTCTCCCATACTCTATAATGGCATAGTACAATTTTCAGAATTGAGTCAAACTTATATTTTGAATTCCTTCTTCATTTTTTTATAAAACTGTCATCAAAAACACGGTACATTATGTTGCTTAAATATCCCTTTATTAGATCCTATGTATTAAGTTTCATTCAGAAGCAAATGCTAAAACTATCTCTTTTGAAGAATTGATATGCTCCCTCCCTCCTTCCTGATGACACAAAGTAGGCCACTTCCTAGGTGTCCTTCAGTGACACGGTCCTTCCTAGGTGACACGGCTAAAGGAAAATGCTTGCGTCTGTCAGAGCAACTACGTTTACCCCTGTGGTTAGCGTGTGCCTCTTTTCTGTTTCTTCTGGTCTTTTAGCCCGAACTGATATGTTCTTACTCAACACAAACCTTTTGCAATATGCCATACATATAAATTCATGAAAAGACCGATTTAATCTGATGTATTGTCAAGAACAATTCCATTTCTCCTTGAACAGTTACGTGTTTACCTGGTCTTCATGGCACGTGATAAACCTGTTCTAAACTAAATTTTCAGTTTTGCTCTAAAATCCTAAGCCTACCCTAGAAAAAAAAATCTTGAAAAATTCTAAAAATTTAACTTGAATTGTGTCCAGATCGGCTAAGTGGCTTTCCAGCCTCTTGTTAAACCATACGACAATGTACAAAGAAAACCAACAAAAGTATAATTCATCAGTGTTGGGAAAAAAAATTTTTGGACCCAGTATTTTACCAGATATTTTGTTGCCCATTCCACCTGGCTGTCTTCCAGAAAGTGGCATTCTAATTTTTCTGAGGATAATTGTAGCTCTGCTTACTCGGTGGTTTTTATTCTTCTGAGTGATTTGTTTTACTCAGTTTATACCATTCGCATGCCTCATGTTCTTCTCCAGGAGCCAGCCCATGATATCGAGAGACGATTCACATCTGGTACCTTTAAAACTAGCATCTGCGTCGCCTGCAATAATTAGCATTTTGCTTTGTGCTGCATCCTGCTTTGCATGTATACTGCCCCCTGAATCAAATGACTTTAAGGCCCTGAATTGGTTAATCTATACAATGCTGCTATCTTGCCCAATATCTCAGAAAGATCTGAAGAAATTTTATTCAGATTTAACCTAGAAAATGGGTGAAAGTGAAATTAGGCAAGCAAGGCAATAAAGCAAGAAGCCTAAAAGAAGAACACCTGGAGATAAAAAACCTAGAGCTGCCTCTCTAGGCTAAGCTCCTTCCCTAAGAATCCGTGCGCACTAATGAGGGCAATTACCACCGCACACAGCTTGCCTCTCCCCGCACTCTGCCTGCTGGGGGACTCTCGGTGACCTGCAGGTCTTCTTCCTGATGGCAGTGGAACAGAGCAAAAATTATTTGTAAGACATTTAAGGGCAGCTCTCCTGTTGTCCTACAACATTTCCTCTACACTGAGTGAAACAGGCATTTCAAAAATTGTTCAAGAATACCGCCTTGTCCTCCTCATAAGCAGTGGATTGTTTAAAAGCAATTTTTACAAATGATTCCTATGGTTATATTGTAAGTACTCTGCGTTGCTTGTATGAAAAGTCGCATTCCCCTCCCCTTCCATAGACCTCTACACTGGGCAATGGGAAAAGAATAAATATAAACTCTGCCCTGCTCTCTATAGATGGAATTTGGCAGCATGCTTTATGTTGGCACAGGAACAAGTTATTTCTTTGCTCAAGTTATGAGTTTAGTCAGAATCCAAAGTGCATCTTCAATCTCATTAGCTTTTTCTAGGATGCAGGGTTGTTGTGCTGCATTTTAGAATTTTTACTGTTTAAAGGATGATTCACAACTTGGCAGTTAAGAATAAACGAGTTGTTCCAACATCATCTTCTCCCCACAAGGTTAAGACTGCACCCTTATGTACAAAATTCCCATGATTTGCTGGAGTCTAGTTCTGAACTTCCTATTTCGTCCTCCAGTCTATCTATCTGTGGGTTCAAAGCGTGTTGCATTAAATTCTGAGGCCCTATAGTAGGTTTAACATCTGGTAATACTGGTCTCTTTTCAGTGTTCTTCCTTAGAATTTCATTAGCTATTTCTATTTGTTTTCCCACATATCCTTTTGAATCAACATGTATATTTTAAAAATATTCTATTGATTCTTTTATTGGCATGCCAATTTATAAGTTACCCTAGTAAGAACATTTTTTTTATTGACTATTACTATCCAAAATAAGATACTGCTTTCAATTTGTTCAGCAGTTTTGGGTGTCTCTTAACCGTGTTCTAACCTTTATAGAGATCATGTATATACTTTATTAAATGTTATTTATTCCTAGGTATTTTATTTTTTTGCTTCTACTATACATAGGATTTTTAAAAGTTATATTAGCTTTTAACACTATTATTTGTAAATGGAAACTATTAATTTTTATGTATAAGATGTTTTTATACCACACTGTCTTATTTTATCTCTTATTTTTTAGTATTTCCTTTTTATTTTTGGGTTTTCCAGGTCTACAATCACATCACCAAATAATAGTGATTTTTTAGATGTCCTTAAAATTTCTATGACATTTTATTTTTCTTTAGTTTAATTGCATAGAATATTACCTCCAGTACAAGGGTGAATAAAAGTGGTGAGAGTGAGAATAGATATCTTATTCCTGTTTAGAGTGGGTAGCCAGCTAGAAAAAAAAAATTATATCCATAACTTATACTTTATACATTATACCAGAACAAATTTCAAATCAACCAAAAATGTACATGTGCACAATTAAATCGTAGGATAAAGTATGGGAGAATTTCTTCATAAGCCTCATTTCAAGGATTTCTCTTAAAATATTCTTCAAAATCCAGAAGCCATAAAAGAAAAGACTGATAATTTTTTTACATTAAAAAAGATTTCTACCAGGCAAAATAAAATGAAAACAAAACCAAAAGACAAAAAATAAAGTGGCAACCAAAAAAAGTATTTACAATTCATATTAACAGGGAAATAACTACATTAATGCATGAAATGCTCCCCAAAATTGATTTACATAATTAAAAACCAATAACCCAAGAGGGAAAGGATGTAAACAGAGCTCAAAGTGAAATACAAATGGCCTATAGTCTAATGAAAAGATACTCAGACTCAATCTCGCAGTAAGGGAAATGCAAAGTAAATCGACACTCATACCGTCTCACCTATCATGTATCATGAGTACAATCTAAAAGCTTGATAATACACTATTCTAGCAAGTCTGTGGGGAAACATTTTCAGACTTTATTGATAGAAATATAAATTGCTAAAATCTTATGGATGGTAATTTGTCAATATCCATAAATATTACAAACTCAAACACCATTTGACTCAGTTCTTCTGTTTCTGGGTATTTATCCTACAACATATTTTCCCACGTGTAAAATGAATAATGTACAAGATGATTCATCATATAAGGAAGATGTAATACACACAGACACACACACACACACACACACACACACACACAGGGGAATATTACTCAGCCATAAAAAATGATATCTTGCCATTTGCAACAACATGGACAGTTCTAGAAAGTAGGAAGGAAGGAAAGAAGGAGGGAAGGTTGGGAGTGTGGGAAGGAGGAAGGAATTATAGAAAAAATAGGAACTCCTCACTTTAGAGTCTGTTCAGAGCTTCATGAAAGCACTCCAAGGCAGGCGCACTGGGCTAAAGAACTACGCGAAGCCACCCGGAAGGGAGCACAGACAGGCAACGTCTCACCAACTGACAAATTCAACCTGACCCTGAGGCATTTCCCTAAAACAAAAGGACATTTGCTCAGAGTGGCAGGAAGATAACAGGGTATGATGTCAAGTGCCTAAAAGCTATCACTAGTTTAAAGGAAAAATCAGATATAGAAACCCGGACACTGGGTTCAACGGCTGTTCTCCTTCCAGGACTGCCTGTGCCCTGATTTTCTCTCCACGTCTTTCTGTCTGCCTTAATAACCAAACTATTACTATGCATCTGTATTATCTCTTTTTTTTTTATCTTAAGATAGAAAGAAAAGTAGGAATGAAAATATCAAGCCAAATAGTGAACAGATCCAAAGAGAATGTGCCTCTTAATTTTTGTTCAAATGACAGATCAAAATAGAGCTGCCTTCTATCAAAGATAAGTATACGAAAAATAAAGTGTTTAGTCCTTTGAAAAATTTTGGCTGGAAAATAAAGATAACACGATAAAGCTGGAAGAGTGTATTTTTACAACATCTGTTCCAAGAAACAAACATTTTAGAACATTGTTTCTGTAATATTTAAAATAAAAGATAAGATATAGGAAGATATTTTTGAAAGGAAGGCAACTGCATTTGGGGAAAAAATGTAAAAAATGTAAGGTAACTAATCATGTCATGGCAGTAATTAAGATATCACTCACAACCATAAAGAACTAAAATGAGCTTGCGGAACAATACATCTTCTGGGTCTATATCCAAAGGAACCAAAGTCACTGTCGAAGACATTATCTGCATTCCCAAGTTCACTGCAGTATTGTTTACAATAGCCGCAACACGGAACAACCTAAATATCCATCTACAGGTGAATGGATAAAAAAAATGTGCCACATATATAAAGGAATACTATTCAGCAATAGAAGGAAGGAAGTCCTGCCCCTTGTGACAACATAGATGAATCTTGAGGGCATTATGTTCAGTGAGATCAGTCAGGCAAAGGAAAGAGAAGATAAAGAAAACAAGTACTCTATGATCTCACTTACATGTAGAATCTGAAAAAAAAGAAAAAATAACTCATAGAAAAAGAGATCAAATTTGTGGTTATGGTGTGTGTGTGGGGGGGGGGACTGGAGGAAGGTGTTTAAAAGATACAAACTTCAAGTTCTAAGACACACAGCCCTGGGGATGAACTGTACAACAGAATGACTATAGTTACACTGCCCTACAGTATATTTGAAAGTTCCTTAGAGAGTAGATCCGAAAAGTTCTCATCAAAAAAGAATTTTTAAAATAACTATATGAGGACATGAATATTCACTAAATTTACTGTGGTAATTACTTCACAATATATGTAATATATATATGTCAAATATGGCGTATGCAATAAACTTATACGGTGCTGTATGTCAATTATATCTCAATTAAAATAAAAGAAAAAATATTTGGGATATGGAGAAGATTTGACATGTTCTTTCAGAAAGCAAAGGTAAAGGAAAAAGAAATGAAAAAGTCAGAAAAAAGGATAAAATAGAAGAGCAAGCAGCAGAAATCTGACATCTAGATAATTGATCTTCCTGGAGGAGAAAATAGAATACCCCAGTCCAAAGCCATTTAAGAAATAGGGTTTTAGGGGGCGCCTGGGTGGCACAGCGGTTAAGCGTCTGCCTTCGGCTCAGGGCGTGATCCCAGCGTTATGGGATCGAGCCCCACATCAGGCTCCTCTGCTGTGAGCCTGTTTCTTCCTCTCCCACTCCCCCTGCTTGTGTTCCCTCTCTCGCTGGCTGTCTCTGTCGAATAAATAAATAAAATCTTATAAAAAAAAAAAGAAGAAATAGGGTTTTAAAAACGTCCAGCATTCTCCTCTAGTTTATTCTTGCTAAAAACTGAACGCCAGCTCAAATGTCCAGTTCATTGATCCTCTTGCCAGATCGTGGGTTGTTTTCCTCAGGAGCCAAATATGAGAGTAGCAACCCCAATTTTTTTTTATCTTAAAAGAGAGTAAGTATATTTATTAGATAAAAATAAGAAAGACACAGTAGTAAAATATATGATACTCATTCAGATATTGACTAGTAATAATCAACATGACAAGAACAACTTAGGGATATTAAATATTTTCTATGTATAGGACACCAGGCAAAACATTATTTAATTTAGTAATCCCCACGACCCTATGAGGAAAATACTAGTATCATTACAGTTTTAATGATTAGTAACCTAAAGCTTGGCAGAATTAATTGATAGGTCAAATATCATGCAGTCAGGAGAAGGGAGAACAGAGACTTGAGCCTAGTTTATCTTTTTCTTTTTTTTTTTTTTTTTTTTTTTTGAGTCTATGCTCTTAACCACCATGTCATTGCTACGGGACAAGTCCAGGTTACTCTGGATTGTGATGTTCGTTCCCAAGATGTTCCTTTTATGGGGGCTCTAGAGCTCGTACTTCCACGTGTAGCTAATGACGAATCAGGACCAACTGAGCCTCTAGGGTGACCAAATCAGTACCCTAGGGTCTTTGCCCCAAGTTTCGATTATCTTTATAATATATACAGGTATTTATAGTCCATAATTGGCCCCAGCCCAGAACTACATTCATCATTGAATAAAGCCTCGTATTGGGTGTCAGTGAAATCCTGGACTGCTCCAAATGAAGAAGATAATAAAAAAGAGACAGGATAGGAGGAGACGATGAGAGCAAAAGTAGCTTTCCAGCTAACCACCCGGTTTCCAACTGCTCACACGCCTCCAGCAACTGGATAGGACTACCGACATCACGGAGGTCATTAAATACGCAGAGAACAATAAAATGATCTCCAGATTTGGCCTTACTGATGGTATAAACCACAATCATTAACTTGGTTATAAGGACCTGCTGCTTTTTATGTAAAATGTCAAATGAACGAAGTCAATTTATAAATTGAACGGAAAATGTTGACCTCTCCCAGACCAATATAATAGAATAAAAAATTGTGTCAATAATATCATAGGGGAAAAAAAGCCTCCCAAAAGGAAAAAATAAATAAACCTGCAAAATGGTAGGACATACCTGGATGTCAGTCAAAACAATGAAAGTAACCAGCACCTCGACATATTCCCCCAAATTATTGAATTTCTAGGATGAGAATGAAACCCAGAAGAATTCAGGCAGGAACAGAAGGTAACCTAGACTGAGTAACAAAAAATCAGGCTGACCTCAGACTTTTCCCCTGAAACATTAGATGCTAGTTGAAAATGAGGCAGGGCGCCTGGGTGGCTCAGTAGGTTAAGCATCTGCCTTCAGCTTGGGTCATGATCCCGGGGTCCTGGGATCGAGCCCCGTGTCAGGCTCCCTGCTCAGTGGGGAGTCTGCTTCTCCCTCTGCCTGCTGCTCTCCCTGATTGTGCTCTCTCTCTCTCTCTTTGTCAAATAAATAAATAAAATCTAAAAAAAAAAAGAGAGAGAGAGAGAAAAAAAGAAAAGAAAATGAAGCAACACCTACCCTATCTACAGGATTCTTCTCCTGGGGGCCCAGAGTGCACATCAGCACAGGACAGCTCCGCTAAGTCCTGCTATGCATGGGGGAAGAAATATCAAACATTAAGTGGTCTACACGTATTAACCTGTTGACTTCTCCTCGCTTCCACGAGGGTGATGTTATTATTATTTTACAAAAGAGGACCCTGAAACACAGGGAACTTAGTAAAATGCCTGAGGTCACATATCTAGAAAGTAGCAGATGCTGTGATTTGCACTCAAGCACTCTGGCTCCAAAATTTGTACATTTGGACCTTATGCTGTTTGAAAACTAACAAATCAGCTAAAATAAAAGATAATGTACAAGTACGGTACCAATTGTCGCACGACAGTCAGCCCATGTCAGCGAGCTCCTACTCATCCCTTAGGCTTTAGCTTAAATGTCACTCCATTAGGGAAATTTCTATGACCTCTTCAGACAGGCCTCCCCGTCAGGGTATAACCAGGAAATGACAGCTCCATACGTATTTCAAACAAAGGGGATTTAATACAAAGAACTGGTTACAAAGGTGGTGAAAAAACTGTGAAGCCAAATAGGGAACAGTGAGGCAAGAGATAAGCACCAGAGATTAATAGCAGTGGGAAATTACTATGGTCTCCATGGAGTGAAAGGACAATGAGAACAAGCAGTGTCCCAGAGACCATGGCTATTCAGAGGCAGCTGGGGCCACAGAGCGAGGGACTTTCTGATGGGAGCTGGACACCCGGAGGGGATGCAGCTATGGCTGGAGAGACCAGAAGAGGCAGGTACAGAAGGGGAGAAACACACTGGAACCTCCTCCTCTCTGCCTTCCAAACTCCTGCCAGTGCCTCCCACTGGCTGAACCAATCTGGAAGGTACAGGACAAGGGAAGCTGGGTAACATTGCTCCCTAGGACACAGAGCAGAACAGGGGAAGAATAGTGACTGCTGATAAACTCTCCCTCTATACTGCCAAATACCCCCCCACAATATCCCTATGGTAACATACCTTATCCTTCTATCCATGAGTTTGGTGTTTGCCTTCGCCATGGCAACAGCCATGACCACCCTTTAGATCACCCTTCAGAAAAGAACTTGTCCAGTTAAGTGACAACCTCCAGCCTCCATACCTACTGGCATTCACACCAAGGCCATACCTTGCCAGGGTTGCTCTGAGCCAATGCCTGAACACAACAGGGGTATTACAGCTGGGCCACTCCTGGCCATTGTAAGCAATATGACTCCTCTAAGTAAGTTTTGCTCTGCGCTCCCCATCAGCCTTGCTGAGAGTTTCCCAGAGCCACACCGTAGACTGAGTTTCTTCCTACCTTATCCTCTCTTCCTGCGACATTGTCAGACTCACTCGTGTTCACAGGCGGTTGTTCTCGACCCGCACTCCCTTCTCCATGATCCTTGACAGGTACTTTCTGCAATCTCTTTCCTTTCTAATTCCATCTTGGCATGTGCTTTTCTGGAAAACCCCCCAACCTATAATCTTCTGGAGAGAAGAGAACGTATGCATCTTGTTCATTGCTAAAGTCCCATGACCCAGTGTAATTCCTGGTACATAGCTAGCACTCAAGACATCATTAATGAATAACTGTTAAATGTTTGAAGGACTGAAATGACACCACACAATCAATCTTTAGCAACAAGTATTAATCATGAATAGATTTGAAACAAGCAGTAAATAACTCACCTTCAAATGAGGATTCATTATAAGTTCTTTTGCCATTTGCAGCTTGCTCTCACACAAAAAAGAATTCTGTATCAATCATTAAAGCCAATAACATCCAAACATTCCTGGACTTGACATAGGGGATAACTCTTAGAATTCATTCTTGGTTCCCAAGTAAAGCAAATCACTTTTAAGTTGGCATTTCAAAATTTTCAGATTTTCACTGTTCACTGAAAGATGTGTGTATTCAACAGATAGAGAACAAAGGATTCGGACTACATAAGGGTCAGAAGACAAGATTATTAATAGGATTATTCCTGTAGTCAGGGAACCGGACACTATAGAATCCGATTTAACTGCCCCTCACCCCACTGGCCCCTTATTTGAGTCTCATGCCTTTTTCAGGGAGGAAAACATTTAAAATACCTGAATCAAAGCCGAGATTACTAAAACCAGGCACACAGGGCTCTAGAGTGCTAGCAATTTTCTTTCATCTTATTCCACAAAACCAAGAGCAAGATAAGAAGATAGGATGTCGGGAGAAATAATAGGCATCATGTTAAGTGCCAACCTCTTTTTAAAAAGTCTCCTTTGCCACTAAGATTAACCCCTTCCTAAGATAAAAATTTGAACTAGGCAAACATTTCTGTGCTTTTTTGTGAAATATCTGGAAAAGTCTAGGTTTACTTTGCACAAGGGATATATATTCATTCACAGTTTCAATGTCTGTTATATTTCCAAAATTAATTATATATAAAATAAGTTTTAAACACAATTGTTCCCTTTGACCTGTATTTCTCGTAAATTGGTAAGTAAATCTACAGGCTTAATGAGATTCAGGTTTTATTTTTTTGGCAAGAATATTTCAAAGGTGATGCTGTGAACTTCCACTGGGAGGCACGTAGTGTCTGGTCAATGTCTGGTCAATGTCCATTTTATGATGGCAGCAGACAAATGACGCTCAATGCCCAGCTCCATCAGGTCAGTAGGAGTTGCAAAATGTTACTGTAGTATTATTTTTGTCCTTATTTATTAACTGGAATACTTTGTGAAGAGAAACCATCTCATTAATAATTTGATTACCTCAGGTACAGTTAGTATAGGAAAAGCAGAATAAGAGCTTGCTTCTATTCATATACTTACCAGCCTTCAAAATAATGAATTGGAGCCATACAGTCCTCAAAGGTGACTGATGGATTTTTCTTTCCTTTTTATTTTAGTATCATTATAAAATCATTTCTTTAAATATATTTGATGTGTTTTAATTCATCATAACTGTTATCTTTACTCATGCACAAATTAGTCCATCTTTAGCCAGTGACAACCCACTCAAGTTGGTTCCTGAGTCTTTTTGAAACCACCTTCCCATTGTAAATCAGCAGTATAGGCACGCTAAGAAAAACCCTGGTTATGGAAAAACAGTACCATCTTATTTCCTTAAAAAAAATGGAAGGAAGATAAAGATAGAGACAGAGAGATGGAGAAGAAATGTATTGATTAGAAGAGAATTAAAACACACACCTGTTAGGATGACTGTTATAAAACACGCACACACTCACGCACGCACGCACACACACAGGCACATACACACACACTTTGGTACAAAGATAGATGGTCCCCAGCAGATTTGACCCCTCTGCTTCCACTGACCCCTGGAGCCCAGTATTTCAAATATCCTGATCTTGTGCAGTTTCTCATTTCAGATTTTAAAAATAAAATTCTATTGCTCATCTTTAAAAAACCAGAAAATAATATGCATTGGTGAATGTGAAGAAATTGGAACTTTGGTGCATTGTTGATGAGAATGTAAAATGGAATTACTATATCATGCAGCAATTCTACTTTCTGGCATGTAACTAAAGAACTGAAGGCAAGGTCTTTAAGAGATATTTGTACACCCATATTCATAGCAGCATTATCCCCAAGAGCCAATCAAAGTGGCAATTCAAGTTTCTGGCAATGGATGGATGGATAAACAAAATGTGACTATGCAAAGGCATAGTATTCAGCTTTAAAAAGGAAGAAGGTTCTGACACATGCTACCATGTGAAGAAAACTTGAGGACGTTATGCTAAGTGAAATTAAGCCAATTACAAAAATAAAAAATAAAAGCAAATACTCTGTGATCTACCTATGTGATACCCAGGGTAGTTAAATTCATAGAAACATAAAGTAGAATGGAGTTGCTGGGACCTGAGAGGAGGGAGGAATGGGGAATTAGTGTTTAATGAGTATTGAGTCTCAGTTATGCAAGAAGAAATAAGTTTTGGAGAAAGATGGTGGTAATGGTTACACATTGTGAATGTACTTAACACCTCTAAACTCTACACTTAAAAATGGTTAAGATGGCGGTGCCTAGGTGGCTCAGTCGCTTAAGAATCAGACTCTTAGTTTTGGCTCAGGTCATGAACTCATGGGTCATGGGATGGAGTCTCGCATCAGGCTCTGTGCTCCGCCGGGAGTCTGCTTTGAGATTGTCTCTCTCTGCTCCTCCTCCCACTCATTGACTGCTCAATTGTGCGTGTGCTCTCTCTCTCTCAAATAAATAAATTAATATTTTAAAAAATGGTTAAGATGGTAAACTTTATGTTATGGGTATCTTACCACAATTTAAAAAATTATGAGATAACAAATTGCAATATTATTTGGATCTGGATTCAAACTCTGTTAAAAAAAAAAAAGATAGGATAACATAGTTTGCATTCCCCAAGGTCTTGAGATGTCATTCCAGAAAAGAGAATTGTGGGAACAGGGAAGTATTACTGGGAAAGAAGAAAAGCAGATAGGAAGGTACATTAGGGAGGTGGCCTACACGTAGGGGCTGATTCACCCAGGGCCTCTGAGAAGCACATGACAAGCTGCTGAGAATTGTCTTCTTGCATGACAGGAGGTCTAATCCTAACTCCACAGACCCCTGCTCCCTATTTGCATAGTGTCACCCCTGGGTTTTATGACCCACACCTTGGGGGTGCATTATGCACTCTGTGGTGTGTTGGTTCCTTTGGCGCAGAAAGACATGGACCTCAGGCTTAGAGTAAGAGTGCCAGCAGGAAGGAGCCAGAGCTCATGTGAAACTCTGAGGCTGAAATTGGAGGGGGCGGAGACGGTGTGACCTAAAGATCTTAAGGCCTTTCCCACGGAAGACCAGGCAGGAAGAAAGGATATGGAGTGCATATCGATGATGCAGAGGGATGATCGTTCACTTTTTTTTAGATTTGATCACTATATCATGGTGTGTTTAGGAGAGGGGAAGAAAATTCTTGTTTTATGGATACATTTTGAAATATTTACAGATGAATTAATAAAATATCTGGGATTGGCTCCAAAATAAATGGATAAGGGTACTTCCCTACTTTCATGGGGAAAACAGAAATAAAATTGGCCGTAAGTTAATATTTGTTGAAACAAAGTACTAAGTACATAGGAGTTTACTATAATATTCTATTTTTCTGTGCATTTAAATGTTTCCATAGTAAAAACTTTTATTTTAATGTAATTGTTTGACAACATTCATAAAGATAGCCTCCTAAATTCACTGGGATCAAAATGTATCTGTCTGGGTGGCCTGTTTTTGTTGGCTAGTCGTGAAAATTATTTTCCATTCTCAAATTCTGAAGGATTTCTGAAAAAAAATCATTTCCGTCTACAAAGTTACAAAATGTTTGCAATTAAACTCATAACTAGAGGGGCGCCTGAGTGGCACAGCAGTTAAGCGTCTGCCTTCGGCTCAGGGCGTGATCCCGGCGTTGTGGGATCGAGCCCCACATCAGGCTCCTCCGCTATGAGCCTGCTTCTTCCTCTCCCACTCCCCCTGCTTGTGTTCCCTCTCTCGCTGACTGTCTCTATCTCTGTCAAATAAATAAATAAAATCTTTTAAAAAAAAATAAATAAATAAATAAACTCATAACTAGAGAGACTTTAAAATGTTAGTTGCTCCTGTGGTATAATTATTTACTACCTATACTTTTTTGTTTCCTGCTGCCATAAAATGCTGTTATGAATTAAAGTTGACTCTTCCAACACCGTATCATTCACTCTAGATGGATATAACAAATCCTGAAATAAGAAAGACAACAGGCAAGGCTCTGTTGCACTGTGGCCACAAGCTACAAAAGCGAAGTGCTCTGTGATGGGAAACCCGAATCTACTATAACCAAGTGCATGCGCTGCTTCCTTGAAAAACTTACCAACGTGGCCTCAAAGTCAAAGAGATATTTTGCATTACCTTTCCTGGACAATTTACTGTTCCGAATTACGGCATTTCACCTATTTCTACATTCGTGATGGCTCTTTGGTGGCACAGCAGCAGAACCAACTGCTGCTCGCTGAATCTAGAAAGGAAATGATCGAAAGCATGCAGGATAACTTCCAATGTAAGGAGAGGCTGACCAAGCAGCCGACAAGGGGCAGAGACCTGCTCCACGTCAGATATGGTGGCAGCAGGAACCAGGGCATGCCATCTCAGGGCACCACCCCCAGGGTGAATAGCCTAGAACCATTTCCAGGCGTTTAGTCCCTCTGCTCAAGATTCCTTTCCCCAGAAGTCTTCGGATGGTATAGGTTGGGCCGAGGCCCCTCGCTTGGTCTTGACGGACAATCCCAGCATGGTTGTACCCAAACAGAGTTGTACTTCCCTAAAGCAAAACGGCCAAAAAAAAAAAGGAGATTTGAGGGTGTGGGCTGCGCAGGCAAAAGCAGCAGAAACCTTCTCCTATCTGCTTTGCTGAACTGCAAGAGGTTCATCCGTCTCAGTGTCCCCAGAGCACAGCTCAGTGCTGGCTGGGCAATGTGCAGAGCAGATGCTAACCCCGGGCCACGGCAGACACACCAGAAGCCTGGACCTAGGATGTGGGAAGGCGGTGCCGTCCAGTACAACTCGACAAAGTTAGATGTGTTGGACGACAACAGAAAAACCCAAGCAGCTTAGAGCCAAACAGAGCTGGGATGGGAGGAAGAAACGAGAGAGAAGCACACTTTAGGACCGCATTACTCCAAAGCAGTCGGATGCGGCACACATCCCTTTAAACAGAGTTTTGATAAAAGGAAAGAGCAAGGTGCAGTGTGTACACGTATATCAATTAGACAATTTGTTAATTGATCCCATGAGGCCACACGCTGACTTGTATGTGGAACCCCCGACATGAAGACGAAGTTACAGTGTGAGACTCTGCCAGGAGCGACTACAGTATTTCCCACTCTGTGTGCAGTGAACTATGGGTCACGTATTGATTCGGTAGCTACGTGCCTACATATCTTTGTCAATATTATCATTTCTGAACACGAAGGGCAGCAATATTTTGCCATGAGTATGAAGGACTACCGTATACTGCAGAAGCACAAGCAGACAAGAGGCATTCTTTATGGAAACTGAGAATGTTATAGGAACAATTATATAAAATCTGTCAGGGCCTCGCCATGTCTAAATCAACATTGTAGCTCATTAATATTAATATGCAATTTATGAAAGGCTGCAAGTACAAAGGTCTTTTTAAATGCAGGTAGCTTTAAAAGCAACATGCACGCAGGAATAAATATTGTCTCACACTCCATTCGTGCAAACGTGATTATATACAATGCATGAAAATAATTTTGCACCAGAATATACATGAAAAGTAAGTCACTGAAATAATGTTCCGATTCTAAGGTAAGCATCAATAAAAATGCCGGCTAGTTCTAAAACAACCAGAACGTCCTTTTCCTGCACAGACACAGAACCACTCAAACACTAAGGAGAAAGTTAGATTATATATTATCAATCAGTGGCTTGTCCTGGAGAGTTAAATACTTCTGCACTTTTCTAATTATTTCTGTTTCTCTGCAAAGATGCCTGATCAGCTGTTTAGATCAAAGTTGTTCAATCATAGCCTTCTTATATACAAAGATGCTGGCTGGACAGACCCATATTCCAAAAGTGCATCCCTTCCCTACTAATTGTGTTTTATTTGAAAATGGCCTCATGGTCTCAGTTCAGAGCAGTCCTAAATGTCAATTCTTCAATTTGAGCCAATCTTCCAAAGAAAAACTTTTCTTTAGAGAAGAGAAGAATAAAGGAGAAAGAAAACCTTTCCCACATAAAATATGCTCCAAAAGTGATTGTTGAATGAACAGCGTCAGGAATCCCACTGAAGTCTACACTGCTACCACATTCCAGAAAATTCTGTCTGGACATCTCAGGGACGCTGGTAAGGAGGACCTGACAGAAATTTATTTGCTCCTGGGGATGAAGAACTTTCCAGAGAAAGCCATCCTAAGGCAATAAAAATTGCCCCCAAACAATGACTCAGTTGCTGAAGAGAGGACCCATGTGCTGGCACGTACCTCTTTCCATTCCCCATCTGGCACCCTGGAGGAGAGAGGACACCAGGTAAAACCCGAACGTCGCATTTCATGCAGAGTTCATACGTAATTAAAAGATTGAGAGAGAGGTCCCATCCCCCACTTCGCCTCAGTGTATCCTGCAGGTGGGCCATGAGAGGGCTCTGTCTTGTCCCCTGTATGTCTACTGGGGGAATGGATGGAGGGGGGGGCTGCAGTACCTGACTGGGAAAGCAGAGCAGCCACGAGGCTGGGCGTGTCGCAGGCACATGGTGGAAATCGCCGGAACTGCCATTTCAGAGGAGCACAGCATGTGGCTTGAGCAGGTGTTAGTGAGAGCCCATAAAATCCAGGACATTAGTGATTATGTGACTCCGTTGTACCTAAAGATTAACAAGCCTGACTCAGCTCAAGGAACAAACAAACCGATGATAAGCCCTAGTCGCTTTAAAGCACTTTTCCCTTCACAGGATTTGACTTCAATCAAAATTAGAAGACTGTGATGTCACAGGAGACTGTGATGTATCAGCTTAAAGGACAACAGTGGGAAATATCTGGGTTTATCCTGGTCAATGGTCTGTGGCAATCATCATTTTTTCTTTGACTCCACGGCTGCAGTAAATCAAGCAACTCCTAAGCTCCTTAAAGATCTGCTTAATTTTTATCTTTAAATATGCATTCTGGATCGTTTCTTTCCGTCTTTTTAATGTCATCTTGTCCCATCACATCTGATAAGCAAAAAAATTAACTCAGGTTGACATCCTCCCTACCAGAGATGCAGAGCTATTCAATTAACTAAAGATGGCTCTAAATACCAGCCTTTAAATGATAGCTGATCTGCAAAAAGCAAGCATTGTTTCCGACATGCCGTGTCACATTTCTAACTCTTCACTCTGCATTGCGCGACATCCTGCAATGTCAGCTAACGTGGAAAGCAGCCGTACGCAACAGGACGGGGTGACTTAAAATTGAATGAAAGCCACTCTTCAGGCTGAGTACCCATTCTATGTCATCCATTAGGAAAAATAAAAGGGCAAAGAATGAAAGGTTATTTTCGAAAACCATTGTTTAAAATAAGCTATGCCTCCTTGAACACTTACATAAAATGTATCTTTCTTCTCTGTATCTTTACTCCATAATTTATTATTGTGAAAGCCAATTTGAAAGATAAATCCTATGCCATTTCCCTAATCAACTTGCACTTACCCATGTTGTCACCCCCATCCCATAATATAGTTTCTGGCTTGAAATCATGGGCCTTTTAAAATTCTGGAGTTGGAAAGGACCTGGGAGATCACAAAGGTCAACCCATTTACTGTGCTGATGAGGAAACAGAGCCAGGATGTAAAAAGATTTGTCCAAAGTCAAATTGCTAATTAGTGGCAAAGCTCCTGCTAGAATCTGCACCCCCTTTCAGCCAGCGCCTTTCAACGGCACCGTGCGGGGTGCGAGCTGCTGTGAGGGAACGCGGGAGGGCACCTTGAGATGGTTTACAGCAGCATAAACAGCAGACAATTAGGTCTAACAGGCTCTGATTGAATTTCTGCTTTATTTTCATTTCTTGTCGCATTTCAGTGTTTTAAAAGAGTTTGCTATTTACGTAGAATGGTCAAGCACTCCCGTGAATCTATTAAAATATGCTGTGTAATCAGCCAAAAATAAAATGAATGGAAAGCCCAATGAAAGACCAAAGAAAACAAGGGAGAGGGAAGGAAATCTGGAGAGGAGAGAGGGTACTGTTGCCACTGGCTATTGTTCCCATTTCTGATGATGAAACCAAGATCAGAGCCATTAGCTTGCCCCATTTATCAGATCTCCTCTCCACCTTTCCAACAAATGGCCGACAACCAGACCTTTCACCACTTCTTCTCCAGTGCCTTTCCCACATCGATGGCCCTTATGCCAGACTTAACAGTTCAAGTTGGGTGGTGAGAAAAGGACGAAGAGTGGAATCATATCTTAGAAAGGTACTTCTGAAAGCTGGCTGTATCTCAGGGGTAGGAGAGACCCGCAAGGAGAGATTCCAGGAGAGCCACGATCTCCCTTCTACCACCAAGGCCTGAAACAATAACCTCTGCTTTGTGCTAAGGAGTTTTGTTGTGCGCGCACAGCTTGCCCGGACTGAGGATTGTGCGCGTTACCTTCCACGTTGCCCTCACTAATGCATTCAACCAAATCCAGTGTGTCTCTGCCGCCCGGCTAGACTCCCTTAGCTCCGCGGCCGTGGCACTCATTTCCAACTTTGTTTCCCCGTGTGAGTGTGCATAAATCATTGTCTTATGTAGCAAAACAAGATACCCTCCCTTTTTGAAAATGGAGCTGTTTATCCAGTGTGGGGCAGCTCGCCCTTCCCTGTCCTGCCACGTCTCTGCTCCCTCAAGCGCAGCCTGTCAGTGATTCACGTCTCCGTAGGAACTGGACAAAGGTGTCTAATCCTGAAAATCTGAACAGTGCTCTCTGGTGACCTTTTTCCATATCTCGGCCTATCCAGTTCTCCTACCAGTTGTTCCGCCACCCTTCCTCGACTGAAAAGCATTCTGCCTGACCCAGGAGACAGGTGCAAAGAGGACAGGCAACAGGGGGCTTTCTCGCTGTTGTTCCTTGACCTCGCACTCCCACTCCCACTCAACACGAAACACTGATGTTAACTTTAAAAGCTTCTTGTTCTCTTTGGCATTTTTCAAAAGCCTCCGTTCTTTCTGAGTCTTAACCTTCCTACCTCTCTTCGTGAAGCTTCCCGTGTGTATTTCATGTTTGTACTAGGTCATTTATTCATTCTCCCTTTCTTTGATCACTTTTAGACCTGAGACAACCCAAGTGGTTGGTCCTCGGCCAGCCTCAGAGCCCCCTTGATACCGCACTTTCTATCTGTGCTCCAGGACAGGCGCATTTACCTCGGAAGTGCACTTTTCAGAATTACATTTTCTGGGTCTCCTTTTTCTCCTGAGTTACCTTGCCTAGTAGAGTCTTGGTGGCGCAGCGTCCTGAGGCAGGAGGGACCATCACCTATTCCAGGAACTGAGACAGGAGACTAAAGCCGGGAAGGCATGGGTTAAGGATTTGGCCATCTTTAACCTTCAGCCTTTTGACATTAGCCCTGATAACAATTAGAATGACATCATCGCCTCTCCTTCCCTCTGCGAACACCTTGGAGCCACTTCACTATCTTGAAGGGGAAGGAAGAGAGAGGTCTCAGGACTCTAAAGGAGAGCCATTGTTCGCATACCTGATAGAAGCTTCGAGAAGAACCACTGGCTAAAGTGAGATTTGATATGCTCTGCAGGGGCATGAGTAGCTAATGACCCCTTTATCACAAACAGCAGAGCTACCTATAACAAAGGGTGAGTTTTCTCATCTCAGGAAGTGAGTGCAACTAATCATGTATGGGGGAAAGCCTCCTACATTTGCGCTTCTGCCATTCATGGGGGCCCCAACGTGCTCTAAAATTTGCCCCAACTCCAAGCCCCATTTGGGCCCAATGATTCATCATGGATGCTGAGTTGTGGCAAGTAAGCAACAGCAACCTGAAGACTGTCTCTGCCCACCTGTGAGTCATACCTTCTGTCACCCGGCATCATGTGGCCTCTAGTCACTGACTCACCACTGCCAGGAGTGGAGCTGCCAGTAGAGACAGGTGTTCCCGCTGCTCCGTTCGATGTCACAGTGCCCCCAGACGGCTGTCAGAAAGGAATGACTGAGTACCTCACACCTGTCCCTCCCACCCTCAGCCTTGGCCTTCCCAGAGCCCACTTCTTCAGGGCACAAGTGGAGAGCACTGCGAACACTCCACAGAGTCCTCACGGGGAGGGGGGCTCACCTCTCCAGTAGATGCCACTTCAGGAAACCAGCCTGGCACCTCTGAGAGGAAGGACCCTGCAATGGAGAGCTTCCGCTCGCTTTAGGTTCTGTGGCTCCACACAGAAGAGCAAGACCGGGAGCATGGTTTCAATTGTTGTCAGAATTTTCCACAATCTGCCAACGAGTGCTTTTGCAATATTCATAATTCCAGTCCCTGGATGGGGAGGCCTGTACCGATTTGCATGGCTGCTTTTTAAAGATGAAACCCAAAAGGTGTATGTATGCTCCAACATGGCTGCGATTTTAGCTGTTCAGAGAACACAGCAAGATAAATAACCATGCCATGAGAAATTACAGCGTTATGTACTGCAATAAATATGACAAATGATAGGCCACATATTCATTGGCTCATAACGGTTGGCAGGCATAACCATCTGTAGATCCAAAGTTGAACTATTGGTTTTCTCTCCCTCAGCCGCCTTGATCTGTGTCTACCTCAGCCGGAGCCCCTGATCTTTAAGGCAGCCCAGACAAGCTTGCGAAACCTTTGACTTTCTTAGGGTTTAATTACGAAATACAGGTGTTGCCACAGAAAAGTCAAACCTTTCTGTGTGTATGAGAAAGAAAACACAACGAGAGATCTCATGTCCCTCTCTTGAAGTGGAGAAGCTTTTTACTTGCAAAGAATCTGAAAGCAGGAGAGGCAAACCTAAGGATAATTAAGAAAAATGATGGTGTTTGTGGCCACAGAAGAAATAAATCTTCTGTGTCTCTCGTTTATTTATTGATTAAACAAGGAACCCTACAATGGATTGAAGCTCTTGCTTTTGTCACTAGAAAGGTAACACTGAAGTCCATTATTTCATTATGTGAAATGCTAATCTATATATCTCATTTAGAATCTAAATCCTCTGCTCGGTTGAAATCTCAGCTTACACCACTGATAAGAGAAAGCCTAATGAGCCCTAATGTCGCCACAGCAAAACTTGCCCAATTAGACCAGCTGTTCCATTAAAAAAGTACACTGTGAATTTCTCATGCAGAGTCTTGACGGTTCAGAGTTGAAAAATCCATGCCAAGAAAAATCAGATTTTTAAACAGGTGTCTTTCTGAGCAACGCTACTTCCTGCCTTGATTCTCCCTTCTTAGCCCTGGAGGAGGATATCTGGAAGGGTTTCATCAGAAAGGCAGACAAAGGGATTTTTCAGACAGTGCAAGGCGCTAGCAAAACTCCCTGTAATAGAAACCTTTCCCCGGTTACTGTTGCGACCTGGGAGTGAGACGGCTGAGCAGGACAGCTGATTCCTGATCATTACGCATTTCGTCTTTCACATGACTGTTTCCCTTTCAGCACTCATTAAAATAAAGCAAAATGACCATACCCAAGAGCAAAATTCTTTCTACCTTCCTCACACAAAAAACACCAAGCCAAAGAGTGTTCAAGGGCAGATTTTGGAAAAACAAAACTGCAGGATTATGAGAGCCTTCTGCTACCATTTCTTATCCAGGTAGCACACTATCAAATCAACACTGGCGCAGTAACATAAATCCATTTGGTAGCATGAACTGACCAAATGCACGGAGCCCCTTCTACATACACAGCAGCAAGCAGGGTTGTGGGACGATGGGGGGAGGGGCTACAACTAAAGCAGACATGGCCCACTCTTTACAGCTTCCGGTCCATGCGGACAGAGCGTTCTAATGCAGGGCAGACAGGCCTCCTTGGTGCATGAGGGACTCAGACAGCGCTGGGGCATCAGAGGAGAGAGACTCAGCTGGGAGAACAGATGAGGGAAGGTTTCCTGGAGGAGATGGTCCTTGAAGAAAGGGACCACTTCAACATGGTGACATGGGGAAGTGGAAGGGCACCCCAGACGGAGGAAGAAACATGAAAACATAAAAGCAGAAAAACATAAAAGCACCAAAGTGCTTTTGAGCCAAGTAGAGTGAGAAAATGAACAAAGTACCAGGCATGCAAGCAAGCATTGAAAATTGTTTGCTTAGAAATACTCACTGAACATTTCTCTTAGCTTATTTCTGACACGCTTCAAGGCACAGGGGAGACAGTAGTGAACAAAACAAACAAAATCCCTGCTCGCCCAGTTATTTCCTAGCTGGGGAAGATACGTACAACTATATAACAGATCAGGTGTTTTTTAAGGTTATGCAAGTTATGTATATGTTTTCACATTACGAAATGACGGAAAGCCAGGGTTACAGAAGGTATTCCGGAGAATTTTCTGCTAAGGTAACTCTTGAGCAGAAACCTCAAGTGAAGGGTGAACTAAGGGTCTGCTTTGGAAAATAGAAGTCCCAGCTATAATGTCAACCTCTCCAAGACCGACGAGGGGTGAATTGCAAAGCTGTTGCGGCTAATTCCACTGAAAGCCTTAATGACACTGTCTCAGTGGACTTTTTTTTCTTTTCACCCAGGGCTTCGGGACTCCGGTTTCCCCTATTCACAGCGAAAATGTTTCAAGGTTAAAAAGCCAACTGCACTCCCCTACTTCTCTGGCTAATGTGAACTATAAAAAGTAATAATGTGGTCTTTGTGTCTAACAGCCACATCTTCTTTCCCAGTAAATTCAGCATAAAACTTCTCCAAGATGATAGATGAAGGAATGTGTACTAGCAGGTGCTGTCCGTGCTGTCAGGCAGCCGAGAAGGAGCAGGGAGAGACTGATGGCCATTTCCTCCCCATAAATAGCGCTGCTCCACATCCTTCCTGTGACTTAGGGACAGGGCCCTCCTGGATTCGGCCCAGCGCCCTCGCCCTCGCCCTTGCCCACCCCAGTTTAGGTACCACTCTGATTTTCATTTTTCCCCCAGCTTCGTTTTATTATTAACACACATTAGCATGTCACGGGAGAGGTGTTTTCTGGATGGCTCAGGTGTCTCCACAGTCTCACAATTGATAAGCTCTTAAAATCACCCAGAATGGCTGCAGCACAGCCTCAGATCGAACTGAACAGACAAGAAAGACCATATTTCCAATGCCTACAGCAACCTCCAGGTCGTTTTCCCTCTCTGACCCAAAAATCAAAAAGGAAGGAAAAGAATCCAGCAGCCTAATGTGACGAGAAATGCAAGGTGATGTGTCAGAAATAACAATGCAGGTCGAGTGGCATTTGTTGCTGCTGAAAGTGACAAGCCACCCGCCTTCCCCCATAACCGCTTTTGCTCCTCCAGGAAAAACAATTGGCTGTCAGTCATTATCTTTCCAGAGCAGTAGAATATGAAGATTTTTCCTATTATGAAATGATGGCCCCATCGTGAAATAAGGTTGAGCATTCTCTCTCTTGCTACGTGGCATCGTTTTTTAAAAACGGCAATTATTCACGTAACTCCATTCTCAAAAAACACTTTATATGGTTTTCAAGCTTTAATGTACGTATGAATCACCTGAATCTTGCTAAAAATTAGAGTCTGCTTCAGGGAATCTGGGGTGTGGCCTAAACTGTTCATTAGGAACTCACTCCTAGGTCAAAGGCTGTTGGTCTGCCAATCACATTTTTCGTGTAGCGAGACAGTAAAGAGTGTCTTCAAAATTAGAGTTTTGATTACTCTGTATTTTGTTTTGCTTTATAGAACATGCCAATTTCTACTAGATTTGGGTTTTGATCAGGACCCTTGCTCTCCCAGTGCTTGCAAGTCCTCTGATGACAGCATTTGAATATCTTGACTTTTTAACAATTATGGTTGGTCATGTATTACCGTTCCCAGTGTTAGCTGTATTCTTTACAATTCATGCTCTGCATTTTATTAATGTGGAAGTCACTATGCTGATGAGTTGAAGTGCAGAAATTTTCTTTCCTAATTTTGGAGAGAGTTAGTAACTAAATCCTTTAGAAATCCAGTAAGCAAGAGTCTATTTGTTTAAAAAATACTGTGGTTTTTTTGGAAAATATTAAAGGCATATCACCTTTCTAGGGGCAAAAAAAAAAAAACCTGCTATTTTCCTTGTTCCTCCTTGGAAGGAGAGTTATGAAAAATCATGGAAGGGAGCTTAGAATAAAAATAATTTTTACATTTTGATTCAGATCCGGTAATTTCAAAGAAAGCCTCTGAAGATAGATTGATTTTGATAATTTCCTGCATTCCACTTAACATCACCTGGAGCCAATCAAGAGAAATCAGAATATCTCGCTCTGACATTTGGGTGTGAAGCAAAAACAACACCTTTATATTTTAAACTTCACTGTTTCTGAAAGTGAGAGGTCGAGAGGCGGAGAGGTTGAAAGTTCTGGCTTCATCCATGCACATAAGAAGAGAACACAGCACTCGGCCCACAGATAAATTCAAATCAGATTTGCTAAGCTGGTAGTTCTGTCTGAAACCCTCTTAAGTAGAATCTGTTGATCAAGCCAAAGTGTATCCTGTAGTTCGTTTTGCATACAAACATCCTCTTACGTCTGTAGCTGAGAATATTTTATTTCCTTAAAACCCATGCCAATTTTAAGATTGTCAATTTATTTTCAAATTGCAGAGAGGGGATGGTAGTTGAGTATGCAGGAGGATATATTGCTCAATTGTCATTTAACCATAGATTAAATGTCTGCATAAAAAAGGAATGCATTTTACAATTTTCAAATTGATGAAAGTTTTATGGGGAGATGTAATGAGAATAAGGATGTATTTTATGCAGGAGGAAATGCTGTCTGGCACTGAGAACCATAGACAAGGATTGAAGAGTCTGGGATTGAATTGGTGGCATCACAAAAGGTGCCTTCAGGCATGGATGCTCCGAGGTGGTCAAAAGAGCATCCACGGAACCATAAAGGCTCACTGCTTCCTTTGGAACCTCAGACACTCTGGGGCTCCCAGGTGTAAGGAGAAGGCGGGATCATCTCACATCCGGCTGTGTGAAGCTGGGCCCAGAACTGAAAGGAGTGTAACATCGAGAAGAGATGGCACACCATGGTGGTCAGAGGCATGGATTCCCCAACCGGATTGCCTGCGTTGGAATCCACTTTCCAGCTGTGTGACCTTGGGCAGGTTACTTACCTGCCTATGCCTCAGTTTCTAAGCTATTCAGTGAAAATAAAAATAGTATTTACCTCGTAAGGTCGTGTTGACAATTAGCGAGTAATATGTGTCTAATGCTCAGATCAATCCCCGAGGTAAGCGTAGGCACTTTGTGTTCATTAAATAAATGAGTGAATAATCAAGCAAAGTGGTCGAGGCATGTATCGTCTAGATTCATATTGTTCAGTTTCAAATAGCTCTACCACCCTACCGCGTGAGTTAGGAGTCTAGCCGAAGACTAGGTCACTCATCTCGTATCTCCCATGGTATGAGTCATCTTGGGCCAGATCCTAGCCTGTCCGGAGCTTGGTTTATTCACACACAGCACACTTCCCAAGGTTGACATATATAGTTATCTCCCCGCTACTAGTCTTGTCTGCAGATTCGATAAGTGTGTCTTTAACTCACCAAAAAACAGTAACCAAGAAATGTCCAAGGAAAGAAAACAGAACGAAAGACCCTGTGGTGTCCTGGCGGTAATCTTCCAAGTTGGCGTCCACGCACTCATCGACCCTGTCTGGGCGTGGCTGTTCATCCACTATGACTCCACTTCAGGGTGCTGTCATGCAGCCCATATTTGGCTATTTAGTTCACAAAAATAGTCTCTTCTTACTGCGTGTTTCCTAACACACACTACATGATGATAACACCTTACATCTCCAGAGCACGCTACTATTTTGCAAAGCCTGTCACATCCAGTATTTTATTTAACTAGACATATTGTAAGAAAGTCATTTGTCTTTGAAGAAACAGCTTTGAGGAAATTTCCAAATTTAATTTAAAAACATACTTTCACTGCTAACAGAAGTTATCATCGAAAACAGTATTTCCATCAGTGATTCCTTTTAGGTGAGAGACTGTAGGCAGTGCGTCTCTGGATGTTTGCTGCAGGGGGCAAAGCCACCCCGACATTAAAATAACTCTTTGTGTTCTCTCCTCTCCTCTTCTCTCTGCTTCTACCCCAAGCCCTTGTTGCCTATTATATTGAAAACATCTCAATTTAAATTAAAAGCAAATTCTGTGTTTTCACTTGTTCAAAATCTCTACACGTTTACCCCGAGAGTAGCTTCGTCTGTAACTACCTTTCCTTGAGCCCAATCCCCCAAGATAATGTGCCTGCTGCCTCACCCACGCTTAGTTGGTAGGGCCTGAAAGTTAGTATTCCCCCGGCATCCCTAAATCCACGTCCTGTTCTGCCTCTGATCTCCTGGCCCAACACTTACTTACTTATTTATGACTTGGACTTCTCTTTTATTTCATTAAATGAGTAAATATATAGCTCACCCACTTTCCAAAAGCATCTGAGGTGACTCAAAAACACAGGAGCACTTGGGGAGTGCAAAGGAACAACCAAGTTGGGCTTCCCAGGTCTTACTCTTGCTGTCCCTCAGCTTCTTCTGTCTTGCTTCTCCTCACACACTGCACATGGAAATCAGTCACTTCTCTTGGATAATTATGGTCTTAATCTCACTCTGTGAAGTGAATGCAAACTTTGTGGGCCCCAGAATCTTCTCAACACCCATTTTCTCTACTCTCCCCAGCCTGGAATCCTCCATCTCAGACAACCAAGCCCCTGGAGACTTCATGTGCCTGTTCTCCCTCTCCTGCCTTCATATCTGTCCTTGGGAGTTTCTTTTATTTATATAACAAACATTTACATCAAGTTCTTAGTCTGTGCCGGTCCTTGTTCAAAGTGCCTGATATAGATGAGACCCTTGAATGCTCATAACAACACTCATGGGTAGAATTATTATCTATCCTACAAATGAGAAAACTAAAAGAGAGAGAAGTTTAGTGGCTGACACAAAAATTTCAAGCCAAGTGGCACAGCCAGGATGGGACTGGGGCAACGGGGTCTAGAATCTGCGCTTAGCCGGATTCTGCCTCCACTCGACTCTCTGTGCGATGCGTCTTGATCTTGCTGAAGCCCCTTGAGCTCCTACGAGGTCAGAGCACCTGCTACTCCACTACCCCAAGCATCTCCGAAGCAGCTGAGCTCCTGCAACATAGGATCCAGTAGCTGGTGACCCACTGGCAAGAAAAAATAATAATAATAACTCGAATTCATTGAGAGTGAGTTTCATGGACCCCAGTGTTGCTGTATTCTGTGAAGAATGTAATTTTTACATTGATACTCACGAACACTGTCTGAATTTAGAGATGTAAATCCATTGTTTAGATTTGAATGAAACCGAAATAAAACTACATGCTAGACTGATAACAAAAAAATGTTTTCCCGAGTTTTTTTTTTTTCTTATAGGGAAAAGGCACAACCCGTGTAGGAAAATACAGAGGAAGACAGTTTTACAAGAAATGACAGTGCCCACATCTACTTAGTAACCATGTTCTTCTCTTGCACTAACCTATAATGGTAAAACTCACAAAAGCATCCAACAATTATACAGACCTTCTGTCTCACCAGTCCGAGTATGTTCAGCTCAGGCTTTTGCATTGTTTTTATTATTTCATACTGCCTAATAAATTACCAGCAATGTACTGGCTTAAAATATTTATAATCTGGAGCACCACATGATCAGTGAAGGATAGCAAATTTCTGTCAAAATAACTCACCCCCATCGATTTTGCATGAAACCAGGCCTTGCCTAGTATTATCTGGCTCTGAAAGAAAAAACAGGAAAAAAACTTTAATCTTTCCCTATTCCTCTTTTCCCTTCCACCAACTCCACTGCCTGTCTCTCAAGGAGATCCCCCCTATCTCCACTACTATCACAAGGGGGGAAAATGCACTGTGCCACTTGAGAAGCAAATTCTTTCCAAATGAATAAGAACTGAGTATTAAAACAGGTTACTTCACCCTATAAGAATGCAGTGTGAGTTTTCACTTCTCAAGTACTCAAAAAATTAAAAATGGAAGATGGGTGAAAAAAAATCATGGTGTATTTTACCTTTGCCGTTTACATATTTTCTTAAACTTGGGAAAATATTTTTTGTTGACATTTGGAGCATATGTTGGAGTTATAGTAAGTATTGTGTCATTGAATTTCTTCTTATCAATAGATGAAACCAAAGATTTCTCATATACTTTATGCCAGTCCTTAAGAGATAAAACAGTAAGTTGCAGCCTGTATCCAAGGCATGGTTGTCGTTCAAGAATGCATTTGTGAAAGGTGGGAAGGATACACCCCAAACACTTAATTTTATAGACACTCTAAAATACAACATTAGTACAAGATTAAGAAAGCACCACAAATAATTGAGTGAGGAATAGCTCATTCGCTGTTGGGCAAAATGACTATTTAGGGAGGAGAATGTCTTTGCCTATATCCCGTATCAAAATGTACACATTTCCCAATTTACAATGGGGTTATAGCCCAATAAACCCATCACAAGTGGAAAATGTGTTTAATACATCTAACCTACTGGCTATGAGATCTTAGTTCACCCACCTTAAATGTGCTCAGAACATCTACATTTGCCTATAGTTGGGCAAAATCATCTAACACGAGACCAATTTTTATAATGAAGTGTTGAATATCTCATGTAATTTCTTAAATATCTCATGTAATTTATTGAACACTGTGCAGAAAGCGAAAAACAGAATTGTCGTATGGATACAGAATGATTGTAAACATATCCATTGGTGATCCTCGTGGTCACGGGGCTGACTGGGAGCCGCAGCTCACCTCCACGGCCCGCATCTCAACACAGTATATTACCACACATCACTAGCCTGGGAAAAGATCAAAATTCAAAATTTTATGTCTGGTTTCTACTAAATGCACATGACTTTCGTGCCACCATAGTCAAAAAATCATAACTTGAACCATTGTAAGTTGGAGATCATCTGTATTTAGAAATACACACTTAAAAAATTAAATGTAAAAATGTTAAAAATATATAAAACACATGAAAAAATAGAGTAAATATTTAATCCCTAAAAAGGCAAGAATTTCTAAGCAGCAGAAACAAATCATATGGATAATAGTTAACTATTTTAATAAATCATTTTTAATTTTCAAATATCTAAAACTAGAGTTGCATATTAAAAATAATATATTGAGGAGATAATTGATAAAATTCTAGTATACAAAATGTTACATGTAGAGTTTTGGGAAAGTTTTTCTTTAGTAAGAAAAGTAATAAAACATTTTTAGAATAATGAGAAAAGAACATGAATAAATAATTCATAAAAGAACAAATACAAATGGCAAATTAACTCAAAAGAAAATATTTCCTCTTCACTAATAATAAGTAAAAAATATGTTTTTCAGCTGTCTTATTAAAGGATTTTAAAAATTAAAAAATTCAATTGTAAGGACTATGTGGGGAGAAAAGTGATATCAGAGACTATGCCACGTGTATAAACTGATGTAATCTTTTCTTGAAAGCAATTTGGCAGTAGAGATCAAGGACTTTGAAAAAAATTAAATATTTTAGCTCAATAATCCTTCTTAGAGGAATCTAGCTAAAGGCATTAAAAGGCATTTATAGGCCAGATTATTTGATGTATGAGTACTTGGTAACAAACTGTCTGACACTAAAGGAATAGTTTTAGAAGTTGGAATTGTCCATGATAAAATATTATGCAATTATTTTTAAATTCATAATATAAAGGAACATTTCATGACTTGAAGTAATGCTTTCAATATGTAAATGAGCCAAACTAGCAAGATACTACACTGTACATAAAATGATCTCAATTTAATATAAAATAAATATGTATTAAGCATTTAAAAGGCTAATATTTTTTTAAGATTTTATTTATTTGAGAGAGAGCACGAGTGGGGGGAGGGGCAGAGGGAGAGGGACAAGCAGACTCCCCGCTGAGTAGGGAGCTTGAGGTAAGGCTTGATCCCAGAACCCTGGGATCATGACCTGAGTTGAAGGCGGACGTTTAACCAACCAAGCCACCCAGGTGCCCTGCCAGAATTTAAAAGAGATTGTCCTTTGGTGATATTACTCTTACTATCAGGAAAAAATAAGATCTTACTTATATATTTATTGATATAAATATACTTAAAGTAAGAAGACTACCTTTCTGGGGATGATTTGGAAAACTTAAGTCAGACCTTAGCATAAGCAAAGTACATGGCTAAAAATTTGCTAGAAACAGGTTTCCAAAATAATCTCTCCCAGTCCTCTTATTGATCTGCAATTGTTGTTGGGAGACAGATCTCCATGGGTCTTTCATGTTTTAGCATGTCTTTATTCTTAACTCTCTTCTTTAGCATGTTTGTCTAGTGAACTGCTATGGAATATATAGTGTCTCCATCCAGAGCAAACAGCAGACATGCTTACTGTCCATTTTCAAAGATTTGAGTTCACTATGTTCTAGATTCCCTTCCTGTAACGCAACCACCATATGTGTAAGTGTCACCTGACCCTCTTCCCACCACCCTGTGAGAATTATGACCAATATCTGGCTACTAATATCACTGTGAGTAATAAGCTGTCCTTTGTCTCTGACCCAGGTGTTTCGTATCTTCTGCCAGCATCCATGAAACTGACAGGCTAACATGTTAGTTTGCAAGTAGGGTAACGTCTCGGACTCTTCACAGATCTTCACAATTGTCACATCAAAAATGTATTTCTTTGGTTTTAAAAGTTTTCTACTAAAATGAGCATACATTAATGAAGATAGTCCTTAAACTTTATTCATCATTTATAACTTAATAATATGAAAGAATTTATAAGATTCTTTGTTACAAACAAGGTTCAGGCAGAGGAGAATATGATAAGAATATATCATGCATCCTTAATGCTTGAGTTCAGTAGATCATGGGACACACAAAACAGGAGAAGCAGACTCCTCTGAAAGGGAAGTAAGGAGAAGGAGACAACCAGTGAATAGGGTGACCATGTAATTTATTGTCACTTTGGAGTATGAAAGGGGTGTTACTGAACAATAGAAAAGGATAGTAGATTTACAGCATATAACAAATTACAAAATCACTGTAAAAAAGGTGTTCAGGCTACTCCATGCCCCATGCCTACCTTCCTACACCTAGTGGTACTGTACCTTGACCCAAAAGAGCATTTCCAACAGTGCAACAACACAATGTCAAGTTCAGTAACACTGATTGATTGACAAATGTGGGAATTTCAGGCGACATACCACAGAGACTGGAAAGATTGTGTTTTATAGTCTTTGACAGGATATTCTGGTACTGGTCACAGTGTGGATTTTTTTTTTTTAAAGGAGGACACAATGTGTTTTTGAGTAAAATTTTCCTCCCAGTGGAGAAATTTCCAAGAAAAAGTAATAGGGTTGACTTGAAAGCAAATCCAGTTCCATTTTTGTTTTCCAAGATTGAATGCTCTCTGCAGCACACTGTCCCACCTAGAAAGCCCTAAGGGCCACGCCCATGATGATTTCCAATCAGCATTAACCAAGATTGATGGTAGACATGATTCCCATGAAATGCTCTTGCAGTGTGCCTTCCTAACCTACGGATTGTTTTCAGTTAAATTGTTGTCTAAGAGAGAAAAGAAAATCAATAAATGGATTGAGCTTTTTATTAAAAACTCTCCAAGAAATAAGATTCAAATGATGAAAGTTAAAAAGAAATAAAGTAACTGATTCGAATGCTTGTATCACAGAGAAGAGTCATAGCATTGTGAGGTGGTGACAAGTGGATGAAAAGGGAGCAAAACACTTGCAAACTGAAAATTTCAATTCTTGAAAATTCCACAGGCTTTTCCCCTTTCTGTAATCTTCAAATAAAGGAAACTTGGGACCACTGCTTCTAAGAGAATGCTGCACTTCAGAAAAACTAATAAGTAAAATCAAATTTAATCTTGATGAAAATGACCTCTATTTGGATAGAAAAATCGTTAGCTTGTGGGAGCAGAGGAGTCTATTAAAACATGTGGAAAACATCCTTGTGTTTAGTTAATACTGTTTCAGCCGTAGTTTCTATCTGCATAACCTTGGATAAAGCCAGTTATGATGCTGGATTTCCCTAACCCACACTGAAGTTAGCTAGCTCTATATTCCCTCATCTCTGCTTGAAGGGGAAAAAAAAAAAAAAAAAGTAAAAGAAAATAGAAAAAGCTCCTGGATTCTTACATGGTGTGTGAATCCACTTAACACAATTATAATGCCCAATTAATCTTAGCAACATGAGTGATGAATCATTTCTCCAGGTGTCTCTTCAAAAGAGAGTAAATTGAGTTCCAACATTTGACTATTGTTTTAAACCAACTATAATCATGCCAGATTAATCAGGAAACTAATAATTGAACTCAAATCCATATTCAAAAATACTCTCTCCCCAGGTACCAACATAACAGCACACTCACTACCCTGGATACCAATTTTTCCAGGTAATACAAGGAACAATAACTGAATTTTATCATTTGCTCTCTCTTTTTAATCTTGATTTGATGGTATCTCCTGCCATCTACTGATAGATAAAAATAGATAAAAACAACTTTTCTGAATCATTTTGCCGTCATACCATAGATGATCAATTGCCATTTTTCTTCTTTGCTTCAATGTGAAAAATCACCTAATCTTAAGATCAAGATTTTTATATCCAGAAACTAGGATAGGTTTGTTTCTGGTGGAAAACCTTTGATTGCATTCACAACATTTTACATTTAAAACAATTATCATATAAGAAAAAATATCACTGGCTTTGGAGTCACAGAGTCTGGGTTCTTGTGCTAGGTCATTCTAAGGCACAGACCTTGTCCTCCTCAGCTTAGGTTCCTTATTCTAAAATAAAATATTGGTGGTGAGGGGCACTTCTTCCCAACTTCAAGATGCTCTAAGTCTTACGGGGCATTTGAATTCTTGATAATTACAGCTCCAAAGCAGAGGTCACCCACAGTTTTACAGATGGCTCGATTAAAAACCCCAGATTGCTACCTCCCTGTCATGGTCACGGAGTCCCTCAGCCACACTACGAAGGCTTCCTCCCATTCTGTCTCTTGCATCCGAGCACTGCCCTTCCAGCCTGCCCCCAGTATGGCGCATCTTCAGGAGCTGTCTGCTGCAGCTCCCTCTGCTGACACAGCATCTTCTCTATGAAAGACTCCTCTGCATTCCCTCAGACAGTCAGCATGGGAATCGCGATTAAGCTGTTGAATTTAAATGACTTTGCCACCTACTCTGCAGCTGACTCCAACTCCCAATTGGACGACAGATAGATTTGATTCTTTTTCTAACCTTTGAAGAACAGTCAGTCCGATGACTCTTGCTTATCTGAGTTCACTCATCTGGTAACTTGAAATGTCTAAGGCACAACTGAGAAACAAAGATGGACCAAAAAAGTTCTCTGAGAAACGTCTTTAAAGGTCTCCAAGAAGCTAAAATGCACATCACCAAACTCATTTCACTAAAATTAATGCACTTGACTTAAGTGCATATATCATTAAGATTTCTAAGCTTATCCATGCTGAATTTGTAGCCCTTGCCATTTACAAGCAGCAAATTAGACATGGGGAGAAAGTCTATCAGAGGCAGAATGGCAGACACGAGAAGTGACAGACAAGCATCTGACAGTAAACAGAAAAAATGAAAATGTTACATTATCTTAACTAAATCTTTTAAGAAAGCAAAAAGCGTATAATTCATTTTGGAAAGAGTCTCATTAAAATTTGTTAAAATAAAAAATTATCAGAAGCCTTAAAGGTGCAAGTTTTAAATAAGAAAAATTCACCATGTAGTTTTCTGCATTTCTAAATGATTTGTTCAAAGATGAAGTATTCCTATAGAATTAAAACAAGGGGGCTGACACAGTTGGCTTCTTCCCTGGCTATTCAGACTTAATTTTTCAGTGAATTTTCCCAGCGGGCTCCCTTACCCCACACCCCAGTTCCTCGACTCTTAACAGCGTAGTGTATGCAACACCAACCTTTCTTAATAGTTCAGATTCTTCCCTATTGACATCAGCAGTCACACTATAATGCCCTCAGGCTGACAGAGTTGTAGGATTGTATGGCCATCCACAATATGGTCCTTGGCCAGAGCACCGTTGCTGTACTTTTGCCTGTTTCGTTCTTGTCTGTCAAATCAAGTCCAAATTTGTTAAGTGGCTGGGATTCACAATTTAGAATGTGGCCTTCTTCCCTCAGGGGCCTCTCCTGTAACAAGTATTTTTCCAAATCCTCGGCAAGACCTCCCTCCCCTTCTCTATCATGCTCATTCTAGCAGGGCTCTGGGTTTACCCCACCTGAGTTTGAATAGTCATGCAAGGCAGCCCAGGCAAGTCTCTCATCACTCTTGACCTTAGTTTCCACCATTAGTACTGTCATGTGAAGCAAAGTGTGTCAAAAAACAATAATGTGTAACAGATTGCAAGAAAAAATTATGAATATGCTGTTGCCTCCCTCGGTTTTTCCCTTTTACTGTCATGCACTGGGGTGTGAAGAAGCACAGCTTGGGAGGAATTTGACCTACTCTGTAAAGGTCATAAAAGTTTCCAACAGAAAGTGATGACTCATGTTCCATACATCCTGATATTTCAGAGTGTTCAGGAAAAATGCAATCTAGTCCAACACACCCTTTCTTTCCATCATTGTCTTGCCAACTCACTGTACTTGTGAATTTCACTACAAGGGAAGTTCAACAGCCAAGGTGAGGGAAATTGCTTAATGCGAACAAAAGTTCAAAAGCAGGGCAGGAGCAGTGAGGCCTCTCTGTGCTTTGTGTTTATGAACGAGACAGGTTTCATCCAAACACACAGATCTTTCCCATACAAATATGTGGCTCAGTGTTTTGGCATCTTTCAAAGCAAAGTTTTAGAAGCTGCCTTTCCTCCCCAGTTCTGTACACACACATATGCACGCACACACAAACACCAGCTTTGAAATCGGCTGGTATTGTCTCAGAACTTGAAACACATCCAGCATTTGACCTTAACTTTCCAGCACTTCAGGAAGCAGGAATTCTCACACCCTAAGGCCTCTAGTTAAATGAGCCCATGGAAATCTCTCCCCCAGAAATACTTAAGTGTACACACTGTGTATTTATCATTTCCCTTATTGAAAACATACAAGGTCACACTCCGAATCTTGATACAAATTTCTCATTTAACGATCGAGCAATATGGATACATAACAAACATACACAACTTGTGAGATCAACTTGCCATCTGCATGTGGATGTAGGCAGCAGGGGCTAAAAGACTCTCCCTTCACAGCGCACTGCAGTGAACCAATCAGCTCCAACTCTTCTCAGTCCTTGGACCCTAGTACTCAACATTCAAATTCCCAGGACAGAGTCCGATTGGCCCACTGTGGGTCAGTTCCCACCCCTTTGCCTGGAAAAGCAAAGGATCTTTGATTGAAGGGAACACCAAGACTATGTGCAGTGGGGAGGTGGAAAATTAGAGGAAATGCGAGTGGATACTGAGTGGGCAAAATCCCCAGGTTAGCTCCCCAAGCGGGGAAGTAACAAGACACCAATGCTCAGTTAAAATCTTCAGAGTTTGTGCAGGCTATAATGAGGATACTTAGCTGATATTGTGTTTTCCTTAAACAGGATTATGTACTCCAAAAAAGAAAATAACTCAAAAAACAAAAAAAAGGGGGTGGGGGAAGGATGTAAAACCAACTTTATTAAAGCCATGCAATGGCTTAGTTGACTTAATCATCTTATCCTATTAAGGGATATAGGAAGAAAAAAAAGAAGCCTTTCAAGCCATTATCAATCCTCTGTCAAAATGAAAATTGAACAAGAAACTTCTAATTCCAAATTCTACAGAATGTTTGAATTGGAAGGAATCTTCATAGGTCTGACCTAACCACTTATTCAGTGCAGAATTCTCTTTACAAGCTCTTGTAGCTTTCGCTTGCACATATATATTCCATTATTGTACAACTCTAATAAGCAGAATGGTCTTCCTTATATAAAACAAAAATCTATTTACCCGCGAATCCCACATATCGACTCTAGTTCTGCCAGCTGGAACTACATGGGAAAAGAAAAAAATGATTTGCCTTTCAAACATCTGAATCATGGCCACTACCCCCCACCCCCACCAAAGAAATAAATAAACAATTGCTCCGTCCAGGCTGAACACCTTCCAGTTCTCTCAACGGCTCCTCATAGCACTTTGCTGACTTCACTATTCTTGGAGCCCTCTTCTGTGCAGTTACTGGTTATGCACATATGAATGTAATTATTTTTTTCTCCTACTTTGTTCCAAAAAATATTTCTGGTGGCTGAGTTCCAGTGTCAATACCCCTTTAAAAAATATGATGCCCAAAATGAAACACAATACTCCAGAGTCAGAAAGCAAATGCACTCCGTTCAGCACACTTCCCAGATAGGCTACCATATGTCACTGAGTGTTTCGGGATCTGCTGTCATTGAGGAGGAGGAAGTACAAGACTGCAGGGGAGTTAAGACAGAGTCCTGGGTTGTGTTCCAGTATCATTCAGTGTGAAATATACCCTATATAAGGAAAACAACAGATGTAACGTGCTGCTTGTCATACGAAACTCTTCCAACATGGGAATATCTTATCACAGTCACAATCTAATGTTGCCTCACACCCCCTAGGGGAAATTCCCCTGGGATGTGTTAGAAGAGGAAACTGCCTTGAAAGAAATTTTTCAGGCACCTTAGAGCTGACAGAAATCAGTTCTGATGTCAGGACTAGGGATGTGAAGGAGCTAACCAGGAAGAGAGCCCAGGTGCTCTCAATGAGCCATCACAGCCTACATTGAAAACTGCCTCCCGGATGTGCCTGGCGCTGAGGACTTTGACAATCTCTAATATGGGGGTAAGAAGGAAAATGAGGCTTTGGAAGGTAGGAGGTTGTAACTGAAGGCAGATTTTGTTAATGGGTTATCAAAAGCACATTTCACAAGTTCAACACATTCCCCATGCCTGCTAGAACAAACAACATATAGGCGGTTCCTTTGATTTGCAGTCAATTGTAAACTGTCTCTATGTGATTTTACAACTGTTTAAGCTAATTCAGAGATTTAAAAATCCAGTCCCAGGAGCATCTTTGTGCATTTATGAAGCATCTGAGAAATTACTCATTCTGGAGCCAGAGGACACCTTACATTTTTCCAACTGTCAACTCATATTTGCTCTATTCCCTAAGATACACACACACACACACACACACACACACACACACACACACTCCATGCTGATCCATGTCCTGTGTGTATTAATGGTCTTCTTTTAATCCAAGCATAATTATTGACTTTCCAAAATCTCCAAATCTCCTAAGCAACAACAATTCTCCATGCTTTATCTAAAGCCTACTTCTAAACTTGTTTTTACCACTGAAAATAGTGAAATAGTAGTTACAAGTTTTGGAATAGTAACAATGAACTATATTTTATTTAGCTGTTTTGAACTCTGTAGTATCAATAGAAAAAGAAATAAAAACTCTGCATGGTGGCTCTGGGTAGGCCGACAACACGTTGCTTATACAAACCTGAGTTGGGATTGTGGTATCTCACGACCACTGGCACAGCCCTATTCAAATGAAAGGTGTGTCACACTGGTTTTCTGGAGAAGCATGGAAAGGTATCTTGCACACATATTCCAAGAGGAGTCTGCCAAAGCCCATCCTGTTTGAAAATTCAGCCTATGACATATCCGTCACTTTGTCGGGAGGCACACCATTTCCTACCAACACAACCTGCTGTATCCCAAAGGCCAGATGCAGACATGTCTGTAGGATGCAAGCAAGTATAGAAATCCACCTGCATTTTGATATAAATTTGTTAACTGAAAAATAAGCCCATGAGGACTGGGATTTTTATTTGTTTGTTTGTTTGTTTGTTTGTTGTTAGTCTGTCTTGCTGAGTGATTTATCCCAAGCACCTGGGATAGTGCCTAGCACATATTTGTTGAAAAAATGATATGAGTGAGAATGACTACTCTAAGTTCAAGTCTGAAAAGATACTGTTCTTTGACCCTGTACTCTGCCTATAAACATTAAGATGTAAGTTGTCTCATGTTGGCAGATATCAGCATTTGGACTAATGTGGGGATAGGCATCACATGAGGAGCCTTGGTAGAAGATAATATCTGGATCCATGTAGATATTTTTAAAAATTGTTTTCATGTTTTACTGACCAAGAAACCATTCTTCATGTCTTTCTGTATTATACAAAAGAAGTTTATGAAGAAAAGACCAGCAGTCCTCATGATCAGGTGATCTCTTATGTCTACAAGAATTTAGCATCTTGGGGCGCCTGGGTGGCTCAGTCAGTTAAGCTGCTGACCCTTGGTTTCAGCTCAGGTCATGATATCAGGGTCCTGGATCGAGCCCCGAGTCAGTCTCCATGCTCAGCGGGGAGTCTGCTCAACCTTCTCTCTCTTCCTCTGCCTCTCCCCCCCACCCCCGCTCACTCGCTCGTTCTCTCAAATAAATAAATAAATAAATAAATAAATAAATAAATAAATATTAAAAAGAATTTAACATCTTAATAACTCTTTTAACTCAAGGTATTACAAGTTGTTGAAACAAAGAATAGGGCAGTAAATTGAGCCCTGATGTCAGTGAGAATCTCTGCTCAACAGAGTGTGGCCAAAAAAGAGAGTTCGACGGGAAACAAGGACCCAGGACACTGAGGACCAAGAGCAGACAGGGATGTGAGACTGACACTGAAGGATGACAGTGTGGCCACCAGAGAGCAGCGGAGCAGAGGGCCTGCAGGTGGGTGGTGGGCAAGGTGCCGCGGCCAGAGGAAAAGGCCACCAGCTCTCCATTGCCTACCTTGAAGGATGGAGAAGGGGCAAGTTTCCTTGGCAGGTGTGCTTGGCTGTCCTATAATTCTCCTGATTGTTCTCTTCTCCTACACACTCTTGGCTGTTCAACAAATAGCGGATCTGGTAGATGGACCAGGTGTCTCCGTGAAGATCGTACAGGCACAAATTAGCATTGGTTTGCTAGTCACATAACATTAGCAACATTATTTCTAATAGATATATTAATAATGATACTACTAAAAACCATAAGATATCCATAACCTCTTTACAAATAAGTGACATTTTTCCTCCAGGAACTTCCAAAACTTTATTTGCTATTTGTACATAAATAAGAACTACAGGTTAAATAACACTCATGCTGGACGTCTGGGTGGATCAGTTGGTTAAGTGTTTGCCTTTGGCTCAGGTCATAATCCCAGGGTCGGGATGGAGCCCCGCATCAGGCTCCTTGCTCAGCAGGGAGCCTGTTTCTCCCTCTCCCTCTGCCTGCCTCACCCTCTGCTTGTGCTCTCTCTCTTGCTGTCTCTCTTTCTGTGTCGAACAAATAAACAAAATCTTTAAAATTTTTTTTAAATAAATAAATAAATAACACTCATGCTTACTGCAGCCAGGACCAGAGCCAGAAAATCTATGCTAATCCATGTCTTACACATCTGTGGACTCTATTAAATCCCTACATAGTTTGTTTTGATGGTTTCACAAAAAGTCCATAATTGTGCCAATTTGAAAATGAGAGAAATGAGAAAAATGTTTATGGCAGGATTTTGTTATTGTATTTTTTTTTCCAGTCAGACACAGAGGGCAAAGATTTAGAGCCATGAGTCAAATGTTGCCTACCCTTTAAATGTACTAATTTTAAGGACCAGCATCTTTGGATTTGATAATAATCATTCTTAGACTGTCCAGCCCTGAGGAGCAAGCCAGAATATGTGTGGAAAGGGGAAAATATCAAGAACATTGGAATCAACATTATCTGTATTTTAAGTGTTAAAAACAAGCAAAATAAAGTAAAATAAAATAAAATAAAATAAAATAAAATAAAATAAAATAAAAATGTTAAAAGCGGCTCTGAGACCCAGAGTTCTATCAGAGTCAGGATAACATGGAAAGATTCTCACATATGTGGGACTGTTAAGAGGAATGGAGCAGAGCCAAGTCCTGTCATCCTGTACATGTTTCCAAGGGGCAGGTCACAGCCCTCGGGACTGACTTCTCAGACCTTTCCCAGGAAAATCTAATGTCCCTAACAAAATTTGCACATGTGGGAACTTGGGAGTCACTCCCAAATGAGATTACATAGAAATATCTTTGTTTCTAAGTCATTATTTCATCCCACACGGCGATGGAAACTCAGCCTCCAATAAAAAATAACAAAAATTTGTATTTAATGAATATAGCTTTCTACTTCCTAAACCTTTACCCCATTAGATGTATATAAAACTGAAAATAAAGCTTCAATTCAACAAAAGTCATATCTGCTGTTTAGACTTCTTTTGTTCTGTAACAGCCATAGAGGAGACACTGGGGACAAAGATAATGATTGTGCCAATATCCTCGTTAGGGATATGAAGTCCGGGGAAGGAGCAGCACAAAGGGCGTCTCTGCGGAGCTGTGGGAAGAGCAGAGACCGGGAGTCAGGAGGAATTACTCTGGCCCTGGCTCCCAGCAAACAGGTTGTGTGATGTAGGGCGGGTCATACCAGGTTTTGTCTATTTCCTCACCTGTGAAATGAGGGGCCGAATGCTGATGACGACGGTGACAATAATAATCAAGGTGACAGGAATAATAGCTAACAAGGAAAGCTTATTAGCTACAATTTAATTTAATCCTCTCAACATCCCTATGATTTAAATATAATAATTATTATCTACATTTACATTTGAGGAAAGCAAGCCTCAGAGAGAGGTTTAATAATTTGCTTCGCTGCGTGAAAAGTAGAAGTGAATCTGCTACGAAATTAATGAAGGGTAAGCCTCAGAGCCCCTTATTCGCACAGGCCCCTTCCAAGACGCTGTACCTAATTTTGTATTTTGTCTTAAAGAGGGCTTCTAAAATTGTATGTATAAGCTTCAGCCTCCAGAAAAATTGGATTTGCCCCTGACGTGGGCGAGAGGTAGTCTGAATCCGAAGGCAAGTGACCCAAATCTGAACCTGGGATCTTCCTCTCTCTGCTGAGCTGGCGCCCTTCGTTCCCGTAACTTCCTAGGCTGCCTGTTAGGGACAGAATTCTGTCCATATGCTGAAGCCTTAACCACCTGCCATGGGACAGTATTTGAAGATGGGGCCGTGAGGGAGGTAATTGGATTAAATGAGGTCATAAGGGCCGGGCCTTCACTCGATTGGCTTGGTGTCCTTAGAAGAAGATGAGGAGAGGGCGTTCCTGGCCCTCTCTCCCCAAGTGCACACTCTGAGGAAGGGCCACAGGAAGACACAGCAGGAAGGTGGCAGTCTGCAAGCCAAGAAGAAAGCTCTCACCAGAAACAGAATTTGCCGGCACCTTGATCATGGGCTTCTAGCCTCCAGAATGGTGAGAAAGTAAATGTGTGTTGTTCAAGTCCCCAGTCTGGTGTTTTGTTCCGGCAGCCCGAGCAGCTTAGTATCCCGTCCTCTGCCCGCTGGTCCTTGCGCTTTGTGTCCCATGCACCAGGCCTGCCCACATTTCCGTAAGATGCTCATTCCACAACATGATATCTTGGCGACACCCAGGACAACATTTTTCTGAGCGTGATTTTAAATCATTTCTCTTAGGAATGAAAATACTTTGTTCTTCTCTGATTTGGGGGGAAGCAGTGCAGTATTAACATTGGACGACAGACCGCAAAAGTCCAAGTTCGAATCTCAATTATTTCTGATTTGCTGATATGCGGGGCTTTGGGGTGCAAGCCATTCTAGCTTCGTTAGGTTTGATGATTTCATCTACATAGAATCGCTGGTCAAAATAATTCATCAAGATTATACTACGGAAACTTCGCTAATATAATACAGTACAGTAAATGCCCTTTGATTTCCCCTTACATTGTGTAATAGTCCCAAGCCCCTCAGTGAGGAAAGTGAATTAAATGGAAAATCAAACCACATGATTGTCCTGAATTCAATACAGGATACTAAACATAGAGCCAATAGTTTATTTTCCCTTCTCCCTGACTTACTTGTTTTGTTGGCACTTCTTTATTCATTCGTTTACAAGTATGTGTTGAATACCTACTAAGTAGGGCTGTGTCAGTTCAGTGTTCGACTCTTGGTTTGGGCTCGGGTCATGATCTCAGGGTCATGAGAACCAGTCCCGAGTTGGGCTCCATGATGGGCGTGGAACCTGTTTAAGATTCTTTCTCTCCTTCTCCCCCTGTACCATTCCCCCCACACTCACTTGCATAAATGTGCTCTCTCCCTCAAAAAAAAAAAAACAAAAACAAAAGCCTCTAAGTGTCAGATGCTCTTCTAAGGCTTGAGACTACAACAGTGTGGTAGGCAGAATTATAAACTGGCTTCCGGGGTTCCCATCCCTGGTGTACCTGCCCAGTATAATCCCCTCCCCATGACTGTGGGCAGCACATGGGAATATGATGAGATTTCTCTCCTCTGATTTAACTTACATTATGTGGCAAAGGTGAGGAGATTTTGAAGCTGTAATTAAGGTCTCTAGATCAGCTTACGAGTTAAACCAAAGATTATCCTAGGTGGGCCTGACCTAATCAGGTGAGCTCATAAAAGAAGATCTAGAGTTCAGAGACTCTCCTGCTGACCTTGACGAAATAAATTTCCATGTCGTGGGAAAGTCTCATGGCTAGAACTCTGGGCAACTTCTGGAAGCAAAGAACATCTCACCAGATGACAGTCAGCAAAAAAAAAAAGGGGGGGGGGGAACTTAGGTCCCACAATCACAAGAAACTGAATTCTGCTGGCAACCTGAATAAGCTTGAGAGAGGACTCCGAGTCTCAGATGAGCTTGCAGCTGGGCCAAGCCTGGTGCAGCCCTGAGCAGAGGATCTAGACCCACAGAAACTGAGATAATTAATAAATGTGTGTTATTTCAAACTGCTAAATTTAAATAGGAAACTAATACAGTGAATAACATAGACAAGGTCCCTGCTCTCACGGAGCTTTAGAGCTAACGGGGGGTGGGCAATAGGCAGCTCACAAATAAACAGTATTATTTCAACTAGTGATAAATGCAATGGAAAGAAAAGGCAGTGGGATGGGGAGAGAGGCTGAGGACTAGAGTCGCATGAGGTAGAACGCCCTCGGAAGACTCCTCTGGACGATGGGGGAAAAGCCAGCCATGTGAGAATGAACTGGAAGGACAGTCCACGCGGACACAGAAGCCAGGGGAAGGCCCTCAGCTCCTGTGGCCATATCATCACAGAATTAACTCCAAGAGCCATATGGAGACACTACTACACAAGGCCATTTATTTAATGAATGCTTCGTTTAATATAAATGTACACCTGCCTAAAAAATACGCTTTGGGGGGCGCCTGTGAAGTGTCTGCCCTCAGCTCAGGTCATGTTCCCAGGGTCCTGGGATGGAAGCCCACGTCAGGCTCCCTGCTCTAAGGGGAGTCTTCTTCTCCCTCTGCCCCTCCCCCTGCTCATGCTCTTTCTCTCTCTCTGTCTCTCTCTCTCTCAAATAAATAAATAAAATCTTTAAAAATATATGCTTTGGTAGGATGGGTACTATCAGACATTAGTCAGTTTAAGTGCCACCATCAAAAGTTCCAATTATAGTAGCCTTTTAAATTTGGCTCTTCTTCAACCTCTGCCAGGCAGAAATTAGCCTTATAGGACATAGTACTTAGCACATAATGGAAATTCAAAAGGACATTATTGGAGTGAATTCAACTTTATTTAAAGTTTCATGTTTGTTTGATTCTTTGGGGAGAGAATGTTGTTCCCTTGTAGTAGAAAGATAAAGAGCTATTACATTGTGTTTTATCTGAGACCTCTGATGATTAAGTCAAAATCTGAATTAATATATTAGAGAGACTATATTAAATGAATAAATACAAAATGGGGACACATTGGTAATTTTGGCTAGCTGGCTGGTATTTATGTATGTTCTATGTAATAGGACATGTAATAGGGATGGTGTGATGTCATCAAATCCGTGAAACATCAAATAATATTATAATATTCTATTTAAGATTATTATTATCATCATCATCATCACAATTTTTTAATGAAGAAATTGAGGCCTAGAAAGATTAAGTACTTTTCTCAATATTCTACAACTAGGAAGTGAGAGGCTGGGACTGGAATCCAGGTGACTGACTCTAAAACCCAGCCTGTATGATCATTGCAATGCTGACTAAGATGTGTTAAGTGCTTACCACATGCCAGGCCAAGCACAGTTCATATATAAACTCATTTCATCATCACAACAACCCTACAAAGTAGATATTCTTAGTGTTTCTCATTTAATAGCTGAATCTCAGAGGGTTAAGAAATTTGTCCAAGGTCACCGAACCTCTCTGGGGCTCAGTTCCCTCCGCCTAAGATGGGACATCCATAGTACCCGCCTGTGATGGTCGAGGGCAGAGCATGGGTCGGATCCCAGCCAGTCCGGTATCGCAGCCAATACTCGGATCGCCATGTAACACTGCTGACCAGCACTGGCCTGTGAGCCAACGCAAGCTAGTTGTGACAGGACATAGCTCGCAGACGTACGTAGCCAGACGAATTAGAGCTGGAAATTTTAACATATTCTCCATTGCTCACTTCTTTAATTAGCATGAGTTGCCTTTTTTCCTTTCCTCTGGACTCTCTTCCATCCCCTGGTCTGTGTTTGAGGCTGGAGTAAGGTAACCACAGCTTGCTTTGAGTAGTAACAAAAAAGTCATGCCAGGCACATGAATAGAATCCATGAAAACAGATGTGAATTGTTGGCCTGCAGGGTAACTCACTGTAAGATGTATTTTGTAAATGGGGGGCTAATAAGACCAGGGGACTTTTTGTGTTGTGAAAAGAAGACCAACGTGACCTCTAAATCCAAGAGAAATAGGGACTATTTCTCAATCTCAGTAAGGTGGCAAGAGACTATCCTAAGGACAAGGATATAACTAATGTGAAGAAAGTTCTTATTTGATCAATTGTATTGTAACCGTTTGTGGGCAAAGAATGTGCAACAGGAGGGATGTGATCTGAGTGGAATCTAGAAGAAGAGATCCAGAAAGGAAACACCTGTCAGTATTGATTCAGCTTCCTCCAGGATGAGAGGGCTCTGAGTCTAGAGCAATGTTTTTCAAATTGTGGGTTGTAAAATTGAATTGTTGAATATCAACTGACATTTTAATCAAGATAGAATAGACCAGAGTGTATTGCATGAGGTAAAGTTAATTCTTGTTTCGTGAAACTTTCATTTCTATTGTACATATTTATACATACATCTTTATGTATGTGTGAGTTGCATGTAATAGTGTGTTTCTCTCTGTGCATCTTGATCAAAAGTTTAAAAAGCCACTGGTACACAGATCTTATTTCAGTTCTCTAAGCCAGGCATTCTCAGACTTTGGGATTTCATGGACCATAAATCATCCTCCAAAAAAGGAAAAATAGGGAACTGTCAGAGGGTTGCCAATATTTTCATTTTGCCAAATTTAAAATATATATATATATAAAGATAGCATTATAATTCCCTAAAATCAATTTTTTCATTTTCATTTTATTTTATTTTATAGAGAGGGATAGGGAACGAGGGGCAGAAGGAGAGGGAGAAGGAGAGAGAAAATCTTAAGCAGGCTCCACGCCTAACGCAGAGCCCGACCTAGGGCTCGATCTCACAACCCTGAGATCATGACCTGGGCCGAAATCAAGAATCAGCTGCTTAACTGATTGAGAAACCCTAAAATCAAAATTTTTAACATTAAAAACAACGCCATAATCACAGAATAAAGTACATTCTTTTAAATTAAATATATTTGGTTTTTGATAAGTCAGTTACACTTCCTCTTTTTTCTGCATTTTACGACAGACTTGTGAAAACACCTTCATGATCAGTCATTGGAGGAAAGACAGAAATATGCTCACAATGTGAAAACGCAGTACAGACATTACTCTTACCTCAGTAAAGTAGTTGTTCAGGATCCTACCTTCCTTTGCTGTGTTTCAGCATCACTGAGCTACCATCTGTTATGGAATTTTGTACCCGAAGAGGTACTGCGTCCATTGACAGTGAGCCAGCACAAAGGAGATGACCACTGCGGTTTGTTCTGCCGGGAACTCTCTCTTCAGTCATTAAGACACCTGCCTTGTGAATCACTGTCTTGTGCATTTGAATGGCATGAGTCAATTTCCCCCACAACTTACCATCTAAGAGTGAGTGGATAAAACTCAATTTCTAGACCTAGGAACTGGAGAATTGGATATTTTAGACCACATGACCCGGTGGGAAGAGCGGAAGCTCAGCTCACGACAGGTCCTACCATTTTGGTACCACTGTAATCCAGAGAGCTTCCCCTTCCAGGATGCTTTTAAAAACTTTTCATCTCAGCTTCTCCTTAGCACTTGCCTGGATGTGACCTCCTTCTTTCCTGACCAATACCAAGCTTGAGCAGACTCTGTGAAGAGCTCTCCTTACTATTTTGTTTTACTTCCCTCTTCCCAGTGTCTGTCAATGTTTTTGTGCCCAAGAAGAGCTTCCAGAAGCTCGTCAGTCACGCCCTTCGCTATGCCATGGCATATGACAGCCTGAAGCAGCCAGCTGGCCTCCCTCTGTGATATCTCTTTTAGCAACAACTTTTTAGAGATAACAGTTTCAGATCTGATTGTAATAAAATTGCACTGTTTCTAGTAAACAGAAACCAAAGTGAGATGCCATTTGCTCGGACCCTACTCCTTAGTAAAGTTTTAAAAACTAAAAGTATACCGGATTCAAGTTGACCTCTGAACTGTTTACATAAGAGGGTGGGGGAGAGGTCATTAAACAAATGAGCAGCACGAACAAAATTTAAAGAGCTTGACTGGTCATTTTATTTTTAAACATGTGAACACATAAATTATATGCATATAGTCCTGATGAATCAGAACTTATCTATTCATTAAAAAGAAGAATCTAATAGCACTTAAACTTCGAAATGCTTTTCTAGCAATTAGTTCAACTTACTACACATACTTGACAATAATATAATTGCATTTCTTTTTTTAAAAAAATCCTACAATTCAGATTATATTTTTCTCTAATTTAGATTGGGCTTTCTTCCATTTAAACTAAATTAATTCAATCTTACGTCAGGGAGATTCATACCAGTTTCCTCTACTGGCTTCATTACCCTCTCTCTGCCCTGATTCTTTTAAAGGTCAATCCCTGAACTGGAAAAACTCCATCTTCCCACGTTTTCATCTCTCTTACACCCTGCAGAGGAGTGCAATTAGCAGTGAGAGATGGACAGGCCTAGCACCGTAGTATATCGCGGTGCAGAGTCACTGCTGCAGTGAACTCCAGACACCAGGTACAGGGTCTAAAATGCAGACCAAATACACCTTTCAGCGAGAGGGTCTTCAGCCACAGCTGAACATCAGCTTTCATACTACTTGAAAACTCAACAGCCCATCGTGCCTCCTCTGTGCTCCTAAGGCTTTGTGATTCTTTTTTCTAGTACAATGCTCAACCCTGTCTTTCTTCCTGGGGAATGCTTCCCACGTCTTCATCTCTGTACTCTTTTCAACTCCGCCCTCATGTCTTACTGAAAGGTCTTAAATGTAGGAAACCATTAATAAATGTCTGCTGAATTGAATTAGACCCTCTAGCCAAACCCTTCATGTTACACACGAGGAAACCCAGTCCCTCAAGGTTGAGTGCTCAATGTCACCTAGTTGGTGTCAGAGCCAAAAATCAAGTTCAGGTCTTTCGACTCAATTCACCCAAACGCTACGTTTGGTCAAGCGACCTTGGCTGTGAGCAGAGGTGAGATCCCGTGACCAAAGGATGCTGGGTGGTTTGTTTGTTTGCTTCTGATTTCATTCATATTTTATTTTTTCTGTTTTCTTTGTTGTCATTGTTTTGTTTGGCTGGATTTTATTAAATGAAAGGAGCAGACGGAGAGGAGAGTCTATGGTCTCTTGGGCTATGAGGGACAGCCATGGCCGTCCCATGGTTCAAAGTGCATTGCATGCTGGACTTGAGGTATAAGCCAGGCAGGGAAGGCAGCTGGGAGTGCTGGGAGAGGTCAGAGGTTGGGACCTGTGACCCATGCACCCCATTCAGAAAGACTCATGGGCAGGGAGGGAACCTCCTGGATCCCAAATGCTGTTCACCCTGAGGGCCAAGGGCCGGGGGTGGAAGAACCAGGCCCACCCCAGGAGAAGGAACGGGCAACAATGTTCATCCATTGGAGGGTACAGGGCTGTGGGGCAGAGTAACCAGTCCCCCCACCGTGGATGTCCCAGACCCGTGAGTTTGTTTGTTTGTATTGTTTTTGATGCCGAGAATCTGAGACAATGCTAACAAAATTACTCTGCAAAAATGTATTAAGGCGTTCATTAAATTGTAAAATGTTATCACTAGAAAAGGCTTTAGAAATCAAGTAGACAAGTTTTACAAATGAGGAAAGTAAGGCCTGAAGACACAACGTCCCTTTTGCATTATAATACATTCCATCATGTTTGCCATTAATCAGGCCTGATATTATCACTGCGTCTGTGCAACAGCCTCAAATTTTTTAGAGCTACTCCAAATATGTTTTAATAAAGCAATAAAGCTCATGAGGAAGCCAAACACTTCCTCCCTCTGCTCTCGTCACTTACCCTGGTTACCTGGATTTGGGGCTCACTCAGTACTTACTCTTTTTTTTAATTGGAACAGAGCCATAGCTTCAACTAAGACAACAGGTCTTTGAAGCCAACAACTGTGAGCCCAAAGGGATAGGAATTTGGAATCACACATTTTTAGCATTCAGAGATAATTCAAGATAGTTCGAGCACTTTCTAAGTGTTAAGCCACCGGGCAAGTATTTCTTGCCACCACCATTCACCTACAAAAATATTTTATTGCTAAGACATGCTGCATTGCCTAAATATTTTTGAGAAAAAGCATTTTTGCCAGTGGGTTCTATATAGACACAGCCTCAGTTTTATCAAGGATCCAAATTTTAACACCAGTATGCAGAAAGTACATAAATATGATTAATAGGTAATTTATAGAAATCCATTATGTAGCCATTCATTAACTCGAAAACCAGAACAGAATGAGAGGAAATGGTTTTATATTTCTACAACAAGGATTTAAATTATCTATGAAGAAGAATTTCCTGACAAATACCAGACTTGGTTACCAAAATGGTCTTGGAATTTCCTTCTTTACAACTTTCAATTTAATATGACTTCCTTTTAAGACAGGGTAAGAAGGTTTTGTTGTTGTCCCTGGTTTTTGTTTGTTTGTTGAAATCGAGAATCAAATTGTACGGCTTCTTAACGTTAATTCATCATCATACGTCAAGGAACACATTCACAAAATAGACCTCAACTAACTAAAAACAAGCCCTATTAAACTCTGAAACAAGCGAGCAGGGAATCTCTAGAATTCCCCTCACAGGGGAAGATGTAAGATTCCACTAACAGCAGCGGGGTGGCCAGGAAGGGAGAGGGGAAATCAGAGGAGGCAGCTGGAGAGGGTGCCAAATAAATGTGCTCGTCCCACAGTTCTGTCCCCAGCACTGTGCCTCCCCAAGCCTCCGTGGATCAGAAAAAAACAGTGGATCCCTGCCCACTGCCTTCACGTATTGTTTTTCAAGGTCTTATAGTACCTTGAGACGACATACCAGAGAAGCCCTGTACTGCAAGCATTATTACTAAGTTACTCTTCTCATTTAAACCTCTTTGCCTCAGTTCCTGTTTGCTCCAGGGCTCTGTAATGAGAAAAGCCAACGCTAAAGTTATTGTGAGTGAAGGGGTTTCCTGACACCGAAAAGGGACACTTCCCGGCTCTGTTAGGTATTTGCCTTGTATTGTCTTCTAATTGCTTCTTGTGAGGAAATCTTGCTTTTTCCCAAACTGTGAACTTCTCCGTGATAGAGACCTTGATATATATCCTGTGTGTGCATTGTCTGAGTCTAAGTCTACACCGAGCACACAGCCACTTGCTTGAAGTAGTTGATTTATTTTTCTGTACGAAGGCCGAGGCACCCCCACATATTTCCTCTGGGTACGCCACAAAGTACTCCGTGAATGAGTAAGTCAGAAAGGAACAGCAGAACAAGTATTAATTTTGAATATGGCATTTGCAACACAAAACATGAACGTATTTTTGAAAAAAAAATTAAATCACATCTTCAAAACCACGAAGCTAAACTAGACATTTATATTAAGAGTTTCTATTTATTCAATGTATATATTTAACACGTATGTTGCTTACCATGTTACAGATACTAGTCCAAGCATTTCACAAATATCAACTTTATTCCTTATAACAACCTACAACAATTAAAATAAGAATTATTATTATCTACATTTTATAATAAAACCTGGGACCTAGAAAGGAAACACAACTTGGACAAAGTCACACAATCTTGGTGGAATCTGAGCCTGGGAAGTCTGGTTGGGGAGTCCATGCTCTTGACTGTTACTCTGTTTTCGAGGTAATCACCAGGCAGGGATGGAGAGAAAGAGAGAAGGAGGGAAGGAGACGGAGAGCTATGAGAGAGCAAGAAAGAGCAGAAAGAGCTGCCATGTTCTATCTTCAGTGCATTGATTCCTATTTCTGCCACAAGTCAGTTTTGCCATCTCCTATGGCAAAACTGACATATGGCAGGGGGGTGGGGTTTGGGGAGAAGAGGGGGAAGAGGGAGAGGGGCCAGTGGAGCGCATATCCAATCCTTTGAAGCATTTGGAAATAGCCCATATCATTTCTGTTTATATCCATTGAACAGAACTTGCTAACCCGTGCACAGCGAGCTGAGAGCGAGCCTGGGAAGCGTCCTCTGTAGCTGGGTGTGCGCATGCCCACCTAAAATGCTATGGCTGTGTTAAAAACAGCATCATACTACAGAAGAAGGGCCTCTCCTCTCACGTGGATTCCTGCAACATATTTCTGCTTAAGTGACCCTGTAGCAAAGACTGCCTTGACCACTGGAAGATAACGCCCTTGTCACTCCCGGGCCCCTTATTCTGCTTTATTTTTCTTCACAGTACTTATCACTGTCTGACATTACATTGCTTTTTTATTTATCATCTGTCTCCACTCCCATCCCATAGAGCATAAGCTCCATGCAAACAGGGACTTCGTCTCTTGTTTCCGGTTATACGCCTAGTACCTATTTGTGACTCAGCCATGTTTGTTGATTGAATGATGAGTAGATAATGTTCTAAGTCATATCCCCATCCCTGATCTTGACAACAAAACAAGATGGAAAAAGGTTTAGTCAATCTTAACTGGCACCAGAATTCTTCTTAGGAAAATAGGAAAGTATTTTTTATGATAATAATAATATATCTTTTTGAGGCAGAGGATAAAACCCAAGAGCCATATTTGAGTAAAATTTCCTTTCATGAAACAGAAAGTGGAGGTAAGGAGAAAACAGGAAGACATAAACTGGGAAGAGAAGAACCAGCAAGCTGTCAGAAATCGTCCTGACTGTGACTCTGAAGTTTCATTAACATTCGCTACCCTTGTGAACGCTTTGTGTAAGTAAGTTCTGTCATGCTTAAAAGCAAGGGCTGGGATTCACAACTGGGCAGGCATGGAGTCATACGGAAATGGCACATTGGGAAATGGGAGTCTGAGAGACAGGGGGTCCTTGAGATTGCAAGGCCCTCTCAGATTTCCAAATACTGTGGCATTCCCTAAAAGACAGCTCAGGGGAGTGAAGTGGAATCTACCTTTTATGTCAACGTTATACATTATCAATGCCTCCTCACTGATATATACAGGATCTCCTTATATGTCACTGTATTTCACACCGGCATCCCTGATAGGTTATGTGGGGACTTCGGTTAGGAGTATGAGGGTTATGTAATCACATGCTTTTCGTCATTAATATTTCTACTGAAAGTGAACACTTAATTCCTCTCCTTTGCCTCAGCAAAGAATAAAGAAAAGGCAAGACCTTCAGGCCTTCTGCAAACTATACCCTTGCTTTCATCTGAACCCGACGCAGGATGCAGTGCAGAAGGAAGCCAGATATGGTCAAATGATCATTCGCCACCACAAACAGAAAAGTTAACCTGCCAGTTTCATGGCAGAGGGTACATGGCTCCTGGCTCAGAGACAAAGACTTTATCACTCATGGCACAACAGGCAAATAAATTTCATGTTCCCATCAATTCCCCTTCCCTCCCTTCCTCATGTCACATGCGGGTGACACAGGGGTGGGCATAGGCGGATCCTGCACAGGCCGTTTATTTGCATCATAGGGAGAACCCAAGTTTAGGGCACTCCAATCTTTTATCAAAGGCTGCAAACAATCTGCCCAACCTCCAAGATGAAAACATCGCCTGTATTATACTAGACATCAAATAATCCTAGCTTCTGCTCCTTCTCCAGCCTCTGCTACTTCACTGCTTTCCAAGGCTATTCACTCTGCATTCTTGAAAAGATAGTCCAGAACAAAAGACTGTCAGTAGATCTGCTCAAAGGGCTTTCATCAATATAAAAGATCAATGGAGAGTTGACTCTTAGCCAGGAGCTATCCACATAAAGAGACCTCACAAGTATATGCTGGGTGGTAGAAAGAGTTTTCATTAAGAAGAATAAAAAGGTGGTAAGATTCCTCTTCCTCCTGGAAGACACCTTCCTTTTCTTTTGTTTTCGTTCTCTCCTCTTCTTTCCTTGAAAAAAAAAAAAATGTCATCATGTTCTTTCTTTCCGTGTGGTTGGTTAAGAGAACCACACGACCTCCTGCTCAACAGGCAACTCAATCTTTGAAAGGCTTTGAATACCACTATGGGGCTCAAAGGAGAAGATATATGGAGTGGCCAGCTTAGCTTTTCTGATTCTGTAGCCATTGAGGAGAAGGGCTTTCTTTTCTGTGGGTCATCATTCCAGGACTCTAATCACTGCCACAGTAGTAAGACCAAGAATTCAGGATTCCTGTATGGGTTGAAATGAAAAAGGCCGACCAAGAAGGTCGTTGAGCTGCCTCTGGCATAGAAATTATGCCGAAGGATTAACCAAACCTTACTAATGATCCAAAATGGGAAATAGAGATTGAGATCAGTGCCCTAGCCAGTAATAAAGTAGGATTTTCCTGAAATGACCTCTATGCTTATATGACTTAGAGAGCTGAGGTACCAGCAGGCAGCTGCTGGTCAGTGGGAGGATTCAGATCCCTAACCACACCCTGTTGCAACTAAAGCTCTCACGGTACCGCATCCCAGCACCACACCGGAACGTCCATACCCAATATTTGTCTACCTGCCTAATTCCTTGTCACACCAGTTCTTCTTAAACACATCACTTTCACGTGTTCAAAAACCTCTAGGAGACTCCTATCAGCCATTGTCTCAAGTCTAAACTCTGCTACCTAGTTCTAAGGAACACATTAGTATGTAATAAGTCGATTTACTTTTTCAAAACTTTCTTCTAGGAGCTGATTGCCAAATTTCACTAATTCCACCCAGACAGAAATAGGACTTAATTTTAGGTCAACTGAATGGTGAGTGTGGCTACTCAGGGTTACCCCAAATTCTAACCCATCAACAGTGCTTTCTTTCATTGTCTTTGCTTTCACCTGTACAAACTCTTGATGCCCTTAAAGTCTGCGTCTCAGCCTATTACCTGGTTCCATGCTGTTTTGTACAGGACAGGTCCCCATTATACAGCCCCTCAGAGTCCCTGTTGATTATAAAGTTGTGCAAGAGGGGTGCCTGGGTGGGTCAGTCGTTAAGCATCTGCCTTCAGCTCAGGGAGTGATCCCAGGGTTCTGGGATCGAGCCCCACATCGGGCTCCTCCGCTGGGAGCCTGCTTCTTCTTCTCCCACTCCCCCTGCCTGTGTTCCCTATCTCGCTGTCTCTCTCTTTGTCAAATAAATAAATAAGATCTTGAAAAAAAAAAAAAGTTGTGCAAGAAAGCAAATTACACCACAACATAAAACTATTCACTTAGGATCACATACAAATGTAATTTCCAAAGGATATACTCCAAATCCATAAAAATGATTACTTCTGATAAGAGGAGAAAGGGAATGGGATAAAAGTGGTGATTAAATGGGCCTTCAGCTTTATTTGTAATAGTGCTTTGCTTTGAAAGAAAAAATGTATTTGTGTTGAGGTAGATTGTTTCCCAAGATGGCTACGGCAATCTCCCCCAGGACGCTGACCCTTTCTTATGGGACTTCATTGCTCCTCTCATAAAGAGAGAGTCTATTTCCTGCCTCCTGGAACCTGAGCTTAGTCTGTGATCTGCTTGGACCAACAGAATGTGATGCAAGTGACAAGGGGAGAGCTCCACAGCCTCATCTTCAGGGATCCTGAAGCTTTTGCTTCCAATCCCTGGGAATCCTGAGGCACCATGTGAAGAAGTTTGGCTTCCCCGCTAGAAAGATCCGAAGAGAGTCCTTGGAGGCCGAAGATGGAGGAGAGAGAAATCCCAGCAGTCTACTCAACCCAGCTAAGGAGCCAGACATGTGATTGAAACCATCCCGGAATCCATTACAGGTGAATGAGCTTGCCTAGCGGAGGTGATCCATTCTAACGGAGCCCTGCCGAGCCAATCACAGAATCATGAGTAAATAAAGCTCGATCATTGTTGTTTTCAGCCACTGAATTTCAGGCTGGTTTGTTACACAGCAATAGACAACGGTTCTGTTACTTGAGTTATTCAAAATTACTTTTAAAACATAAATAAGCTCACGCGCAAACCTTTCTTCCCATCTAACAACGAGCTTCTCTCTTTCCCCACCCCAACGTCGTGCCTCCAGTGTCTCCGCTCATCTAACGACGATGCAGTATCTAACAAGGCAACGCAGAATCAATGCAAATCAATGCAAAATCGGGGCAAAGTGATTAGAATGTGAAATTGAAAATCTTTCAAAATATATAAGAAATCATGAAGTTGATGAAGGTAATGTTAAAGAAACCCTTGAATCATGGACAAGTCCTCTGACAAATGAGGATCTGCAGCTGGAATAGTTAACATTCGAAGAAGAAAAAACTCCATGCAGATGATGGCACAATAAGCGCTTGGAAAGGGAATGATTTGAATGTCGAAATTTAAGAGAGGCTCTTGGAAAACTGATGAAGCCCTCAAATATTTCTGCAATAATGACCCTTTTTATGATTCGCCCGCGGAAGTCAAATGTAGAAGGACGTTGTATCATGATACCGTGTAATTTTGTTAGAAAATTATGCTTCTCAAAATCAACACTCGATTCATCCTTTGTTCTAATATTTAACACATCACTGACCAACTAGATTTTGTTAAATGTAAGGTAAATTAATTTTAATGATTTTCTTACATTGTTTAAAGATCAGGTCCCAACCAAATCTTTTCACTTTTTTAAAAGATTTTATTTATTTATTTGTTTATTTATTTGAGAGAGGGAGAGAGTGAGCACAAGAAGGGGGAGGGCAGGGAGAGAGGGAGAAGCAGACTCTCTGCTGAGCAGGGAGCCCGATGTGGGCCTCCATCCCAGGACCCCAGGATCATGACCTGAGCCAAAAGCAGATGCTTAACTGACCGAGGCACCCAGGCACCCCGAAATCTTTTCACTTTTATTGTTCTTATGTTAACAGGTTCATTTTAAGTGGATTTGGGGTAGCAATTATCTGAGGAAATTGGGGGTCTCTGTAAATATCTTCAATTCATCTCCCTAACTAGCAGGTGTAGTCTTCGATCGTGTTTTACTAATACCTTCTGGATAGTTCGTCAAACCTAGAACCGAGCAGATAGTGGGCACACACAAATTCAGTAAATGTGACAACAAATGGCCGGCTGCTTGATGATTGGCTTACGTGTAGGTTTTTGCCACGGAACAACGGTGCTTTTCCACTATCCATCCCTGACCCAATATGAGCTGGCATTTGTTCTTCTCAAAACTGTTCATAGAAGGCCTATTACAAACTTCCTGCTGAAAGCACTTTGAAAGGCTGGATACATTTAAAACCAATTCGAGCATGTAAAGTCGTTTTAGGAAATAAGCCCCACGTCCCAAGGGCTCAGCTGAGGAGGGCCGTGTTTCAGAACAGGTGTGCCACTTCACTGAATAGGAATTTGGAAATGTCAAACATTAGAAGCACTTCGGAAACTCCAACTCAACCTGCCCGACAGTTACACTTCTAGGCACGTGTCAGTTAACTACTTGCGCAGATAGGTATTTCAGAATCATCTCTCGGCACACATTCAGAATTAGCAAAGCCAAATCAGCATGGTAGGTTCTTAAGAGACTACGCTTGTTTTTGTACAAACTTGTTTGTTTTTTCCTTTTTCAATTTTACTTCTCAAAAGAAAGTCTATATTTTTTTTAAAAATGGCCATTCAAAAATTCACCTTCTGTTACATGATAACCAGGACATAACAGCAGCGCATGTTTCCACGTTCCTGAAATTCAGGCTCTTTCAACTTATTTTGCACCCCCAGTTGCAAGAGTAATAAGAATAGGGCTGTTTTTTCTTGTCATTATCGGAGTTATCTCCATTCCTTTGGAAATTAAAAACTCGCAATGCAAGTACCCCTTTAAACTGGGCCCCTCCCAGTAGGACATCATTCCTCCAGCAGCCCATCAGTTCTTCTAGGGCAAACGCAAACAATACTTTCCGTTACAATAACCGGTAACCAGGAAAACACACACACACACACACACACACACACAGGCGCGCTGTGTTGCATCTGTAGCGTAGCAGCCAGAGAAAAGTTTACTAGCTTTAGCCAACTGAAGTCTGTGGAGCTGAGCCAAATTAGCATGTTTTTCTCCGCCTCTAGATGAAGTCATGATTGAAACATGGCATTGAACTTCTTTTATAAAGGGATGAGGAGAAGAAAAGAAAAGCTAAACCTGCAGGAAAATGTCCCGTGCCAAGGAGCACGAGGTTAGGAAGTGTGTGCCTGCTCCTGAACCCTGAGTGGTTCTCCGTTCTGTAAACTTCGCCTCCCACTGGGTGGAGTAGGGCTTTTAAGAGCAGCTGGAATGCAGTTCCCCTGATCAGTGTAGCCAGTTGTTGCCTGTCTGAACCTCTGCCAGTCCTGGAGAGCAGTGCTCAGAGCTCAGACCAGCAGGCCTCTCTCTGCACCCCACTACCGTCCTTCTTGCCGGAGAAGCACGATCCCACCTGTCCAGCCATGGGGGAGGACCTCGCACAAGCTGAAAAGTTTCAGCACCTGGGGTCTGCCACGTGGCAGGAGAAGCCAGCCAGCCCCAGCCTAGCGCCCTCCTCCACGTCGAGCCCCAGCCTGCACCTGGGGAGCGCGGAGGAGGCCGTCCGGGACAACACGCAGGTGAACGCCGTCACAGTGCTCACGCTCCTGGACAAGCTGGTGAACATGCTGGACGCGGTGCAGGAGAACCAGCACAATATGGAGCAGCGGCAGATCAGCCTCGAGGGCTCCGTGAAGGGCATCCAGAACGACCTCACCAAGCTCTCCAAATACCAGGCCTCCACCAGCAACACGGTGAGCAAGCTGCTGGAGAAGTCCCGCAAGGTCAGCGCTCACACGAGGGCGGTCAAGGAGCGCATGGACCGGCAGAGCGCGCAGGTGAAGCGGCTGGAGAACAACCACGCCCAGCTCCTCCGGCGCAACCATTTCAAAGTGCTCATCTTCCAGGTCAGTGCCCCCTACTCCTCCTCCCCCGCAGCTGGGCCTCCTCACCCGCCGTGATCGCAGTCAGCCTGGCTCTCCCGGCCATTCGTACATCTGTCCTGCCTGTCAGGGATCACACACACAAGGCATTGTCCACCCCCTGCCTTCTGCGGGAGGATGTGGAATCTGCGCACAGGGGTGGAATTTCTCAGGTCACTGCAGCCTAAACCCAAGGCAGATGCCCCAGGGGTCGGTGGCCTGGGCCGTTTGTTTAGCGAGCACCTGGATGCCGTCCATACAGGTCGGGAAGGTGAGCAGGTGCAGGCACCCTGGTCAAATTCATTTGTCTCTCTGCATTATGAACTTGGGGCTCCGACTGCAGCTGTTAGCTGGACAGGGCATATTAATTCCGTGGCTGTTTATTAACTCTTTGTGGAAACGAGACAATCGTGTGAGTTGGTTTTTTAAATCAAGAAGTCAAATTCATGACTGCTTTAAGTGTCTCTTTGTCTACAAGCTACCAGTGTTTGGGGGACTAACCAAGTATTGAAGACTGATTCCATTAGAGTTGAACTCGTCTCTTCCTTTAAGATTCTTTTGGCCAAAGCAGTCTTTGTTATTTTCTAGCAAATGATGCACTAAAAATATAGAGTGTAACTCTTTACAAACACACTAGGTAGGCATCTTATCGCTCAGGGAAACCACAACTGTGAAGTAAAATACAAGCAGTGTTATCCGTTAGAGTTACAAAGGCTAGTCTTGAATATTTTCTCTTTTAAATGGTTTGCCTTAGAATAAAAAGGCCACTTAATTTTTTTAATGCATCAATGATGCAATTAATGTAGCAAGAGGGTATCTGGGGACAGGGAGATTGCGTGGGGCTCTTGTTCCACCAAGTGGTGGGCATTTGTGAATCCAAGGGCAGCCCTGCCTAATGCTGGAAGCCCTTCCGCCCAGTGGAACGCAGCCAACGCAGAGCCCAGGAAGCAATTGCCATCCCTGCCCCAGGGCTGTCTCGTTGTGACCATGTGAATAGGAGAGGATTTCAAAGCCATGGAGGGGAGAGGCTATAACCAACTGTTTGATTGTGAAAGGCACACAAGAAGGGCCTTCATCTCCCAAGGGAGATTTAGAAATTGGAATTTAAACCGAGGGAGCCTTCCTTTTTTCTAAATGAATCTGCTCTGCCAAGTTAGAACCTAAGCCTCCTTCCCTCCATAAAAGGGAAGACTCATCTGGCTGCTTTTTTGTCCTCCCCAAATTGCACTTGATGTAAAGTTTCAGGCCGCTGATGGCCTCCTATACCTTGCAGGCTCTTGCAGCCCAGACAGTTTTCAGCTTTTCATGCAAATGGAATAGCTTTTCATGCACCAGATGAACTGAAAAGAGATACGGTGACTGCGCCTTTCTTAAGCCGTATAAGATCCTTACTTTATTAGCCTAAAAGATATTAGAAATCTCAGCTCTCAAGGCATTTCTAAATTAAATACTGATCTCCAAACAAAACCAAACATGTCCAGACATGTTTAAATCTGAGTCGTCAAAGGAAATTTTCCTCCTTCCCATATGAACTGGGGAGATTATCTCTTGTCCTCTATCCCTTAGTTGAGGGGGCAGGGGAAGTACCTCGTAGAGGAAAATCATAATTTGTCAGGATCGGTTTATGTTTCATTTTGCCACGGATGTTCTGTGGATGTTGGGGGCAGGGATGGAGAATATCCGTGACTAAAAATTCAAGAGAATTGTAAATCTGACATTTAAAAAAAAACAGCGGTTGGGGAACTTACAGACTCGGGCTGCTGTTGAGCCCTACCACGGTCTTGTGTTTTGCCACATTGGATTGACAGGTGTGAAATTGTAGCCAGAAATGGTAGCAGTTCTCCAGATAGTGAGTAAAAAGGTGAAACAGGGTTGCTCAAGAGCAAGCTGGAAGCAAAGAGAATCCAAAGCAATGTATCCAGGCTCCATTCGGCACCTCTTAGCAAGCTGCCCCCAAGGACACTTTTTTTTTTTTTTTTTTTTTTTTTGGAAGAACAGTTTAGGAGACAAGGAACTAAAGTCAAGGAACTGGACCTTTCTTAAGCCACGGAAGACACTTTATTGCCCTGAAGGATATTAGAAATCTCAACTCTCAAGACATTGTAAGATGGTTATTTTCACAAAAACAAAATACAGGTGCAGTCTCTTAGTGGAAGGGTTGTTCTTTCCAGGGTAGTAATTATGCCCGTGGACGAAATACTGACTTGTGCTGGAGAGGGTTCCAGTTTTGGGGGTGAGAAGCTGTATTTTGTCACACAGACACTGGTTCATACTCTAGTTTCACCGCTTGCCAACCACGCGATCTTGTGCCCACTTTGTAGCTTCTCCAAGCTTCTGTTTTCTCATCTGTACACTGAGGATATTAATAGGAACAAAACATGGTTGAGCTCTTTTAGTAAGCCCTGCATGCTCTAAGTGTCGTTCTGTGTGTTATCTCAGTTGCCCCCAATGTACAGATGAGGATGCTGAGATTCGAAGATGTTTCTATCTTGTTTCACGTTATTTGGGAAGCAAGCAGTGTGGCCGGGATGGGAACTCACATGTAATGGATTCCAGGGTGTGCTCTTAACATGAAGGCTTCTTCCTTCCTGTCTCTTTTACACGGCGGGGAGTAAATGGAATAACCTATCTAAAATGCTTAGTGACTGGCACAGTGCTCAAGAATAGAAGCTTTTCCTGGGTGGATCTGAAATGCATTTGCACTGAGTGGAGGCTATACTTTTGCTTGGTTAGAAATATGGTTCTTGCGTGAAAAATGGCTCCGCCCTACCCAAGACCTTAAAACAGCTATGCTTATGCTTTTTATTTGGGACTTATTAAAAGACACACACACACACACACACACACATACCTGCACACACGCACGCACACATACTCTTCCACTCCCTGCCATACGTTGTATGACAACTACCATGTTGAAATCAGTATTATGTCCCCAACACACCATGAGAGCAAAGGACTCTGCCCAAAGGGCCTACCCAAAATAGACCCTTCTAGTAGCAGTAGTCTTCACTGAGTGGCGGAGGGTGGGTGAGAGAGAAAGGAGGCAGATAATATACCAGGGACCACCCTATAAGTAACTTGTCATTTTCAGTCCACTCGAACCCTATGCTAGACTTTCCTTTACTAAATTCATTGGTTTTCTAATTTAACCCCCCCCCCCCAAACTGATGTGAAAATTGAAAAAAAGAGAGAGGAAAGAGAATCTGTCGCTTCAGTTGAGCATATCTAGTACGGGAGCATTCAGAGGATTAGGTTTCCAGTTCGTGAAGTCCTGTCGTCTCCTCCAACACCTGCAGCTGTTCTGTGGTCGGTCTCTCAGTTGATTTGTCTACTAGGTACTTACACATAAGCGGTTGTTAAATTCCAAACTTTGTCCTTAATTTGTCCCATTTAAAATAGATTATTTATTGCGCAGCTGGGTGGCTCAGTCGGTTGATCATCTGCCTTCAGCTCAGGTCATGAATTTGGGATCCTGGGGTCGAGTCCCGCATTGGGCTCCCTGCTCAGCGGGGAGTCTGCTTCTCCCTCTCCCACTGCCCCTTCCCACCACTCATGCTCTCCCTCTCTCTCTCTCTCACTCTCTCTCTCTCAAATAAGTAAAATCTTTAAAAAAAATAAATAATATAAAGTATATTATTTATTTACTTAAGTGTATGCTGAACTTACCACATTGTTGTGGCGTTAAAACCTCTCATCCCTTTGGCAATTACTTCAAGTTATAGCCAGTGGTATCTAAAACTTGAGAATATTTATCTCCCTTTAAGCAATGAAAAAAAATTGTAAAATCCTTGTTAAACTTAGCAGCTTTTCTTTTTGCACTATTTTATAATAGCTTAAGATCAATGTTTGAATTTAAAATACTATGAGAGGACCCAGTATAAACGAAATAATACTCAGAGGGATTGGTGATCAAAAAGCAAAGCTAAAGACTAATAAGCCCAATGCTTTGCCTGTAAGTATGGCTATCTTTACCTAAAAAGAGCGTTTATACAGAAAATCAGTGAATTTACCATTAAAAGGGAATTTTCTCTGTTGATTGAAGAGCCTAGAATCTCACAGGTAACTGGCCGTGAGGGTGTGGTGCCCACTTATGCCTTAAGGTTCTGATAATGATTATCTGAAAAAGCAGTTTGGGAATGATTTCCAATCTAGGGAACAAAATGAGAGTACTCATGGACAGCTTACACTTTCATCCACATAAAATTGTGAAATTGGGTGAAAGGAGTAGAGGTTGGGTGTTTGCTGTGGACACGTTCATGGAGAATCAGGCCTATCAATGTGTTCAAATATTCATCATTTGGCTTCCTTCGAGGAGATCAGAATTTGAGAAAAGTGCTAAAAGTGTAACATCTTCAGACTATTTTTTTTTTCATCTTCAGACTATTTTAAAGTGGATTTTTTTTAAGATGGTACTTTCTCTATCCAAAGCCACTGCTCTGAAAACCATTAAATTATTACAGCTGTAGAAGAAATGCGAATACAGAAAATCAAAGACACGTTTATGTGACACCTCACCATGTTTACGTCACATTGATTCACATTCCCATAATGGGATTATTGGTTTTGATGTGCGACTTATCCCGTGCCCTTTGAGTTTCTGAGATGAACAAAATACTAGCTCTTATTGTTATTATTTGCACTTCCCAAATGTGAGCACTGCCTCAGGCATGTTAAGTGAATAACTGATTATTGTTTCTTCAAAAGAATCCTTACTTTCTCTCATTTATTAAAAAACTAGACCGTTTCTCAAATGCAGCCCTTCCAAGTATATGTGGCGCCCTCCAATGTTTTGCAGTCTGGAGCTGTTAGAATTGAATGAATGAAAAACATTCTCCACGGCAGCACAGGTCCTCGAGTTTGGGTTCTTGCATGAAACGAAACCTGTTTGGCATTAGTACACCGGGAGATCTCTTCTGAAATTTGTTAATTATTTTTCATGGGATTTACATTAATATCAGAAAATCAAACGTCTTGGAGCTGGAAAGTACCTTAATAATCACTTAGTTTAACCTCATTTTATATCAAAGAAACAGAGGCCCTGAGAAAGTGACTAGCAAGGTTTCCTTTTATTAATAATAGAAATTATAGAGTCGAATGGTAAAATGAGTAAAAACAAACACTGTATTCCCACTATGGCAAAGTTCATGTTTACTGGGTTTTCTACCCCAGCTTTTAAATAATTCAGAATGATTTGTTTTCCATTTTGTGGTGGGTTTTTTGTGTGTGTGGTAACAAAGACTACCTAACCAGTGTGATCTTAAAAAAGAATTGAACCCTTGATAACACTGAAAAATAATGAAACTTTTAAATCCTCCACAATGTGAAAGACTGCTCAGGGATTATAACTAATGCATTTTATTCTTATGACTTGCTGATTCTACCGACAGCTGCCTTAGGGTGCAGTTCTAATCAATGGCTTTATCCACTTGGCAATCTATACCTCAGAAACACAAATTGGAGAAAACCATCAATGTGTAAAAGAGACCTATAAATCAGAATGTCAGGTGGGCATAGTTCCATTTTAATAACTAGTATTTAGAGATTATTGGATAAAGCATCCCATGGACACAAATTTATGGTCCTCATATCCCTTCAGGATGCCACCACATCCCTGTGGGACTGTGACAGCCGTAGTTAATTTCTTCTAACAACAGGGATGATAAGTTAGTGACAAAAGAACAGACTGCTGGCTTCTCTCCCCTCATTCAAGCTTTGGCTCTAGGCTTCCTTTTCTAACGCTGGTCATAGAATCTCCTTCTCTTTTAAAGTGCATACTTCTGTGCATGTGCGAAGATTTGCTTCCATGAGCTCCAACCCAAGAGGTGCCCGGCAAGTTGGCAAGTTTCTCTGTGTTGATATCTACATGCACAACCAGGACGGTTAGCTCGGGAGAATCAGTATAAATAGCAAACAAGCTGAAGTGTAAGGAAAAATGCCACTTCTCAAGAGTTCTTTCCATTCCTTTTCTCTTTCGTGCTGCAAGCACATCATTCATATATGTTTGAAGTGTGCTGTTTAATTCTCCTTCCTTTGAAAAACTCCTAAGGGTTCTTGTGAAAGGTCAGAACCCGGAGCAGCTGCATTAGTGGCGGCTGAGTACCGTTTTGAAAATAAATCTGTAGGGCAAACCGTCAGGCTGCTCTTGGGGGACTCTGCTAGGTGGAAGCGCCCAGGTAAACGATGCAGCCCGCAAAGGATTCTTCATGCCACGTTAAGGAGTCACGAACCCAAAGTCGATATATGAGTGACTAGCATAGTTCAGCAGTGATGGAACTGAGGACAAGTGCTGGGCCCTCCCCCTTGAAGGAGCCGTCGGTGTTGCAATCTGTCAGAGAAGGCAGATCAGAAACGTGAGGATGGGAGGCTGAAGGGGAAGTGTCCCCTCCCTCCCTCTCTCATAGACAGGTGAGCTACCATCGAATGCTGCCACGCGGCGTGTGTGAGAGGACCGAGCGATGGCACGTGTGCAGGGAAGATCGGACGCCGGGGAGCGCGCTCATAGAAGATCTACTGTCTGAAATGCCAGTTGAATGTCCACCGTCCAAACAGCGACTTCACGGTCCCACACAGTGCAAGCAGGTCACTCACACAATAGAGATTTGGAAGAAGCGTCAGTATTTTCCTGCTTCTAAAGACACATGATGGAAAGGCAGGACCTCGTGCGCTCGGATACCCGCAGGTTCGCGTGGGAAAGGCAGGGGCTTGCCCTCAGGCTGGATGCCACAGGCCACCAGAGAACAAACGCTGTCCGGCAGACGGAGCGCAGAACACTGCTCAAGTAATAACAGTGACAGCAGAAGCATAAAGCAGCTGGTCCAAAAGACATAGCTCACTTGTTTCCAGTTTTATAAGGACACATCCAGCTCATTCTGGATTATGTCTGTTGCGGCTGGGTTTATTTTCAGAGTTGGCACAGCGCTCTTGAATCAAGGTCCCAGGCGCTGTAGGAAGCAGTTCAGCGGGTCTCCCTCCGTCCCTCGGCTGCGCTCCTCTGGGCCGTGTCTCCACCGCCCATCACTGCTGACTCACCTGACCGTGCACCTTCCTCACACCTGTCTCCAAAGCACATGGGATGAGAGAGACCAGAATTTCTGACTCAACGGGAACTAGGCTGTCCTAACAACAAAATGAACGTTTAAGAAAAATGGCAGCATTATTTAATTCTTCTAAAAGTACAATTAGTATGTTTACCTCTCTGTTAAGGTTGAAGAAAGGGAAGTTAGCAGGGTAACCCTCTGAATACCCAGAGAGATTAGACCATACAAAATATATCTCTGCTCTGGGAACCAAGGCTTATTTTTGTAGTTTCCCACCCAAATTTCCGCTTCCTCCACGGAGGACTTGCAGTAACATTTCACTGAGTTCTTGGTTTCTGCCTTTCCTGCAAACGGCTCCTGTCAAACTCTCCTAACCCTCTCCCCAAACCCCAGAAGTAATTTAGCTTCTGGACGAAGCATCGGGGCCTTGGCTGTCTCTGCAGTCAGCCTCCCTTCTGGGGATGCTCTCCCACTGAGAATAACATCTTTCCTTAAAAATGGAAACCACTGTGCCCCTTAGACTGAGGTTCTCCTCATTTCCCGGGGGAGCTACAGTCAACGAAGTTCCTTCTAAGATGCAGAGCTAAGCCCATTCTTTTGCAGTCCTCAAGCCTACCCGAAGAGTAGGGCTAATTTCTGTCGCAGCCACCCGCAGGCCTCCCTTAGAAAGCCACCTTACCCAACAGGTGCTCAATTCACAAACCGCTATCGAGCTGCCAGGAAGTATTCGAGTCGCTGGGGCCTAACAGTGAACAAGAGACAAAAATTGCCACCCTCATGGGGAGTACATGCCAGCGAAAGGGGGAAGTCACTCTCCAGAAAAGTCTATGTCTTAAACGACTCATGGGAATCCCATACTCCTTTCAATTTTTTTTTTTACTTTGTCTTTTATACTGTGTTCCTGACACTTTCAATGACATTCAAAATGGGTGGTTGTGGAGAGAGCTTTGGGAAACAGAATCTGTAATTTCTTTACTCTAACAGAGATTCTGTTTAACCAGATTTTCTGCTATTTATCTCTACCTGAGACTTTATCCTTCGTTTCTAACCAATTTACAGAAAGGACCATGGTATGAGTATGTGCGTGTGAGGGGGGGACACGGAGTTGTATCTTTTCAGAGTATCACAGTTTTACCATTCAGTGGTTAATAAGGAGAAGGACTTTTCAGTTTCTCTATAACACACTTGTTCGTTTAGCTTTTGTAAGCAAGAAGTTAAAAAATATGCAGGTACGCTCTTTAGAGCGTGCGTTTGACCCTAACCCCAATGTCACTGACTTTTCGGTCGATCACAATTACAAAACAAGAAGGGAAATTCTTACTGTTAACATGAACTTTACATGACGTTTAGATCCCAGATAGACTTTCCAAGGCACAAAATCTAGTTATTTTTCAAGCTGAGAGTCGACTGGGCAGTGCACGATCTAATCTGGACATCGAAGCCCTGGTTGAAGCCAGGGTGGGCGCGGGCTCTGAAGCCTGGCGCACCTTGGCATCCCTGCAGAGCCCCGAGTGTCCCTGGGAGTGCAGTTTGAAGGCTGCTCGTGGAGGTCAAATCCTCTTGTTCATATCTGGAAGACACTGAGACCCAAGGAGTTTAAGTTATTTGCTGAAAGCCACCCAGCCATTCAGCAGTCCAGCAGAGACTGAGACTCCGGCTCCTGTCACACGTTCTCTCTACTGTGCCATTTCTTCCCATGAAAATGTGAAGAACCTTTGAAGGCTGGCTCTCGTTAATCTAGTATTCAAAGAAAAATTTAAAAAATGAAAGGGATTGGGGCGCCTGGGTGGCTCAGTCGTTAAGCATCTACCTTCGGCTCAGGGCGTGATCCCGGCGTTATGGGATCGAGCCCCACGTCAGGCTCCTCTGCTGGGAGCCTGCTTCTTCCTCTCCCACTCCCCCTGCTTGTGTTCCCTCTCTCGCTGGCTGTCTCTATCTCTGTCTAATAAATAAATAAATAAAATCTTAAAAAAAAATGAAAGGGATTGCTGTGCTGTGTGATCAAGTCTGTGTGAATTCATACCCACCCACTTAGCAGTGTCGGGGTACCATTGCCCTTGCTCTCTGAAGGCACGTTCTCGGGCTCTGCTCCCTGACCCACAGGGAGGGGCAGACTTTGCCTGTGTGCCTAGAAGTTGGAGGAGGAGATATGCTGGGAATAGTGCAGGGAAGGGGGCAGATTCCTGAGCTCTCTCCTCACTCTTAGCTTTGCGGGGGGCGGGGGGGACGGGGGGCAAAGTATTCTTGCCCAAGGAAGCCCTGTGTAACAATAGAGCCTTGATAAGCTGCTTCAGAATTCCCTCTCACTACTCTGAAAATGGCCATGGCATGCCACTTCTGCTTATTAGTGCCCCCAAAGGATACCCTAAACCACAAGACTCCAGGGTGGGCCCCCAGTAAGGCTGGCCCTTGCTTCTCCTACTCTTAAATAATGTCATCAGAAAAATTAGTGTGCAGTTTCAAATACACACCAAGGCTGACCATACTTTTCCTTCTGGGTCCCACCTGGGGAGGGAACCCGATCAAGGCTTTACATAGTATCTGATACTTGATGGCTTCCCAGTCCTCTCTCTTGCCCCCATCTTTTATCTTCTACCTCGGCCTCCAGGCTCTTTTGCAGTGGGATTTTGGCAGGAACAGAGCCATCTGACCTTGAAGGAGGATAAGAGAGAGGCCTCTTGGGTTCACAGTAACTTACTTTAGCTCCTTTATCTAGGCAACTTCCTGGTCTATCAGAACCACAGCCCACTTCCCCCGCTGCCTGTCACTGATAGAGCCCTTGCCAGCTGCCCTCCTAATATTCCCAATAAGCAGCCCTTGCCCTTATCCAGCCTAGCAGAATGACTTGACCAGTTCAGAATTAACTCCTCACATTCTAGAAAACAGAAGCCACAAACGTTTGGTTTTTTATCATCCCCCTGTGCCAGAAAGATTGACACTGCAAATTACAGCAGTTCAGGATGATCTGTGAAATCTGTTACTAACATGAAATCTACATTGTCCATCTTTTCAGGAAGAAAATGAGATCCCTGCCAGCGTGTTTGTGAAAGAGCCGGCTTCCAGCCCAGCGGAAGAGAAGGAAGAGCTTGCTGATGAAAACAAGTCCCTGGAGGAAGCCTTGCACACGGTGGACCTCTCATCAGATGATGAATTGCCCCACGATGAGGAGGCCCTGGAAGACAGTATGGAGGAAAAGATGGAAGAAAGTAGGGCAGAGAAAATAAAAAGATCTAGCCTCCGGAAAGTAGATAGCCTCAAGAAAGCATTTTCTCGCCAGAACATCGAGAAAAAAATGAACAAGCTGGGGACCAAGATCGTATCTGTAGAGAGGAGGGAGAAGATTAAGAAATCCCTCACTTCCAATCACCAGAAGATATCCTCTGGGAAAAGCTCCCCCTTCAAGGTTTCTCCCCTCACCTTTGGTCGAAAGAAAGTCCGAGAGGGAGAGAGCCCTGCAGAAAATGAGACCAAGTCGGAAGACATGCCTAGCAGTGACCAGATACCAGATGAGCAGGAAGAGAGCTCAATCGCGGAGGGCCTTTCTGAAACATCCCAGACCAGCGCCCCAGTGGAAGGGAAGAGCAAGGAGGGGGAGGCAGGGAGGGCAGCCTCCAGGGGGAGTAACTCAGGCAGGGATAGCAACATCGACTTGACAATTAAGGAAGATGAAGAAGAGGAGTCAGTGGCTGTGGAACAGGCCCAGAAGGTTCGCTATGAGGGCGGCTACCTGCTAACGTCTGAGGATGCGGAGCGGTCCGATGAGGACCCAGTGCAGCCTGCAGTGCTCCAGGTGGACCAGACCAGCTAAATGCAAGCCCGCTGCACCCAGCCTGCGCTGCCGTTTAAATGGGTGCGCAGAGCGCAGAACCAGCCTCCTCCACATCTCCAGCACTGCCCCGTCACGAGTGTGTTCTTGTCCGAGCGGCCATCAGTCACCTCACAGTAGCAGCACACACGTGACCGAGATCTCCTATGAAGGCAACCTGTCAGGACCTCTACTTCTAACTTGCTCTTAGGTTCTATTTTTATAGAATTTCTCCAAGATTGCACAGAAGAAGACACGGAGCAGCTGCAAAACGCTGATCAATTTGGCTTAGCTAGAAAAACCAGAGGCTACTTAAGATACTAGTCATGAAATGTGACTCATTTTTTGTCATTCCATAAGCTTGCTGAATAGTGTACCAGTACTCTATTGAATTTCCATAGAACTCTGTGAAGCCGATTATTGTATTTCAAGCGTGTGATATATAATATACATATGTATTTAAGCTAAGGGCATACCTACTTCATATTTTCAGGGGAAAAACCCACTTTTAAAAAAAGGTGAAAGAGAAGGTCCAGGTGGTTATTCACTTAATAGAAAGCAGTGTCTTATTGAAAATGAAGGAAAAAAATTGGAAGACTATAATAGTCAGCTAATAGGAAAGCCAGGACTATCAGAGAAAGAAAACTAAGAAGGAGAAGTTGGAAAATAAGAGAAACAGGAAAGGAAGAATGCCAAAGAGAAAGAAGAGAGAGAAAAACTACGTGCTTAGAAATAAAATATTTACAGTATTAGCTCAAGTATTCCATTCCTTAAGTAATAATTCTAAAGCGTTTCATATATCCTGGAATAATATGTTCTATCTTCACAATATTTTTATTTTCTAATATCTTTAAATAATACGAAAACATAGTTTACTATGTTAAAGCTGCATTTTTCTTAATAAATAAAGGACATTACAAGTATTTCTCCAATGAGGTTTAAAAGGATGTTGTCTCTTTAACACTGGAATGAACATAAATCTTCAAAGTTCACATGAACTGTCTTTTCTAGGAAGTTGGATCATACTATTCTTTCATGTTTTCCAAATTTGAAATAACCCTTACACTCCAGATGATGTAACATAGGTCTAGAAAGATGTTAAGATCAACAGGTTTGAGAAGGGAAGGATTCTGTTTTCTTCCTTTTTGTACATACTGCGAATTTCATCCCAGGTCATATTTTATTTATATATTAATTTCACAGAATATTAGTATGATTCTTCCAAAAGCATGCTAGTGTATATATGTGCACATTTATTCAGACAGGATAATTTGTACTACTGCCTAACATTATACTAAAATATTGCTTTATCTGTTTTTAACTACAGAAGGCTAATGTTTTGAGAAAACTATTAAATTATAGTTTAGAGACCCTTGTGACAGGGAGCAAACTCCCTACCTTTCATATGTACCATCACCATAGGTAACCTTACAAATATAAGTAATCCAAGGCAGTATTAACAAACGATGCTCTGTGTGATAGAAGGAGAAATAGGATTAACAAAACATAGTGACGGCACAACCTGTACAGCTATGGCCTTATTTTGCAATAATGTACTCCAAATATTAGATTGTTGAACTCACAATGGCTGTGTTAAAGAAAACTAAATAAACCAAAAAAATAAAAAAGTACATAACAATGTCAGTTTTTTGGCAGAATAATTTTAGAACAAGCAAAAAGAATTGATTTTTAAACTCTCCCCCAAACGGAGCTGTAATGTTGATGGTTTCAGTCTTGATTTCCCCTATTAACTCTACTTTCTTTTTCCCCTGATCTCATTTAGAAATCCAAGTCTCATTCTTCAAGTTTAGCTTTCTTGACATCACCTTGCCAGCTCTGGAGAGCATCTGAATTTATTGCAGCAGCTTGATAAATTTGATAGTTCCATCTGCATTTTTATTGTTTTGTACCAGGCCTTATAATACCTTAAGTAGCCCTGCAAACATGAATGTATTGAACTGTATGTTCAGTTTATTCACACAGAGAAATCTTTGTCTTCGGCGCACGGTACGCTTGGTAGAAGACTTCATTTCACTCTGGGCCCTAAGCTTGCCTGTTTACCCTTTATGAAGCTGCTGTCACTTCTTGCTGCCGAAGAGTTGGGGGATCCGGAGCTAATGGGATGTTTACATTTTCTTTCCAAAAATGCTTCTGCCGTTTGTCCCTATAAACTATTTGCATGCCAGTGAAAAGTCACACTTAAATCTTTTTAGATTTTACTGACAAACATTTATTCTGTGTTCCACATTCGAAGCATTAAAATTCTCAGCAATAAAACAGCGAATTAGGCCAGATAATTGTTGGAAAACACATACTGTAGGGATTAGAGAGAGCAGCAGTTGTGGAAATGGAAGCTATTTATTCTGTATTATTGTTGAATTATTTGCATACTGGTGAGGCTGAAAAGTCCCCAAATTAGATATGTCTTCTTTCTACCCACCCAATAACCTGTTCCTAACTTTATGTGCCTGGAGCTCAAGAAGCGGATTAGTTTTCCCCCAAAGATTGGTTATACATTAATAAGCACTGAGATCCTTACTCAGAAATATAATTCAGGAGTAAGAAGCGTCTATTACATGGATCACAAATCTCACAGAAATATAGCAACGATGTCACTTTACTGCAAGATTTTATTTTTAAAATATACAGACATATATACTTCAACAGGAATATTTTCCTCTTTCCACTTAGGAATCTAGTATATGGCTGAATTTCTTTTTATGCATGAAAATAAAAGCTCCACGCTAAGGCCACTTCTGCACAAAATAAAGATTTTTCACATTTATTGTATGATGAAAGCCCAAAATATTTCTGTTTTTAGCACTGCTCATGCGTTTCAGTCCGCTGTCGGGAGACTAGAGGCTCCTTCCACTTAGCCAAGTTCCCAGTGTAAGTAAAGGTTATCATGAAAGGCGTTTCCTACGTTAAGACACGAATGCCCAAACCCAGTTAATTCTTGCTTGAAAGTTTGTTTACTGCCCTACAGCCCAGGTCTAAATGATTTTATATCGGAGATTGGGAGTCTGAGGGATCGAGGTACAGGCAGCAATCATTATTAACAGTTCCATAGCAACCACAAGTCTTTTCCTAAAAACCAAGACTCTGACACTGCAAAACAAGTTTCGGATGAAATTGGCATTGCGACCTTTGTATTCTGCTCGATCTGGGTGTTGAGATAAAGACTTCTGCAGCCAGGAACTCATTCCTAAAGGGAACAGGCAGTAACTCAGATGATTACATTATTACATCCGTAAGATCCAGCCTTCTCATTTTTGTTTTAACCATTGTATTACCCTGTAGTATTTGAAACTCGAAAATTATTTCTAATTCTTCACTCTGCCCAATTAAGAAGCCACACCTTTAGCGAAATGACTTGATATTCATACACGTGAAGACTTTCCACCGTAAGATCAGTATAAGATCAGTTCATTAAGTATTTGTCGGGCAGTGCAACCATTTGCTGAAACTCTTAGTGTCCCAAGCAGTAAGGCGGGAGCACAGGGGAGAGGGAAGCGACGTTTCTGAGAGCTCACTTTATACCAGGCTGGGCGCGCTGGTGCAAAGCAGCGCTGTGAACCTACCACATGCTGAGCACAAGCATTCTCTCATTTATTCTTTTTAAGATTTCATTTATTTATTTGAGAAAGAGAGAGAGAGAGAGACAGCAAGGGTACGAGCAGGGGTGAGGGGCAGAGGGAGAAGCAGCCTCTCTGCTGAGCAGGGAGCCCCGCTCCGGGCTGGACCCCAGGACCCCGGGATCATGACCTGAGCCAAAGGCAGACGCTTAACCGACTGAGCCGCCCAGGCCCCCAGTATTTTCTCATTTAATGACACAAAACCTATTAGGAAAGTACTGGTTTTGCACCTAAGACTTTTGAAGTCAATTTACTACAACTAGTAAGATGGAGGGAGGGGCATCTCCAGAGTTCTTAATAGCTCTAAGTTCTCACTCTTGCTAGAATTTAATTATTTTTCCTTTGAAGTTCACCAAGTCAAAAGACTTATGCAAGTTTACATAACTATTGAATGTCAGAGTCAGCGCTCAACCCCAGTCTGAGATCCGTGCTACTGCCAAGACAGACTCCTAATGGTATCATCCAACTGTGCTTAATTATGAATCCCTTTATAAGCTCTCAGATGGTATAGTATTAACTTCGTTTATCGTTCCTTATATGGCATCAGATCCAGCTGCACTTTATAAATGATTTTGGTGCTTGTCATACCAATGCTAGGAAAAAACAGCTCACAGTTCCTGGGGAGCCACAGAGAGACTATTATCCAGGTCTGCTGAGGCCACACAGGGCTGCGAAGCTCCTTGGCGTCACCCCTTGTCAGTAGCTGCGGGGCTCACTTTGGGCCTGGTTTAATAAGGGCAAGCTGTCAACAAGGCACTGGAATCAGCTAGCTCCAAGATGGCACAAGTCTGCCTCCAACTCTTCAAGTAAAAGCAGTCATATCCCTGTGTCATACTAGAGAAATTGCTATTTCCTGCCTGGCCACATCCGCTCTTGGGTGTGAAAACCGGCAAACACCAGATCAGCCCGGGGGGGTTGGAGGTATGTGGGTGTTCAGGAAATCAGGTGAATCTTGAGGACATGGAGACCTAGCCTCTGAGTATAATTCCTATGAAATCATCTTCTCAAGGAAAGCAGGAGCTAGGTCAAACCAATGCTGATGTCTCCATTTCTATGGGCAAGCAATCAAAGAAAACGCTCTAGGCCAGCCCTCACTCGTGAAGATGTACACTGCAGGCAGCCACTTCCTCCAAAGGCTTCGGCAGTGGTCACAAACTCGAATGCCTACAGGGCTCACACGTGAGTCAGATGGTTCAAGGTGGTGGCGGCAGTTGAGGCAAAGCTGTCACCCGGGGCATGATGGGGCACCTTACAATCCATCTGCCCAGAGGCAGTGCCTTTTTCTAATTCCCAAAAAGAGATGGTACATTCTAGGTGCCACCCTGGGTTGTGGTAAACCGACAGCCATCACCCACCCCAGTTGCCATAACTTCAACTTCTTTCAAGAAAGGCCAAAATTCGGATCTCTTTTTTCATGAAAATCTCCTGGCTTTTAATTTTTGGGAAACTAGCTCAAATAATTTTAAAATATTGCAAGAACCAATCAACCGTCCGCAGTCTGGATGAAGCCTGGGCACGGACCATCAGTTTCTGACTCTCGGTCCATAGAGATGACGGCTCTTGGGTCCTCCTTCCCCTCCCTGAGGCACAGACATGAGAATAGAAAGCTAGTAACAGGATTGGATTCGCCTTGAGAAAAAGCACAAAGACCTTCTTAGGGAAAGATAAAATACAAAAATACCCTCGCCAGAACTCGTAAGAAATTTTTTCTTGCTGCTTACGGAATTTGCCGTTAATGCTGCATAGTTCATGCGCTGAGGAGATGGTCGCCAATCACATTGGAAGATGGCTTCTTGTTCTCTAAGGGGAAAGCACCACTTGCTGTTAATAGCCTGGCTATCTACCTGTGGGTTACACGCAGAGCCCCTGAATGTCTAAAGGATTAGTATTTTTGGTAAACTGAGCATAGGTTCTGACTACCCCACTTCTATATTCCATTTGAAAAATACCTAGTCCTGTCAATAACTTGAAGTTTCTGGGGGTGACAAAAGGTAAGTTTGCATATTCTGCTTTGCCATATGTCATAGCAGACCTGCCAGCCAACACCCCACGTCTTCAATTCTTTATTGTTAGTAATGAGGTACTAAAGGGAAAGAACAGGGCTCAATTCTTTGGATTCTAAATTGAGCCTTCAGAGCTCAGGGTTGGGGGAAAAAAAACTGGAACAGATGTAGCACAAGAGGCAAGATGTCCTTTGTTAAGGAGAAACTTTTTCTTGCAACCCCTTGAAGCTCTAGGAAAGCACAGGGATTAGCCGTGTCCCCAAGGTCCGCTGCATGTTAATTATCTCCAAAACCTCAGTGACATGCAGAGAAAAACAGTGTATTCTGGTGAACGTGCCCTTATTGGAAAATAAAATTTCCTAGGGACTTTAAATCAACAATTTTAAGTCACTACATAATAAAAGGAAGTCTTTCCAGGATGGATGGAGGAAAGCAGTATGTTAGTTTATGGGGTTGCTCTGGAAATTAACCGGAGAAAAAGAAACTGATGTACACTGGGTATAATTTCATTATTGATCTACAGTTCTTTTTTTTCTTTCTACCATTTCTCTCTTTATTGTCAGAAACCAAAAGATCCTTCCCAACTACCTTGTAGCTAGATTTTCAGAGATTAAAAAAAGAGCAGTTAGACCTGAATTATCCAATAACCACAGGGAGGTTTTCTCTTTTTACTTCTGCAAGAAACATTTAAAAATCATCTTGTTTTATTAACATTAATACATTTATTGGGTATCTATGTGTGCCAGGTGCCATGCTGGGTCCTTGGATAAGAGAGAAGAGTCTTTGCCATTTAGAAACTTTCTACTGAGAAAGGGACAAGTGCAGAGAATACCTCAGATAAAGAATTTGAACTTACAGTAGCAAAGCAAGAGGAAACAAATAATTAGAGAGAGAAATAAATCTTCAGCCTTAAGGAAATTGTTATTTGAGAAATAGTCACTCAATATAGTTACTGGAGATACTGTAGCTTAGCCGTGAAGCATATCATAAATGTCCAGGAGAGAGATGGAAAGAAGCTAAATTGCGGAAGGTGTAGTTGTGCAGACTCAAAGAATATACAGGAATAGGAATATTTTCGCTCCAAAGTACAAAACAAAATGGTAGAGGGGAGACTGAGTGGAAGAAAATCTATAGTCTTTAAAATGCAACATTGACAGCAAGCACATTCATTTGTTTTAATTAACAAGTAAATATTGGACACATACTATCTGCCAACCCCTGGGAGAGGCCCTGGGTTCACTAGGTAGACAGGAACAAACCCGCTCCCCCTCCCGCCCCAGCACGGCCTGCAATAAACCACTTGCTTAGTCACTCTCTGGCAAGTGTTCAAACTGGTTTTGGTTTTGGTTGTTTAATTTAGGGAATTTTCCCTCCTGAAAACACATTACTAATTTATAATGTTGCATACTGTCTTTTCTAGGATGAGGCAGGGATGAATAAATTAAAAAATGCAATGAAAATCAATGAGAAATTTTGACTTTCCTTAGGCACAGTAACTTAACATCCAACTTCAAAAGCACATGTTATCCTTACAATAAGGGTTGGGGTTTTTTTAATAGCCTTTCTTAAGTTTCTTTATTTAATTAAAAATATAATTAAGCAGGGGGAAAAATGGCCCATAAGCCTAGTGGCTAGATAATCCCAGATATAATTGTTTTCTTAAAAATATTACAGAAAACTATTAGTTTTCTGTCACTGTGTAATAAATGCCCAAAAACTTAGCAGCATTAAACAGCACCCATTTATTAGTTCATGGTTCTGCTGGCCAGAAACCCAGTACAATGTGGCTGGGTTCAATGCTCAGTATATCCAAGGCTGAAATCAAGGTATTGGCTGGACTGAGTCCTTGTCTGGAGGCTCTGGGGAAAATCTGCTTCCAAGCTCATTCTCGTTAGCAGAACTCAGTTCTCTGCAGTTGTAGGACAGAGGTTCCCATTTCCTAGCTGGCTATCAATCAGGGACTGCTCTCAGCTCTAGAGGCTACTCACATCCCTTACCATGTAGTCCCCTCCACCTTCACACCAGCAATGGCACATTCAATCCTTCGTGTTCTTTGAATCTCTGATTTCTTCTTCCATTTGTTCTTCTGTTTACCTCCCCTCCCTCTTCTCCTTCTTCTTCCAGCCAAAGAAAACTCTGTGTTTACAGGGCTCCCGCAATTAGGTCAGGACTACCTGGATAATCTCTCTTAAAGTAAATTACATCCTACAACATAGATAAAATCATAAGAGTAAAATCCATCATATTCACAGATCTAAAGATTATGCAAGGCATGTAATCCAGGGAAGTGGGAAATCTTGGGTCCATCTTAGAGTTTTGCCTGCACATAATGAAACATGGTAAGGAAATTCAAATGATGTGAAGAGGTCCATACTCACTGGAAATTGAAGCCAGCCCTTTCCCACTTCTTCCAACATCTTATTCCAGTGGTAACCATGGTCAGCCGTTTTTCTTCTTATCTTTCTAGGAAAATATATAAAAGACATATACACATCTCTGTATTTTCTCTGTATGTTTAAGTATCCAGGGTCTTCTTGCACCTAACTGTTCTCATGTACTCTCTCAAGGCACTCCTTCCTTAGTGGCAAATGTGGATCTATATTATCCTTTTTCACAGCTACATAGGAGGAGATTTTTATTTCTTCAATAATTACATGAGAATAAGCAAAGGGATCAGCAATGAATCATCCCTAAGATGAAGACCGATTATTTATTATCTCAAGGATTTTTAAACTGTGGATACAGTTTGCAGAAGACCCATTGTTCTTTCTTAGAGCAGATGGATTCTCCTGGAGTCCCTATTTTGGAAGAGAGTCAACTAATTTCTCTCCAAAGTAAATTTAAACAATTACTTCTGGAGGAAGTGATCTATTTAGACACAAAAGGATTTTAACAGAATTTCCTCACATGTAAAGCAAAGTCCAAAAAAAGAAGAAGAAAGATGAGGAAAAGGAAGGGGAGGGGGAGGAGGGGATGGGGCAGAGGAGGAGGAGAAAGAGGAAGAGAAGGAAGAAAATAGAAAAACAGAATAAACCAGTTGAAATTAAACTGAATCAGGAATTCATCTATGCTTCAGGACAGGAATAAAGTTCTACCCTCTGACCATTACCTCATCTTTTCTCCATAGCAACAGCAAAGAAATAAAAAGTATTTTATTTCTTTTTCTCCGCCAAAAAAAAAAAAAAAGCATTTTTTTTCTAATTATTGTCATTCCAAAGTTCTTAAACTACAATGTTTGATCTATGGCTTTAGAATACCAGTTTTTCATATCTGTTTCTTCTAAGTACAAAAAGACAAAGAGACTTCCACTACCTTTCATCGTTCTTTGAATGGGACTAGACATTAAAAAAATAGATTTACATTATTAGTCATAACTTGAAACTCCTGAAGCTCCCACAAAACTCATATATTCAATTTTTTCTATAGAAGTGACAAGTTGCTCTGCTTTCATCAATTTAAATGAAAACACAGTAAACAATAATAATGGTCCCAATTTCCATGAGTGCTTTCTCTGTGTGAGGAGTCCATGCGCTGAAAGTTTCTCTGCAGATCTTGGTCCACTGCTCTGAAATGGAGACGGACGACAAACATCACGTGAATACTCATGAATTTGTGTTAATACTTGAGGAATGTGTGATTTGCTCTTCAAATCAGAATTCCACATCTCCACTCTAGAGAAAGGTCCTAAAAGCACATTCCTAAGGCTTGCCTCCTGGGACGTGGAGGAGGGCACTTTCATAGTACCTTTGCAGCAATTTAAGAACAAGCTCCAAGACTGGAGAAGGCAATTGCTAGTGAGACAAATTACAACAGAGAAGCTGTGAAGAAATCCTATACTGTACTTAGACCTGGTCCAAGGCACACCTGTCCTGTGCCTGCTCTTCAGGGAGCCCCATCCTTTAAAGTACCTTCTAAGAAATTTTCTAAGTACCCCTCTGGTGCCTGGGACCAGCCAGGGCTGATGTCATCAGACAGGATGACTTAGATCAGATCAGGACCCTTGTGGGCCGCAGTCTCCATTTCTCCTTTTCAGAGTATCAAAACTCTATCCCCTACAAGCAGTAGACCAGATGTTCCCAAAAACCTTCAGGAGGGAAACCCTACCAGTCAGCAGAGTATTTCTTTTATGAAAGTGTAAGAGTTTGGATGAGATCAGTCCCTCTGATATGGTACTGACATGCTAATTTGAGGAAATTCACATTTCTGAGGGACACAGGACACTTCCAGGGCTCTGGGATACTGATGGTAGCACCAATCCCTGGGCTTGAGACACCCATGTGAGCTGGTACAAGAGTTCTTTCAATGAGAGATGCCACCTCCAGTCTGTAGCACCAAGAAAGCAAGATGGCAACAGATGTCCTTACCCAGGGTTGTCATTGCACTTCTCCCTCAGGTTCCACACCATGTGTCAGGCTGTTTTCCCACGGTTGCCTCAGTCATCTCCTCCAAGAGCTTTGGAGACCTTTGTTCCCCTATGTCCAGTGGTTCTTCTGACCGGTGTCCTCTTTTGCCTTACATCATGTGTTGATGCTTGTTCCCTGCAAGGCTGGTCTTAAGCCATTCTAAATGAAGGATGGACATATCTTGTTCAAACGGGACCATTCTTCCTAACCCCATGAGTCTTACTTATCTTCTCCATGAGTTGGAAGTGATAGAAAGCAGGGACACAGCCAACGTTGAAAGAGATCATACTGTAGGAAAGCTGTAGTCACCTCCTAAAGAGTTGAAGAGAAGACAAAGTCGGAAGATGTGTCATTCTATATTTATGCCATAAAATTTTGAACACTAAATTTGGCATAACCAGAAAATAAATTATCATTCACATTTTCCTGCATATACCATATAAGATTGCATTTGTGGTCATCATGAACAAAGCACAGTAACAACCTTTGAGACAGTCAGGAAATCAGTGTTCATACCATGATGGATGATATGGAATCATGAGTAACGATATAACCAGCATTAAATAAATGGTCTTAGGAATTACAAAGACAAGAAGATCTATATTGTTTCAATTCAGACAAGATCTGAAGAGTCATGGCATTGTGAATAACAGCATTGCTACCTTTTTCTCAAATGATGGGAGATATGAAATTAGTCAGGAACCATTCATTTGACAATAAAAAACAAGAAGATATAGCACATAGCTACTAGCTACTATGAAAAATATTTACGTGCAATGATCAGACAGTAAACAAATGTGTAAATAGCTCTACTTTATCCATTATTCTGAAGATTTATTGAAAATTACCATAACTTACATAGGCCTATGAATTTTATAACACTTCTTAAAATCAAGTTTTTATGTAGATAGAGACCCGACAGAAGAGATTTGCATGGACACTTTATATCCTAGGGATGGCCTTGAGGAGAACTCCTGAGAAAGGGTAGAAGGTGATTTACCAACATACAATTTCATCTTTTCTTAGTATGGATACAGTAGATTTCACATTACATGGTTTAGGCAGCTGCATGTCTTAATTTAGTAAATATTTTATATATACAATGAGATAATTACCATCACTCATTGCAAAGATTTGGGGACTTTAGCAAATTTTTTTGTGGGTTGTTTTTTTTTCTTTGTAGCTATATGCTTTTGGGTTTTTCCTGCTTGAAGAAAATTCTCAATTATTCAGCTTTGGCTTATTCATTTAGTAAATTAAGTGCATAAAATAAATGCTTTATTTCTAGATTGTCTGACCTCCAACTAGAGTATTTTTAGATGGCTTTACTATGTCATTAGTTGGTAGGAATTCAGACAATGGAAATTAATCTTTATGTTAGCCTTAAACATTTTAATTATGGGAAAAAATTTGCTCTAACAATCAGATAAATGCATGCTAACATGTCGGATTATTTCTGAAATATCAATCACTTGAATTATCTTTGCCTTTTATATGAACATTTACAATTGAGGTTTAACTATTTTAAGGCTTTCACTACATCAATGATATGGTTTTCCATACATCACTCATATTTGTACCTACAAAAAAAAAATACGTATTCACCGGTAATTAACAGTTAATCTGGTCAATTATTTGACCATACTCTGCTTGATAGTGGAAGTTCTAGTTCCATTTGAAGAAATCGGTTTATTTCTAGAAATGGGCAAGAAAAAAATTAGGGAAAGAAGATCAGAGAAAAACATCAAATTTTAAATCAACATATTAAACCAACTCAGATATGATATAGTCATTCTATAAGCATGTGTCCTTCCTCTTACCCAATAATGTTTTACCCTGACAGAGTCTGACTTAGAAACATGCTACTAGAAATGCTTGAGCTAATCAAAGTAAACACTTTATTCTCCTGGGCTTTTAAAATTTCAAATTCCATTGAATTTCCTTTCAGTGACTCTTACAAATCTGAGAAAGAATAAAACACTCTAAGAACACAGCACATTAAAATGTCAAATTTGAAGTTCATTTTTATATTCTAAATTTTTGTCTAATATGAAACTTAAAGACAAACACTACATCAGTGCCACCATTCTTGTTTTCAAAACTTCAACAGATTTTTCATTTAGATAGAGATGGTTATAAAATGCATGTGGGCCATAGAGAAAATAGTAGGGCATAATTCAGGTTTTCTGAAGTCATTCGTTTTCTTTTGACTCACCAAGTCTTGCCTCCCTCCTTCGTATCAGACAGGACACGAAGTACCTAACTTTAAGATCTATCTAGCCATTTCAAGTGGCATGATAACCATATGGTGAGTGAAGAATGGATTCTGAATAAGGGCATTAGTAGCTGCAATAATTACATCCACTTCCTTAGTAATGAACAGCAAGTTCCAAGCTTTTTGTTTGGAGTTTCAACAACAAAATGTGTTTATACTTTCTTAAAAACCAGTGGCCTTTTTGAAATGGAATCCCTGGGAAATAGCCTTAAAATAGCCTAAAAAGTCTGTGATCTTCACAAAGAAACCATAAGTTGTACCATATTAAAGACAATCACCTGAAGAGTGCCTGGGTGGCTCAGTCGGTTAAGCATCTGACTCTCGATCTTGGCTCAGGTCATGATCTCAGGGTCATGAGATTGAGTCCTGCACTGGGGCTCCACGCTGAGTGTGGAGACTGCTTAAGATTCTCTCTCTCCCTCTTCCTCTGCCCCTCCCCCTGCTCCTGCTCTCCTTTCAGGCACTTGCGCCTTCTCTCTCTCTGTCTCAAAAGAAACCAAAACAAAACAATTACCTGACTTTTCAGGTACACTGACCTTCAAGTGGATGCATCCCAAAGATTCAATGCTATCAGCTTTACATCCTCTGAATCTAGCCCAAGTCACCTGTGAACATAAAGAAATTGAATCAGAATGACAGCTAAATAGAAAATAGCACAGGTACCTGGGGGGCTCAGTCAGTTAAGTGGCCAACTCTTGGTTTCAGCTCAGGTCATGATCTCAGGGTCCTGGGACTGAGCCCTGCATGAGGCTCCCATTCAGCAGGGAATTGGTTTCAAGATCTCTCCCTCTGTTCCTTCCCCTGCTCCCGCTCTCTCTCTCTCTTTCCCTCTCTCTCAATAAATAAATAAATAAACCTTAAAAAAAAAAAGAAAATAACAAGCACCAGCTTGCTTTAAAAGAAGGTTTTAGATTTAATTAGAAGATATTGATTATAAATAAGCAATGACATGCTAGAAACAAAATATTGTATTGAGAATCAATAATAGCCAGTTTGGTACATCAGTCAACATTTTTAGACATTATGTTTGGTTCAAAGCAGCTTTGATGTCTGTGAAGGGTTGAAACTTCCACTGTGGAGTCATGTATCTTTGTCCCACCCAACAGAAATAATTCCTTTAAAATATTTTTGTTCCCTGTGTCTTTTTTCATCACCTCTGTGTGCGTTCTGTTTTTCTAAGTGGCAGGGTCAACCTGACATTTCCTGGAGGACTGAGCCTGTCAGCTAGAATCACGGTTCTTCCAGTTGCTGAGTCAGCCCACCCTCGTACCACTAGCTGGTAGCGATTACAAGGAGAATTTCAAATTTTGCAATTTTTTTGTCTGGATTAGAATGGGCTCTAGGCCAATTTCTTTAAAACCAGTATAGATTTTCAGACATTTACACAATCACCTTTCTAATGATAGAGGACCCTGAAAATACCTATCATTTTAGACATGGATGGACTACTTGATTCCAAGTCAAAATCTTTTCTCGTGTCACCCAGATGACAACCACATACTAAGGCCATAATGGCTATTCCTATTGTGGCAGGACCTAGTTTGAACTCGAAAAGCCAAGCTTTTAGAAGGAGCGCTATAAATAGAGTTAATGTTAGATGAACCTACCAAAATGGAAAGAAGGGAGTAGGAATCGGTCATTGAGTTCAAATTTCCAACCTTTGTGGCTTTGATACTCTGCCAACCATGCTTCTTTCATGTAAGCTAATGGATAAAGGTTGCACAGAGAACAGTGCCAAACTGAAGGAAGTTTTCTTCTGTTGCTGCAAAGGTTTATTAAGGATCGATAGAACAGACTTCAACAATTCAGAGATAGTCGTTTGTTTTCGGAGGATTTCTGGTTAATAATGACAGTGTATTGGTTAATTCGTCACAACAAAATAAGTTAAAATATATGGGCAAACTGACTGTTGTAGATCCGGACACCCTAGAATCAAAGACTAAGATAGTAGTTCCAGTGTGTGTTTATTGAAGGGACACTCTTCAGGGAAAGCTCTTCAGGGGGAGGTTATGACAAGCAGGAGAGGGAAGAAGAGAGGGCTGAGCAAGGGTGGGGTCCCATATCCAGGCTAGTCTTGACCTGATCCATGAGATCACACCACAAAATAGATTATGACCCTCTCCTTTGGGGCAAGGAGTTTGGCCTTTTATAGCCCATATCCATCAATTATTGGCTGCTCCTGTTGGAAAATCATAGCCTCTTGGGATATACAGCTGCCAACAGCAATTCTCAGGAGGTGGGGGAGATAGCTATGGATCATTCACAGCCAAAAATCACACCAGCTGGAAGGGTGCAAGGGACTAGTCAAGAAATCTGGGCAGGGGCCCCCACATCATCTACTACACTCACTAATTGCAATTCACTCAGAAATTCAAAAAATACCTAGGACTCTGGTAAATTTTAGTCAGACTGGAAAGGGTCACCTCTGGTACCAACAGGTGAAGTCATTGGGATGGAATGGCTGGCAATCTTACCCAGTTGCCTTTAATTGTATTATACCCTATGACTTGTGCTTCTTTTGCTTGTTAACAATCTACAGCCTCTGACATAATGTATCCTTAACCTATTTTGGTGCTCTTAATTCAGAATTATTCCCTCTTCCCGCATGAAAGAAAAGCTGCCAGTTTTGAGAACATCCATTAAGTTAAGGGCACAAGGCAGAATGTTAACATTCAACTCAAAGGAAAAGCAATAAGACTATAAATCACAAAGCACAATTCTTTTTTTAATGAAAGAATGAAGTTTTCCATTGAGGGGTTGGGGGGCGGGGTGGAGTAGAAAGAAGTTTCCTCAGCTCAGGTGTAAGTTTTATTTGCATTCCGTGAGTCCTGTTACACAGACATCCTTCACCCAGTAAGAAATGTACACTTCTGCTGTGGTTTGTGACTGCCCCCATTTTTCAATTATGGGCATTAGAAATTCCAAACATGCTGTGAGTCATTTTTACCTCCTTTCCTCCCAGACATTGTGCTGGAGATGGAGTGATTCGCATTTTCATTGTTGCTCTGTGGTGCACTGAAACAGTCAAAACAAATCTAAGTCTTTATTATACAACGAGTAGATAGGAAATAAGAATCTAAAGGCCGGATAGCAATAAATTTGGTAGTCTTTATCCAGATGGACTTTTGAAACCACAAAAAACTCAAACGTATTATTTTGTACTTCCAACTTTTCTCCACTCCATTTTGAGGTGATTAATTTCATCTGGGTGTCTAGAGAACAGACAGCTTTATATTTGGGTTCATTATAAAAACAGAGAAAGAAAGGAAAGATTTTCCTATCTCTAAAGGAAAGTCCATCTCTTTCTCTTTTGACCTAATCAATAAGAGAAGGCATTAAATATAATGGCTTCAAAATCTTAATCTTAGTAATGCCAGTTTGGCCACAAAAGGCTTTGGTAAAAGGGCATGTGAAAATCTGTGGGGAGGGTCGTCGTTACAATAATCCACCCAGGATGGTTTGATTTCTGTACCTCTGAGTCCAGATATTTGTCCTGGATTCTGCAGCCAGCCAAGTCAGTGGGATATTTTTTTCTGAAGCAAACAAATCTCCCTGTTTCATACTGATCCAACCTAATTCTAGCCACCCAGCCTACACATTATATATTCCCTATTTTGAGAAAAACATTCCTGGAACAAGGAGTGGGCAGTGGACTCAATTCTATTTTCCACTAAATTAAGACACCTTACAGATAAGGAAAGTCACATTTTCTGTGACAGGGAAGAGGCAGAATACTTGCTGTGGTGAAAAAAATCACAAACCGAGAACCAGAGGATAAGAGGAAAATGGCAGATTGACTTCCGGTTAAAGGACAGCTGTAAGCTATTACAAGCCTCCCTCCGGCATGCTCCCTCATTCCTCGGCTCCATCCACATCCATAAAGAAATAATTTCCCAAAAGCAGAGCAAAATTCCAGCTTTACAAGGGCTTCTAACCCCGGCCTCCTACAATCAAGGCAAGACCTTCAAATTATAATTAGCTTTCATTGACCCTTCTCCAAACATCTCTTAGCCTGGGAGCAACAAAAGCTGTCAGTCAGCATGACCAAATCACTGCTATTTTTATCAGGGCTCAGTGGCCATTCTTGTGGCCACAATTGTGTTCTGACCTTCTCTGGACGGGGAGTACTGAGGATCAGTGTAGTTTTGTTCACACTCAGAACGAGTTGATATGTCATGTCTGGGGATTAGAATCCTGACTTAAAGAGTAAATGGCAGCTTTTGGTTTTATTATTGGAGCAAGACAATAAAACTTTATTTTTAATATTTGTCATTTAGTTGGGGGAGGGATCAGTGACTACATATATGAAATGTATTCATAAAGTAAGTAAGAAGGAGAGGAATATGGAGAAGAAGAAGAAAATGGATAGAAACTTCTCATTAAAATTTTGCAAAGTTTACAAGGAGGCTAAGATTAGACCAGTTTTCTGAATTAGGACTAACACGAATTTACCTCTTTAAGGAGCCAGGACTCAGTCTCGCAACAGAAAATTTTACCTCTTCAGAAATTCAACTGAGGAAAATGCGAGTTAGGTGGACAGAAGTGCTAAACTCAGAGGAACAGCCTCTTTGCTAATAGAATTAACTGACATTTATTTTGTGTTTAAAGGCGTCAGGTGCTATTAAGAGTTCAATGCTAGTATGAAGTGTTATCACTTCCAGAACACAAGTTAGTCAATGGGACTAAAGCCCAGCTGGAACATTTACTAGCTGTGTACCCCCAGAAAATGTATTTCTGGGTTTTTCTCCTTTTTTTTTCATTTGTAAAATCAGTGTTGGAAATAATCCCCATCTCCCAGGTTGTCATAAGGTTAAAGGAGTTAGTACATATGAACCCATCAACATAGAATCTGACACATGGAAAGAGTGTAAATAAGTGTTGGCGATTACTATTATCTCTCTTACTGAAGATGAAAAAGTGAAAGTCTATAGGATAAGTAGCTTTCTCAAGGTCACACAGTGAAAATGAGCAAAACTCGGATTTGAATTCAGGGGATCTATCTCCAAAGTTTGAGTGCTTATACAGTAAATCTTAACACCTCCCTGACAAGTGTGTTCACCAGGACCCAGCGTGATTGGAATTCAGCCCTTTCTGACAAGGCAGGAGCAGCACAGCAACAAGACGGTGATGGGTTCTTTTGGCCAAAAGCTGTGGCAGATCATGAGTCTAAGTATAGAAGGATTAGTCACAACAAAGGCTGACTGATGCCACAAATTTGAAGGCAGTATCAATTCCTCAATGGAGAGAGGGGTCAATGCAGGAAAAGTTGTTGGCTGAAACTAGGAGTGGGCAGCCCAATACGGGGTGATCCCAGGACCTGAGATCACGACCCCAGTTGAAACCAAGATTTCTTTCCTGAAACTCAAGCATTATCATGAAATTAAAAAATAACTCATGAATTAATAGCATAATATTTCACCTAAAACAAATAGAAATCTTTTGTGGTAGAAAGGTACACAAGTTCCGGAACTAATAAATGCATTTCATATTCACATCGTGCTAGATACTTTGTCATATGGTATCTCACTCAATCTCTGCCATAACTTCATGAATTAGAAATTATTAGCTTTGTTTTATGGATGAGAAAATAGAGAGGTTAAATGATAAGGTCACAAAATGGCAGAGCTAGAATTTGAAACCATGTCCCCAAAACCTAGTGTTTTATCATGAAACAGATACTGCCTTATTGCTTGTGCCGTGATGCTCTGTTATGTATAAAAATTGCAAGGGTTAGGGGTCCTGGATGGCTCAGTCAGTTGAGTGTCTGACTCTTGGTTTCAACTGGGGTCGTGATCTCAGGTCCTGGGATCACCCCGCATTGGGCTGCCCACTTAGTGGGGAGTCTGCTTCCCTTCTCTATCCCTCTGCTCTTCCCCACACTTGTGCATGCGTACTCTCTCTCTCTAAAATGAATAAATAAGTCATTTTAAAACAATTGAAAGGGTCTCTCCTTTTACAATAGTATTGCCTTAGCATGGCTGGTCACGCAGCTAAAAGGCTTAGTAAATGTTATTTTTCCTTCTAACCATACACTTGTAAAGCACTTTGGAATTTTAAAAGACTTGTATTTCTCTTATGTTAAATAGAGCTAATGAAGTCATTAGTATACCCACTTTACTGATTGAAATATTGAGACTTGTAAAGAGTAACTCTCTCTAGGCGTGTCTGGGTGGCTCAGATGGTTAAGCATCTTCCTTTGGCTCAGATCATGACCCCAGGGTCCTGGGATCAAGTCCCACATCAGGCTCCTGGCTCAGCAGGGAGTCTGCTTCTCCCTCTGCCCCTCCCCCTGCTCATGCTCTCTCTCTATCTCTCTGTCTCAAATGAATAAATAAAATCTTAAAAAAAAGAAAAAGAGTAACTCTCTCCAATCAGAAAGTTTTTAAGTGATGCCATGGGCCTCACCTTCTGGGCTTTTCACTATACCTCATTCCCTACTATCGGCAACACTATCCCAAATGGGCTATTAGAAGTTACAAAAATACAATCGTTTCTCCAAATATAAACGATTTTTATCAAAAGGCAAATATTTCCGATGTCTATACAACCATACCAAAAACATTTCCACAGAGACAGTGTTTTGAACATGTGAGTCTCCTAAGATTGGTAGAACTTTGGGATCTAACTAAAGCTATTGACTGATATCTTTGGGCGCTGGTTCTCCTAGAATAGCCACAAATATCTTGTGGTTTACAGGCTCAAGACAGCTTAATGACCAAAAGTGCCTGCAAGCTACTGGTGGGAGGCCAAGAGGCACAAAAGAATGGCAGTGCTCGTAGGAGATGTGGTAATTGAGACAACGCCAATTTTTTCCTTGTTTGTTTCCTGACTGTGAAAAGATCAAAGCAAAAGGAAAAAAAAAGAAAGAAAGAAAGAAAGAAAGAAAGAAAGAAAAATGAAACCACCAATGTCTGGCACACGGCACGCAACAGCCATCACCTTAGCACTGAGCAGTGGTACTTACATCAGCCTCAGCTTCGCACTGAACATGCGAGATTCAGAAACAGCATGCCTGATTTTGCCCTTCCTTCGCTCTGCAGGACCAAGAGAGGGGACAGAGAAGCTTGCAGAAGGAAAGAAAGAAAAAAAAAAGGCTTTGATTCTCCACACATATTTATTTATGCAGGAAGGAAATTGTCTTTGCTGCCATCTCTAGATGGAAGGGCGCCACGTACCAGGGAGACCTCCTGTCTCATAATGGGCACTCAAGAAATGCTTATTGGATGAGGAGCCTGGGGCTCTCAAAGTGATGGAGATGACATCAGTCCTATCCTGGAGGGACTTGCAATTGAAAACTTCTGACATTAACCCAGACAAAAAATGGACAGGCAATCCAGATAATGCACTGAGAACTTTGAGCAATCAAATAAATATGCAGCTTGATTTTTTTTTTATGTTTTACATCACTTGTGTTATAATCACAGGTTGCTCAGTTCCCCACCACTCTATGAGCAACCTTCGTTCGCAGACTATTAAAAGGAAGTCACAATCCATTTTGAACAGCGGCATTCAGTAATGTAAATATGAAGCCATTTTTGACTGGAGATGAGTAGAATGTTCTTAAAGAACCATTAGAAGGCATTTGTGAGTGAATCTCGCATAAGATTGTCCTTTCTGTTCTTTCCAAAGGTAAGGCAGATCAGCAGTTAAACTAGATTCCACTTGGATATAAATTTGATTATTCTGGCAAGCTCAGAAGAGATCTAATGATTCTAATGGATTCTTAAACTGCCCTGAGTAGTTCTCCACACTTGACTATTTCTACAGTCACAACAGATTCAATCATGTGCATATGGAAAAGGAGGTAGTTTGGGGGCGGGCAGAAACACAACCGGCAACACCCCCGATGTTGTGCCTGGCACTCCCCACGAGCTGCTGTATATGACCTTATACCCTTAGATGCCTTCGTGGCCCTTTCTGTTAACTTTCGGTCATTTCTCATTCTTCTCCGGCCTTTATAGAACACGTTTCAATGGGAACCCACTAGCACAAACACTTCGGATTGTTCTCTATTATCTGAAAGTCTTCTTGGGACCGTCTTCTGGGACTGCTGCACAGAGCCTACTTACATCTCCGTGAAAAGCCCTAAAACATAAGGAGAGAAACGAGCTTGTAAATGCAGTCTGGAGAGGTCAGACTAAATATTTTGTTACAGGTGGTCTCAGGAGTGATATTTGTTCGTGAGGCAGACATGCACATTTCTACTAAGGATCAATAGTGAACCCATTTGTACTACGTTTAGTGTTCAAAGTGTTTCTGTGCATTTATCCCACCTCGTGCACTTTCTCTCTATAAATAAATGCCGCTGGCTGTCTGAGTTTCAGAACGCTTCTGCGTGTGCTGCTGTTATCCTTGCAGAGAGTGGAGCTGAAAAGACCAGTGCGTCGCCATCCGTCCTCTGCACCCTGTATTCAAGCAAAGATTTTCTCGGGTGGCAGTTCTAACTGGGCCTTGTCTCTGCCTTTAACTCCACGGTCTGTCTGCTGCCCTGAAGCCTTTGCTGGGCACAAGCCACCCCATTTCCTGGGCTGAATCTCCAGGCCACGGCTGCCAATTTTGTTTCTCAGCATTCCAGAGCTCTTGCAGACTGTGTGAGGGGACCCCTCAGAGCCCGCTGTATTATACCTCCGGCCTGACGTCTTTATGTCTGTACAAATCTTGGGATTGTTGCCTCTCTCACTCTTCCATACCTGTTCCAGCCAATGGAACGGTGTTACAGCCAGCAATGCTTCAGAAGAGAGGGAGTAGGGCAAAGCGAGAAGACCGTGGACAGACCTGTGTTAAATTCCATGCTTGGCTATTGACCAGGCATGTTAACCAACCTCTTTCAACCTTGGTTATCTTATACGTAGAAAGAGTAGCATAACGCCTATCTTGAATAAATGTTCTAAAGATTGGAATAAGACCTGGAAAGGGCTGGGCTCAGATTGAGCATGCCTTGAGATAGCCATGGTTACTCAATTCTGATCAAAATGGACAAGTTCCAGGAGTAGGTATTACCTCACTTAGGCAGCTAGAGTAACAAACATTCGGTAGACCCCAGATAATTTGGCAGGGAGCTTGAACCCATGCTCACTCTGTCCATCCCACTTGTGAAAAACAGGCTGGCCTTTTTTATGGGCTTTGGGGATTTTTCCTGTCTCTTAGTACACCCTTGGACGGCGTGCTAGCTGGTAGCAGAATCCAGTGACGGATTTATGACGGTATGTTGCTGATGGAATTCTTCGACGGGGGCAAGATGGCAAGTGAACCCTCTCTCCTTCAAGTTTGACATCAATCAACGGTGTTCTGCCAGCTCCAGAAAGAGGATCTTAATTTCTTTTTGCCCTTACACTTCAAGAAAAGATTAGGCAGCAATCAAGTTTTTGTCCAATAAGTTCACAAGGACTTTCTAGCCCCTGACACAAGAGAGGGCACTTAGTAGGCTCTCGATAAGCATTGGATGCAAAGAAGAAAGAAGGAGTGACTTTCTGTGATAGTTTATGTCCGAGTGGAAGAATTTCCTATGGATCTGGCACTTGCACTGCCCACAAGGCCCCCTTCGCACGTTTGAACATGACTCAGTAAGATAATATTGGAACTCACGTAGCTCCGTTTCACTCCATTGACAGGTCACTATCGATACTTGCATGCATGATTGCACCTGAGTAAATGTCAAGACACTCAGGTTTCAAACTGAACAGGGGCCTTCGTGGTTTGTCCTTGTCCGTTTTTCCTGAACACCTATGTTATTGGCCATGTAGCAAAGCTCACGTCAACTTTTCCACTTTTCATTCTGAAGACACATTGTTTCCCATGTGCCTTTAAGGAATCATTCTTGATCTCAGCCATAAAATTGGAAAGCTGCATAACTGACAAGATGATCCCTGAAGGCAGCTGAAACATGGGGTAGATTGAAACCGACAGTTAATTTGTAGCAGTAAAAAATAATGATATCACCATAAAACAAGTTTAAGATTAGACCAGGCTCAAACGCTCGGCGCCCACGGAATATATAGATGGGTATTGTCAAGCTTAAATAACAAAGCAAAACAAGCCTGAACCTCACAGCCTTACCGAGCCCAATTTATTTGCTTTTTCATGGTACGCTATCACCATCTGCTGGCCACAGCCGATAAAATGCCTAGCATTCTTTAAATCCTGGAATATTCTAGCGTGCAGATCCTGTTGTTAATTACTATGCATAAGAAAACATATTTTTTAAACCTAACAATATCATTGCAATGGCACAAATAAGTCATATCTTCCTAGAACACCAAACAAATGAAGGAGCCCAGAAAGCTAGTTCCTGCCAAAGGCATTCTGGTCTGCTCCGCCTGAAAGCTGCCTTTGCTGAGTGCGAAAGTCCTAGCACATTCCCTTTTTATTCCAGAGCTTCCTCCTGACACGCATTCACTTTCTGACTTCCTCCTCCCCAGCTGCCTTCTCTACCAGGCATCCTACACGGCACTACAGTGATAGGCAAAGCAGCAGCTCTCAGCTAAACACAGCCTCCTCCTGGAGATCTGAAAGGAAGAAAACCACCGACACTTGTCTTCTTTAAGGAAAGCAAAGCTCCACTGGGATTCAGCAAGCAAGAAAGGATATTGTTGGTTCCCAAAACTCTGAGAGCAGATATTTTAGCATGGTTTCCTTATGGTTAAATGCCTCGTGGTGTGCCTATCTTTCTAACCTGGCAACAAGTTTGGAGGGAGAAAGAATAGAGTCTACAGAAGTAAATAAAATCTAGTGACTCTGCAACCCTGCCCATTTTACCTGATGTGTTCAGTCTTACCGTTCCAGACTCTGTTATTAACATCGCAGGCCTCTGGCTTCTCAACCATCCTGAGGATAAAGAGGCCTTAGGAAACATTCCTTCTGCATCATGACTAGTTTCTGGTTGTTGTTGGTTTTTTTCTTTCTTATTTTGTTTATCTAAACTCAAAATTTTTACTCAGTGAGCAGGCCATAGTTGTGTGCTGTAACCATTTATAAAAATCCTTCAACTTTTCATGTATCCAGGAAGTTTTTCTGACACCCCTATTTTTATAACGATAATGTGATAATTGCTCGCAGACAAAATAGTCAGTTTTGACTGAGCCATCAGCTGACTGCATCAAAGGCGTTTGGCCCGGAGAGAAGACCACAGTCCAGCGTAGCGGCAGCGAGGAACCCTCCCCAGCGCGGCCGCACGTCTGTGTAGCATCAGGCCTGCTCCCGGTTAGAATGTCCTGGCGACTCTCCACACGGGACTCTCCACAGGAGACACACTGGGCTGCATTAACTTCCTCCGGAATATAATCATCTTTGCATTTATCTAAACAATGACCTCACTCTCCTTAACATTCCAAGATGTGAAATTCAGCTCAAAGGCATTCTACCTTTTCTTCCTGATGCTGCAATTTTAGAAAGGTGCCATTTACAGGTTAGGTAGTTCCTATATAACAAAATTAACCCCTGAAAGCCATAGATCCTTGACAAAATTTTCCCTTTAAATTTTTTTCTTTTGTACAAATGGCCAGTGAATATATTTTAAAATGTCCAATGTCATCAAAATAATTCAGGTCAAATTACCCTAAAATAAAATAATAATATTTTTTTCTTATCAAATAACAAAGGATTTTTTTAACAAATAATAATATCCACTGTGCTCAAGGGACAGGAAAATTTATTCTTTGCACTGTTGTCAGGGCTGTCATTTGGTAAAACCCTTCCAGAGGGTAATTTGGCATTGTTTCTCAAAAAGTCCTTTTTAAAAAGCATACCTACCCTGTGGTTTATACATTACAACACTAGAGTTTATCCTGAAAGAATAATCACTTCTGATGAATATAATAATATGCAACCTCACAGCCTTGTTCATAATTTACAGACAACATCATGGCCTTGTTTATAATGAGGGGGGATTTTAGTATGCAGACACGGTAGGCTGTATAATGTCCTCCCCAAAGATGTCCACATCTTTATCCCCAGAACCTCCTCATATGTTCCTGTACATGGTAAAAAAGATTTTGCAGATATGACTAAGTTAAGGATCTTGAGATTATCCTGGACTACATGGATGAGCCCGATATAATCATAAGATACCTTATAAAAAGGAAGCAAAGCCAACACTATAGAAAATGATGGGGTACTAGATTCAGGGGTTCGAGTGATGGTCTTTGAAAAGAGAAGAAGGGGCCATGAGCCAAGGAATGTGGTAATCTCTAGAAGCTGAAAAAGACTAGGAAACAGACACTTCCATAGCTTCCAAAAGGAACATGGCTGAGCTGATACCATACTTTTAGGGTTTCTTGTCTCTAATATTATAAGATTTAAAAAATGTTGTTGCTTTAAGACACTACATTTGTAGTAATTTGTTACAACAGCAATAGAAAATTCATATACCAGATATCAAGCAATAGAGAAATTGGTCAACTTAGGCCTCCAAAAGCCTTATATATACTTGAGGGTCTGAGTTATAAAAGAAGCTTCTTTTTTTTTTTAATCCTGTGTTTTTATTTTGATGGTAATCTAAAAAATGTCAATGTAAAGATATTCTGGACCATCTGGTAGACTAACTTATAACTCACAGCTAAGCTCTGATTTCAATGTCCAAGTTTGTGTTTGTTTTCTAGTCACATTGGTAGTGCCAAGCAAAGGCTAACTCCGTGGAGTACTCTCGGAACAGAGATGACGCTGCAGCTCCCAGAGGAATGGTGGGAGGATTGAGTTATCACCTGGCAAACAGCTGTCACTATCAGACTCACTCTGCGAGGAGCTGTATTTCTATCTAACAAGAAGGGTAGCAGCAAAGTATTTTTGTTGAAACTTTTTTTTTAAAAAAGATTTTGTTTATTTATTTTTATTTATTTGACAGAGAGAGACAGCCAGCCAGAGAGGGAACACAAGCAGGGGGAGTGGGAGAGGAAGAAGCAGGCTCCCAGCGGAGGAGCCCGATGTGGGGCTTGATCCCAGAACGCCAGGATCACGCCCTGAGCCGAAGGCAGACGCTTAATGACCGAGCCACCCAGGCGCCCCACTGAGCCACCCAGGTGCCCCAAAACTTTTGTTGATATTGTATTTTGAGGTACTCCATTAAAGTGATTGACCTGTGATAATAATAGATCTCTGGTTTAAAATGAGTTTATTATTAGAAGGAAAATGATGATGATTTTCAAGATGATTCAGATGATAGTCCATGAGGCTCAAAATCAAATGAACCACACCAAGAAAAAAAACATAAAATATTTATCATTCTTCTGTTGAACATCAACGATCCCCTTAAATGGCTGTTGGCATTTTAATTATATTGACTTTATATCTAAATTTATTTGTGTTGGTTTTATAGTTGTAGACAAGTGAGGATCATGAAGAATTAATCCTATGTTTATATTTCTACATAGAGGACTAACAACATAATAAAAATAACCTAAGCCGACCCTCAAGGTAACATGGGAATTTATTTTTCCTCTGAAAAGAAGCCACATATTTACTCCAGTCTGTGAAATGTCGACTTAATCATGGTACCTCTTTCTGATGGAATACTACTCAATCATTAGAAATGATGTTGTAGAATGACGTTTAATGAGATGGGGAAATGATCAGGACGTGTTGACGAAATTTAAAAATACTTACAATTGTAACAGTAAAATCCCAATGTTAAAAAAGAAAGAGGAAGAAAAAAAGAAAGAAGAAAGTAATTTCTATACATAGAAGAACGAATAGAGGATATACAACAAAGTAGAAATGCATCGCTAATTCTATTTTCCTTACGCTTTTTGGTATTTTCAAAATTTTCTACAACAAACAAATTACTTTTATACAGAAAATAGACGTCTTGAGTAGCAGATTTGGAGTTAAAACACTCTTCTCTTGGCCCTGATTTCAGAGTGTTTAAAAATTGAAATGACAGGTTTGTTTCTCAACCACTGGCAGACAACTTTGCAGGAGAAGATAGCCTATGTTCCCCTAAAAGAAGAGAAGAGTGTCGAGAAAACAACTCAATGAATCCATCTTTTGTCCCCTGAACAACTGTGAGAAACAGAGATCTGCACATACATGAATATATATATACACACACATAATCAAGCTCCAAGAAACCTGTTTACTTAATGTTTAAAGTAATAAATGCTAAATCATTTTCGTCGGGACAAGTTTGGGAGACTGTCATTCACGGGGCTGCCATACATTCTCTTATTCCCATGTTCTAAATCCATGTGCTCTTGAGAAACCATGTAACCTTTCTCACATGTTTAAGTTGACGTCTAGAACTTTTACTGTAGGTTTAAATTATTGCAGAGGATGCATTTACCTACATATTTATATTGACACCTGCTTTCCACATAGATTTGTCAAAACTGTGGAGCTGAAAATTTAACTGATTAAATCTATAGAAAACGTCTGCCCTAGAACTAACCGTCAAAGGTTGTCCTTGCTGTCAAACCCACCTACCAAACTGAACTTACTTTCTAACAAAAAATGTCTGACTTCCTTGTTTATTTTAATAAACATGTTAAATCACATCTTGTATTTCCTATAAATTCAAATTCATTGTGAAAGGGACTGAGACAGAAAGACCTGAGTTTGCTGCTGAAACAATTCGGAAATAAGGTGGAGCATGCAACAGTAATTCTTACCCGTGTTTGCTCTGCTTCTGTCTTCCGGGAGCCTTCCGCAGGAGCCTTGCAGTCTCACATATCACTGTTCTGCAGTACAATAAGATTAGAGATGGGTCAGACGCATGCTTTTCTTTATAGAATAAAGGAGAGTGATCGTGAAGGGCAGTGGGGAAGGATAACTGGCCCACCACAGCCGTTCTCTCTGGGAGATTCATTTTCGGAAAGAGCCAGTGCAGAGACTGAGGATCTGGAAATTGATTCCCTTAAAGGTTTCCGTGACCTTGGAGCTCCTGCAATGTCCTCTTCCAGGTCTGTATGGGCCCTTGTTTGAAAGCTGCTACTTTAAACCCAAACAAAGTAAATGAAAATGTTCAATTCAACTAAAACGGAAAGAGATGTATTAAGTCAGAATACTAGTTAGAATACCAGAGCCTGGCGTATGAAATACACATGAGAATATGTAGGACCACCTCTATAAATGACTTCGAAGTTTTTCTAAGATAAGACACACCTTTTTTAAAAAACAATTTATTTTATTTAAATTCAGTTGATTAATATATAGTGTATTATTAGTTTCAGAGGTAGAGTTCAGGGATCCATCAGTTGCATATAACACCTGGTGCTCATTATATCACATGCCCTCCTTAATGTCCATCCCCCAGTTACCCCATCCCCCACCCACCTCCCAGGATAATCCTTTAGAAGGTAAATCATGCTGACAAAATTCTTACAGTCATGAAGTCTCAAGCTTTAACATCAAAAAATGCCTCTGAACTACCCCAAAATTCCAGTGATTATTAAAAAAACAAACAAAATCTGTTCTCCAGGACTTAGTCAACTCAGTTTTTGAGATGACTGTGTAAATTATGTAGTTATGACTCCCAGTTGTCTCCCCCATCCCCGTGCTTAGATTTCCATCAAGGTCTTCATTAGGTTGGAGTCTACAGGGTGGTAATTATTGTGATTAAATTGACCTTAATCTACCGGCAAATTTTTAGTACATACTCCAGGCAGGCATTGTGCTACATGGTTAGAAACGTGTTATCAGATCACTCCTTACGCTCAGGAAACAGAAAGTAACTAGATGTGGAAGGACCAATGCTACGTTGGTATTTCATAAGAGCTTCTTACTCCATTTGAACTTAAAATGTTATACCAAGCTACTCTCATTCAGTAAATCTGCCTAATGTTAGCCTAACTTTGAAAAACATTTATCCAATGTTTCGCCTCCCCCTTCCCACCTCCCACCCTGGCTTTTTAGCCTAGAAGCAGACAGCCTCTCTCTGAACTTGCTAGAAGCCACCAGCAGCCCAACTGTATCAAGAGGATTCTCTCTCTTTGTACCTTCGTTTCTTGCCTGCCCTGACTACAATCTTACCACGCTTGTTGCTCTTGCCACTCTCTGTGGTCCGGCCGCAGCGGCCTTCTTCCTCCCCAGTCCAAGAAATTCTCACAAACTGGCCTCTTTCTGGAATGAGCCTCTCCCCTCCACTTCCCTACTAAACCCCCTCTCCCTGCAGATCCCAGCACAGTCGGAAAGCCCCCGTTCTGCGCTCTTGCAGAGCCTTGAACTTCGGATCTTGGTTTGTAGTCACATGTTTTGTTTCTTCTATTATTTGATTACATCTCTCTGTCTCACTAGCCACGACACTCCATGAGGGCGAAGTCTGTGAATACTTAGACTCCCTGGTACCTTTATGGTGCCTGGAACCTAGAGAAGCTAACTAACTGTTTGTTAGCTATGTGTATGGATGGTCTAACCCTGCTTGAGAAACCCCGGACCTAGATCATCACAATATACTCAAAAGGACACCCCTCTGAGCGTGCGGTCTCCGGCCCCAACCCTCGCCTTGCTAGGTCCAGGGAACCTGTTACGTATTCCAGAGACTTTTTCAGACACCTGCTTGGTACAGGGAGCCAATGAAGTAGAAACGAAGAAATGTCCTTCCCTGGTGGTCAGCGCTACGACCGCACTCTCCGGCCTCAAGACTCTAGGGATCCTCTCTCTGGGTCCTCTCCAGCTGGGCGTGAGTTTCACCTGCCTTGCTCGCTCCTCAACTACCAGCACCTAACAGATGGCCTGCCACCTATTGGGTGCTCAGTAGATATTTATTGAATAAATCAGTGAGTCAATCAATCCTTGACCTAAGCTTCCCCTTAAGTACAAAGCCCCCTGAAACTGCCCGGTGGCATAAGTGTTCGACACCTACGCACCGTTGGACACCTTTCTGCGTTAATCTCACTCCTTTTTTTTTTTAATCCCCATTTAGTTTTCTCTTTGATTCATTAATTTTCACATACAAACTGCCAATTCACTCTGAGAGGTAGGCGGCAATATAACTTAGGTTGACCAAAAAAAACTTTCTTTTTCTCATAACCCAAAAAAAGCAAAGATGAAAACAGTTGTCCCACTCTTTTCTCAGCCAAATGTGTCTTGAAAGATTTGATTTTTGAGCTCAGAATCCAACTCTCTAATTATCTAAACAATTCTACAAGTACAAAACACCATATTTACATATGCAAAGCAAGAATGAGGAATCAGAATACTTAATTTATTCACACAATTGAATGTTGAAACAACTACAGATTCAGATACTATTTTGTGCAAATTCACATCTCCAAAGTGGCTTCATACTCTATTTTTTTTACATAGCCTCATGGTCCTAAGTATCTTATCTCCAAACAATTGATATTTTAGGAGCTTAAGTTTTAGGTAAATATTTGGAATATGTTTGCAAATTAAGGTTCCACGAGCAAGGTTGTTAACCTACAGGCCTCTCTTGAAAATGAGGTCCTTGGTTTGCAAACATTTTGTTCTAATACCCAGGTGAGGAGCACGGAGGGGGCTGCCTTGATGGCTTAATAGCTTTTTCTTCCTGGGTAGACTCATTTAGGATGAAAGCGATTGTTTTGAAATCCATTTCATTCTAAGCAAATGTCTCTACCCTGGGAAAATAAAACAGAGCAACTGCTGGCTAGCTCCTGAGCAATTGTTGCCATTTTACCCAGTGTTCCTCCTTATTACTCCCCATAGTTTAAACGAGTATCTCTAATAGCCCCATCCTCCTTGTAGTCCCATGTAACACTTGCCTCATTCAATAACAAACAAACCAACCAAAGTCTAATGAAATTATAACCTTACATCCGTCTCTCTAGGTCAGCACTCATGCTCTCCTTTTCTAATTTTATACCAGTTCATAGCAGAGCTAAGGTCCAACCCCAACCTGGAATGACGCATTTTCCACTCAGCAGTCTTCTTGCTGTAAAATGCTGGGCATCATTCCTGGAGGAATGTCTCCCATGAGAGCATCTCCCAGTCCATAAACACCCCCAACAAATACTCCAGCCTGTCCTGATCTACATTCTCCTGGAACATTAAGTGTGATTATCTGTAAAATATGTAGAGAGAAGGAATTGATAGCTGAGAAAGCTTTAATAAATGGAAAAAAATAAATATAATAATTCACATAATGCTTGGACCTTTGAGTTCCTTTATTTTCCCCAGTTTCACTTTTTCCTGCTTATCTAAGAATCAAAGCTGCTTTATTTCACTAAGATTCACTTATTTCATTAAGAGCTTAAAAACCTCCCTTTAGTTATCTAGAGAACCTAGGATATAGTTAATTGAGAGACTTCACACTCTTTTTTTTCCCCCAACTGGTTGCATCATTTTATCTTTGTTCAAGGACTAGCCTCCGAAAGTACAAAGTCAGGATGTGACAGTGTGCTGTGTAGCATATACCCAGACAAAGGCAATATTCCATACAGCCTTGGGAGAAGGAAGCGGCAGAAGGCATTATTTACCTGGTCTGTACACTCCAGATACAGGAATTCTGAATACAGCTGTCTAGGGCATCAACTTTGCCAAGATACCCAGCTATAAAAATACTGGTATAAAATAAAAATAAAAATTAAATTAAATTAAATAAATAAAATAGTAAGAGAGATTCATTATTGTAACCCTTCAGGAAGATAATAACAGGATCTATTGGGAATCACTTAGCCTGCCCTATAGAATAAGGATTACAGGTTGGTTACCATGTAGCGGATTACAAATAATGTATTAAAAATAATACAGCTGGTCCCAACATGCATTTTAAATTCCTTCTTACTAGAAATTAGCAAGCACCTGAACCATGGTACCAAATGAAGCATTTCTTATCCCTCCACAAAGTACCTTCTTGAAAATTGTGCTGATCACCCTGTGAAGTCCCATCCCAAAATGGTCACTGTCTTGTACGAATCGTAACTGCATAAATTGTCACTCTTGAGTGGATGGGAAGGAGACAGGCTTCAAGCTCTGCTAAATTCTGTCCCTTTCATCAGTTGCTTATTTCCAAGGTTAATGACGTCACCCTACAGCTTTCTGCACCTGAATCATCTCTAAGACTGTCACCCAGATTTTCAGAATTTGCCTGACTCTTCTTTTTGGGTTATCTCCTCCCTGGGCAACTGAAGGAGGTGATAAAGGAGGCTGGGTTCCTTTGAGGTGCTTTGGTAAAAGCTGAAATTCAGAAATAGGAATTCTACGACCTTCCTCTGCCCTTCCTCACAAACATCATGCCCTAAAAATGCTGCTACCTTTTTTTTTTTAAATATTTTTAATTTATTTATTTGAGAGAGAGAGAAAGAGCAGGAGGAGGAGCAGAGGGAGAGAGGGAGAGAGAGAATCTCAAGCAGGCACTCCACACTGAATGCAGAGACCGACCAAGTGTTCGATCCCATGACCCTGAGATTACGACTGGAGCCAAAATAAAAAATCAGCTGCTTAACTGACTGCACCACCCAGGTGCCCCTGCTGCTACCCTTCAACACATTAATTCTGTTTTTGTGACCATATCCTAGGAAAATAGTGTAAAATATACAAAAAGCTTTATGATACAAAAAGCCAAAGATACTAATAAAAACATGCCATTATAGTAGGAAAAAATGAAATACTATGAGGTATCCATTACAAATTTGTTTGCACGAGTTTAAAATAGCATGTGGGTATGTATTATAACATATGCTATCACACAATAGATTTTAAAATCTGAGTATGTACGCTGTATTAGCTTTCTATTCACGCAAAAAATTATCATGAACTTAGTGGCTTAAACAATCTGCATGTACTGTCTCACAGTCCTGGAGGTCCCAAGTCTGAGATGCATCTCAGTGGGCAAAAATCAAGGGCTGCATTCCTCCTGAGCGTTCTAGAGGACAACCCATTTCCCTGCTTTTCACAGCTTCTCGAGGTCATTTGCATTCCTTGGCCTGTGGCCCTCTTCTCCAGCAAACTACCATCTTCCTGCCGTTCTTCTCTGCCCCTTCTTCCACTTTTAAGGACCCTCACCATTATACTGGGCACACCTAAACAATCCAGGACAAGCTATCTACTTTAAGGTCTGCTGTTTAGCAACCTAATTCCATCTGCAGCTTTAATTCCCTTTGCCATGTGACCTCACACATTAGGATTATATGCGGTCATCTTTGGGGTGGGGTAGAATGGGGATATCATTCAACCTACATACACTGTGAAGAGAAACAAACCAAGCAACCAAACGAAACTAAAAACAAAAACAAACAATGGCACAAGTAAGCACAGAAAATCTAGATGACAATATACCACAGTGTTTGCATTGCTCAGTGGAATTGTGGGTTACTGTTTTATTCTCCTTGCTTTTCTATGATTTCCATTTTTCCCCATGATTTATTATTTTCTAAATATTAATTAAATTCTTGTTTTGATAATGGAAAAAATAAGTCTCATCAAAAAAATTGTTTTAAATCCCTGTGGCTACAGTAGCCTAGAATTTTATGCTTTTATCTTTTCACGTAAATTTTCTGACTTGCAAATCAACTAAAGGGAATGAAAAAATAATAAGTGCAAATAGTTATTGATCAGTACAATTCATCCTGAAAATATATGGTAACACCAACCCCACTGACTTAGAGAGTTCAGAATTTCATGTCGACTTGTAGTTATGTGTCTTATCTCTCCAATTAAAAACCAAACAATTTAAGAGCAAGTATGAATCACATTTTTTATTGTCAAATTGTTAAAGAGACTGTTTAAAGGAGGGTATAATCTGATTCTTCTACAAATATAAAATGAACATGTCAAAGATTTTAACTCAATAATTAATGAGGGGACCAGTAAGATATTATGGCCTGTTCAGAGGAGAATTTAAAGTACCATACAAATATAATCAGATAAGGAATTCTGAAATAAATTTACAACTAGATGCCAAACAGTTCTATTCACAGGGCTATAATCAATTTCTTTCCATCCAGACACAATTAACTCACATTTCCATGGACAAGAACCATTACCTTATTATCAATTCTCTACAACTTCGAGAGTTACAAAACTAGCTAAAAGACAATGAAAATCTGAGATAACCCAGAAGGTCATGCTAGACAAGACATTCGAGATTCTCTCTTTTCTTTGCCTTTCTTTTCCCTTCTTTTCCTTTCCTTTCTTTCCTTTTTCTTTTCCTTTTCTTCCCTTCCCTTCCTTTCCCTTCTCTTCTTTTCTTTTTTTTCCTTTTGGCTTTTTTTTTCTGGCCCCCTTCAGTATTCCTCAATTTTTTCTGACAGTACAATACCTCACATAGTACCTTGTGTGTAGGAAGCATTTGTTATAAATTTGGGATGGGAATGTCTCATTAAAAGATGAATCATGCACTTATTGCACTAACTGTTCTCGGGATGCCAGTCGTCCTACTACTCTTTTTCTTTGTTGGAGGCCCCTCGTTCTCTGCCCTTCTTTCCCAGCTCTGCTTAAGTTATGAGAAGAGAAATGTTTCTGACCTCTGGGTTTAGCTGGACTTATTCACGCAATATCGCAGAAGGAGAGTGAGTACCTGACAATGAGTTATACTCCTAGTTTTGTACAATTATGACACAAAGTGAGCTCAGGCCTCACAAGACTAGAAGTGATAGACTCTCTCCCTTATCTTGAGCAGGAACTTACATGGCCCTAAAAAACCAAACACTCCAGAGACGGCAGGTAGCAGTTAGCATTCCGGCCTGGGTTATGTATCTAGAAGATTTCAGCAAGATCTCCCTCAGGTCTTCCAAAGTTAAAATAAACTATATGTTTTTCAAAAAGCTTAAAGGTTTTCTTAAAAAATCTTCATTTTTAAATAATCCATTCCCATAACCTCAGCTAACAACCAAAAACGTAGACAGACTTTTCCTTCAGAAGCTGGAGAAATTAAATAGCTTCAGAACTCTTGGTCTAGGGGCACCCGGGTGGCACAGCGGTTAAGCATCTGCCTTTGGCTCAGGGCGTGATCCCGGCGTTATGGGATCGAGCCCCACATCAGGCTCCTCTGCTATGAGCCTGCTTCTTCCTCTCCCACTCCCCCTGCTTGTGTTCCTTCTCTCACTGGCTGTCTCTCTCTCTGTCGAATAAATATATTAAAAAAAAAATCTTAAAAAAAAAAACAAAACTCTTGGTCTAAGGCCATGATATTTGCCAGATGGGTAAAGAGGCAGAAATTAAGTGCGATTAGAATTCCAACCAAAGTCATCAAAACAGGAACACTAAAACAAAATTTTAAAAATCTTTGAAAGATTCCAGTTACTCACACCAACAACTTCAAAAATAATAATTATCATATTTAAAAAGGTGACGTATATAGAGAGATGGACGCAATCCCATTACTAGGATCAGTCCTCCAGTGCCCTCGGATGCACAGAAAACCAGATCACACCAAACACGCTGAGACGTCACATATCTTGCTGATTAAAACCCTGAACAATTTACAGTACAGAATGATCTATCCACATTAAAAAAAAAATCTCCTGTAACCATTTATAAATGCCCCTCAATTAAATCAATTTTGTGATTTGAAAGAACAGATATATTGAAAAAAACACGTTTGGCACTGCAGCAACAATCAGCCACCACGTTGGCGTCCAGCCGGCATCCACCACTAACACTCGTGGTAATTCTCGTTACAGGGCCCGCATGCACGTGAACCAGATGCAGTGAATTTACAACGTGACATGCCTGTCCGACTTAGAACAGCCAGCGGATTGTCTGAAGTGATACAGGATTCATGCATTTGAGCAGCACAGAGCTCTCGGAGCTATTGGACTCCATTCCAGACACGCCTTCCTCTGTACTTTCCCATTTCCATAAACTGATGAGTTTATGTGTGACAGTTAAACTTTGATTTTTTACTGTTGCCTGATTTTCATTCTAAGCGAATCTTGAAACTTAGATCGGAAGAGGAAGCCACATGCAGTCTTTTTAAATGAGATCTGAATTTTTTTTTAAGACCAAAGCACCCTTGGTGCACAGGCAGCATGGGGCCATGTTCCCTTAGAGGGTCACCCATTTAACACATCAAGCGGCGGTCTCTGTAGGCATTTGAGCGTTTTCTCTTCCAACTAAGCTTACAATTTCCAGGTGCACTTCAAACAGACTGAGAAAGATAGCCCCTTGACTGCATGCATTTCAAGCCTATCCTTCACATGGATCTAAGCAGCTGCCACATTAAACAGGAAACCCATGGGTCAAAATCCAAACTGAGAGGTAAGAGGTAACAAGCAGACCTGAGCCAGGGGTAGTTTATGATTAAGTTAATGAAATTCTAATTAGCCTTATAAAGCCCTCAAGTATTTCCTGCAATGGCTTGTCAGGAAGCCTGTATTCAGGGAAAGTCAGAGTGTTAGGTGTGGGTCATGTAGCATATTGTCACATAGATGCTTGTTTATATTCTCTCTTTAACAGCCGAGCAAACTCTTAAAGGCACAAAGGTATTATGAGGTACTGAAGGGGAAAAAAAAAAAAAAAACAGCAATCTGTTCAGACCCAATGTGACCCTTGCTCAGGGGACATCTGGGTAATTGTTCAATTTCTTCTGATTTACAAAACAGATTGTTATCAGCCTAACTAATGTTTAATAAATTCACCAAAGAGCACTTCTGGCCTGCTGTCCAGGTCCTTTTAAGAGTGGAATTGTCATTAGAATTAAGAACATCTCAGAATTAAAAATAGAATGTTATTAAAAGTAAGAACCCTTACTTAATTAAGCACGCCTACTCACAAGCATTGAGCAGTGCCCTCTCCAGAGCAGAGGGGGAGATGAAGATCACTTAGCAAGTTGCCTGTGTGACTGGGAGTGAGTCCCCATTAATCAGGGGTGTGTAGATCAGGCCCGCACCAGCAATGGCAAGAGTTGCAGTGTTAATGGAGGTAGCCTGAGCAATCTAGTCTGAAGTGTTAGAGCTGGGAAACAGATCTCAAGAGAAAGAAAGAGAAAGTAACGTGCTTTTAAAAAAAGAAGACAAGAGTCAAAGATAAGTCCATGTTCAGACTCACTTTCACACTTTTAGATTTAATTAGCTTATTAGGATAAAATCACATTCAAAAGGCAACAGCTTAAAAAATCTTTGGAGGCCAACATTCACAATCCTATCCCTCCAACTTGGACCTTCCTTGATTTGATTTGCTGATACCCCATTCCTTTTTAATTATTCAAACAGTTTACTCAGGACCCATGCAAGCATACTGATATGCCAGCCTGCAAACACTGACTCTCGAGATCTTGGGTTTCATGTCCTTTGCCTCTTTGACCTTTATGCAACTGCTTTCCTTTAGTTCTCTCATTGGAGAAAATTTCCAGGGTTATTGATTCCCTCCGATCTCTTGACTCTTTAGTTCAGTGGTTGTATTAGGAGTTAGTTAGACAGTTAGGTAGTCAGGACCAGGGTCCCCAACAAGAAAATACAGAGTCAGGGCAGCTGGGAAAAAAAAAAGACATCCTGTTTTGCAGCTCAGAGAGGACCACACTGACATTCTGCTTTGCAGCCTTTGCAGAAATGACTTCTGCAAAACATCCTAAAATAAGACAATTAACCATAAAAGCACTTGTCAATACCACAGGCAAGGGGCAGTTAAGACCTAAGCCCCTAGATGTCAGCAAAAAAAGACCATCAGCACGTGGACATTAACCTAATAGGTAGACAGATGCGTGACCAAAGCCCTGATTGTCAGACTCAGCACACCCTGATCGCTTAAGAAAGTTCTGCAAAAGACCTCATAAAACCCCTTAAACTCAGAAACTCCAGGGGCAACCCACTCGGCCCCCCCCCTCCCCGGGAGCTTTGTACTCTTGCTCAAGAAACGTTGCTTGCTGCCCACCACTCTCCATCTGGTCTACCTCTTCATTCTTTGAATGACCAAGAACCCGGGCACTAAGGGGACATAAATCCTCTAAACAGTCGCAACATGAGTTTGTGGCAGAGGAAGAAATTTTCCCCTGTCCACGGTTCTTCTAGATGGACTAAGAATTAAATTTACATGAGACAGATTAACAAGAGAAAATCAAATTTAGTTTCATATGTACAGGGAGTCCACACAGACATGAAATTCCAAAGACAAAGACGGATAAAATGACATGTTATCCAGAGCTAAGGAGAGGGGTAGGAGTCTAGGGATACAAAGGGGAAGAAAGCCATTAGCAAGAAGGTGACCGGGGATGTTTGAAAAACAAAGGTGCCCTGTAGGGCAGATCAGTTTCTTCCATAAAAAGGAATCTCTGTGAACAGCTCTTTTACTGGTACAGGTTCTCCGTCTAAATTCCTTTTAGGCAAATGGGAAGGGAAGGTCCAAGTTCCTTCCTGAGTCTCGGGTCCTTGATTGTTTTCACTTCAAGATAATCTACACAACTTTGTGTCCATACTGGGGTGGTCTGTCCTGGGTCCCCAGAAGTTAAACTTGGGGAAAAAAAAAAAGCTTTCATATGATGTCTAGTAATATTTATCTCTCATGCAGCACTGTATAAAACATAATTACTTCTAATAAATTGTTTAATTTAATTCTTTAAAGTATCTTTTGAGGAAAGTATTGTTCATACCTCCATTTCACAGATTGGAACACTGAAGCATAGAGACAATAACAATTTGTCAGGGCTATGTAGTGGGAACAGCGTTTAAACCAAGGTCTCTTTGGACGTGAAAAAGCCCTTGTACATCACGTCTTCATTGACACTCATAACTCACTATGCTTTGTCTTCCTCTCAATTTCTATGAATTTGGGATGCCTATTTAACTGCTGAACAATAAATAATTTTTACAAACCCTGCCCTGAAAATAGAACTATTGCCCAGTATCCCCATGTGCTTAATACATTTATAACAAGAACAATGACAAATGACGGTAGTGCAGACTTGCACAGAAAGGACAAATTGTTCTAAATTGCAGGATGCATTCATCAGTCAGCATGACTAAACTGTCCCCACTTAAAATAATGCTTTTCATTCCTTCTTAGTCATGCCCACTGTCCCTAATTGTAGCCGACGTCTGAAAGAGCACCTCCAGCTTAACAAACTCAGGGCTTCCCTGGAAGAAAACTTCTTAAGAAAATACATTTCAGAAGTCAAAGAAAACACATGCTATTTTTCAGGTCCGTGAATGGTCTACTTTAAGTCACTGGGCATGTGTTCATCTGTTCTGTCAAAGTCTCTTGAAAAATAAAGAATAGGATGTTAGTAAAAAAAAAAATTATATATATGCACATATATAGAGAAGGTGTGGATAAGAGTAGTACTTCAATGGTGATTGACAAATTAAAATTATTTTTGATCATTTCAATCTAAATTGCACTGATGCTGTCAGAATACATAACCTGGATTGAAGCTGAGGAAACTAGAGCATATTCAGATTGGTATTTTATTTTCGTTAATTTGTTTTTCAGTTCTTTTGTGGAGTGGAGAAGATCCCTGATTAATCACTATGTAACTAATGAAAAACAAAAGACAAAGTAAAAAACAAGAAGTATATTATCCCCAGATAATATGTTAAATCCCATTTCCTTGACAGTTCCCTGAGACATTATTAGCCTCATTTTACAGATGAAGGGACTCGGAGCTGGACGGGTTAAGCGATTTCCCAAGGATACTCAGGCAGAGAGACTCGAGTAAGGATTTCCACTGTGCTACTCTTGCCTCCGTCTTTGCACCTGCTAGCGCTTCTCCCAGGAAAATCATGTCTTCTTCCCACCTCCACCTTTGCCTGGTTAATTCTTGCTGCTCTTTCAGAACTCAACTTAGATGCTATTTTCTGCAGGAAGCCTTCCCTGGAACCCATGTCTGGAGCGAGCACCTCCTCTATGTGTTCCCATACTGCTCTACGCCCAGCACCCCCCTCACCACACTCTGCAGGGTATAATATCGCTGCCAAGTCTCTTGCGGGACCTCTCCCTCCCATCCCCAACCACGGACTAAAAGTCAGCGGACTACGGTTTACTCAGTGTTCCATCCTCAGGATTCAGCACAGTGCCTAGCACACCAGAGGCACGGCAGTGTCTACTTCAGAATAAAAAAATCAGCGGTGAAATGAATGGACGGAGACTCCTCAGCCCACACGCCCTGCCGCCCCAGCTTAAGCAGCGACTCAGCCAGCAGCACCCCGCCTCTCAGATCAAGCGTGCGCAGCACTGAGCGCAGGGCCCCAGGGGAAATCAGCATGCCGCGAGCATTCTCAATAGTGAGATCCAGGTAGAGCACCCAAGGGCCTGAGCCAATTATATCAGAGAAGGGCATGAGCTTTCTCATATTTCAAATCTATTAAGACTTTGTCAATAGCACAGCAGTTTAGTCCTAGTATTGAAAACACAATTATTTCCTCATTATTTAAGGGGAGGGAAAGGATGAGCTGCGCGTGGCTCACTTCGCAGAAGTACAACTACAATGCTATTTTAGAAAAGTCAATCAAAGTAGATATGACTAAAGACCACTAAGATGAAACAAATGAAAATGAGCTCTCCTTTTGCTTTTTGTCGAAACTCCAGTGCTCTGCAAGGCTACAAGTGAGAATAAACAAGGAAATAAAATCACTTTCTTTTCCGTGAGAAATGCCGCCACAGTTAAAGTCTTGTTTGAGAAGACACCCAAGAGTACTTTTAAAAGGTGGGTCAGGCAGAGGGAGAGGGAGAAGCAGGCTTCCTGCTGAGCAGGGAGCTGGATGCCGGCTGGATCCCAGGACCCTGGGATCATGACCTGAGCTGAAAGCAGACGCTTAACCAACTGAGCCACCCAGGCGCCCCTTAGAGAAGAAAGTCTCATTCGTCAGTCCTCTGGACCTCTACTTTCTCTCTCTCTCTCTCCCCCTGCCTCCCCCACATTCCCTTGGGAATATAAAAGGGTCAATTGAATTGCTACCTCTAGACGAATGTGCCTGTGGCAAGCAGAATAATGCCCCCCTCCCCCCACAAAGATGCCTATATCCTAATGCCTGGAACCAAGAAGAGATTACTTACATGGCCAAAGAGATTTTCCAGTACGTGGATTTTCTGGGTGGATGCAATGTAATCACAAGGGTCCTTACAAGTGAAAGAGGCTGGCGGGAGAGTAACAGAGCAATATCGGAAGATGCTACAACTCTTGCTCTGAATGTGGGGGAAGGATGCCGATGGCATCTAGAAGCCGGACAAGGCAAGCAATCGGATTATTCCCTCACAGGCTCCAGAAGGAGCCCTGGATTTTAGCCTGGTGAGACCCATTTCAGACTTCTGACCTCTAGAGCTGCAGGAGAAGAAACCTGTGTTGCTTGATGCCACTGAGTTTGGGATAGTTTTTACAGCAGCTACAGGAAACTAATACACCTCCCAGATTTGCTCCATGAACCTGAGCCTCTGATGTCACACTGTTTGCATCTGCACTCAGTCCTAATACGGCATGTCCAAAACTCAACTCAGCATCTTCTCCCCAGCTAGGGCTCATCTCCCGAGCTATCCCACGTGCTCTGGTACTCTGCCTTTCTGCCGGGTTGGGGCTGGGTGCCCGTGATGCTTCTGCCTCCTTCTCCCTTCTTCCCAAGCCGTCTCCGCTCTTGTCAAGTTCTCTTGATAAAAGTCTACCAAATAACAATGTTTGCTACCCCTGTTGTCGTGATTCTAAAAAGAGTTCTAGGGGCAACACAGTCGGCTCAGGTCATGATCTCAGGGTTATGAGATAAAGCCCCGAGTCGGACTCCATACTCAGTGCAGAGTCTGCTTAAGACTCTCTCTCCCTCTTCCTCTGCCCCTCACCCCCAACCTCTCTCTCCCTCTAAAATAAATAAATAAATCTTTTTAAAAAAGTAAATAAAAAATAAAAAGAATTCTAATTCCTTAAGAATTAAATTCTCGAAGGAATTTAAGGTGAATTGTATAGGGAAAAGGTAGGAATTGATATACCGCATATACTTATATATTACAATATATAGTCATTGTAAGAATAGTGGAAAGAAAAAAAAGGCAAGAGAGAAGAGAATGGGGGAGGAACCCTTAAGGTCCCCCTTATTAACAGTTCCTGACTCAATCAGGCAAGAAGGGATTTTCCCATAGGCAGTGAGTGTTTATCAGATAAGCTGATCGAAGAATCTTCCAAATCTGAAAATACATAGTTTTCATGGTTAAAGAAAGTGAGGAGGACTTATAGAGACAAGAAACGAAGTCCTTCCAAAAGGACTCCCTAAATGCAGTTCTACTTCACCTTGCCTCAAGCTTTTACTTGGGACGCAACCATGATTTTCGTACAGCCCATATTCAGGATGTGACCATGGCACACCTGAGGATTCTCTATCATTCCATAGCACGCAGAATCGAGTTCCTGGATCCCAGTCCTTCCCCAAGATAAAAGGATTCAGCAGGTAAGAGTTAGTTTGTGGAAGGGCCAGCTGACCTAGTTAAGATATTGCATCCTGTGAAAGTTGGTGGGAGAATAAAGTATGTCACCAAAAGTTTAGTTAGATATAGAAACTCTCTAAAAAGCCAAACCCTTAGAAACCAATAAAGGAGAACAGTTCACTTTCTAATGACAGCTTATCATTTTCTGAGAGAAATGTCTCTGCTTAGGTGCTCTCAGGACACCAGGTACTGAGTGTGTCCTGACATGTCCTACAACTCTAAGTTACTCAGTTCTGGGATCTAGAAATCCATATTTGTAGAGACATACATTCCATTGTGATTTTATAATATTTTGTTATTTATGAAAGCCATCAGGATATGTAGTTTCTCAAGACAAATGAAAATAACTGACCATCTCACAGGAGTCAATCTCTAATAGAAGACCACACAATGGGCTTGCCCCAGTCCTTGGAAGCATTATCCAAAGTTATGCTATAGTCCCTGGGTCCTGACGAGCATCCCACACTCCCTGAAGGTGGTAACCAACGATGCCACAGTTCTGGGCTCCAAGCTTCATGGGAAAGCCTGGTGAGGACTTGCCCCCCAGAGCATCACTCATCCTAGATTAAATTCTAACGTCAGCCCACCTCTCTAGCCACTGGCAATCTACACTGACTGAAGTCAAGCAATATTTTGAACTTTGATCATGTAAATCATAGCTCAGCTTTATAAATTACCTGTTGGAAAAAGCATGCAAACTAATGATCTAACAGCAAAATAGTTGCCTTTCTCTACCTTCTCCACTCTTTCCTTCTTGCTCTTTGTAAGAAGGAATATGAAACACACTAAGAGAGGGATCCAGCCATGCTTGCTCCTCTCCTGAGCAGGCAAACTTTAGGTAAGCACACATTTAAGCAACTCAGCAGGATCGCTATCCAAGATTTCAGCGCTCTTATCCCCTCTAAATGGCTATCCAGAAAGTGGTCCATCTTAGCCCAAGATGGGGTGCTCTTCCTGGTTCTGCAAGTCAAACTTCTTCAATAAATAAAGCCACCAATGAAGAATATCGCTGACATTCTATATATTATACCTGGTAGCATTTGAAAAATAGGATCCACACTAATTACAGGAATTATAGGAAGAACTCTTCCCTTCTTGTAAGAAAATTGAAACCTAAGAAAATGTTTCATTAACTAAACCCCATTCAGGAGATTTTCTTTCTTGAGAGTATACTTCTGATTGCTTCTATCTCAATCTTAATTTTAATTGTTGAGATTGAAGTCTTTGGTAAAATCAGGACAGTGGAAATTATCATTTCAAAAACATAATGTTCACTTGTAGATGAAATGTCTGAAACTAGGGCAGTGAGTGAGTGTGCTGAGACTTAAGAGAAGCCGTGCTGCCATCAGACTGAAGCAGACAGAATACAGAAATCCTCAGGGCCTCACCTGGTGCAGTCTTCTGTGGAACTATATCCCCAGGTTTGTAAACAGCCATTGTTCAAATGCCCAAGTACAGAGTTGTAAAAGACATACCCTTAGCTAAATATCCTATAAAAACATGACTCTCAGGCTTGGCCTGTGTACATGGATCATAGAAATTTAAAGAGATATAAATAACTTCAGGTCATACCTCGTGTGGAACTTTCAGTGAAAAAATGTTATACTCCATTTTATAGGCTTTTTTCCTCTTTGAGGAATAGGACTGCTGAGAATATCTGGTCTTCCTCCTTAATTCCTGCCCATTCCTCTCTCCATGTTGTTTTTGTCCCGTAGTCTATTAATATAGTGTTTCATATTAATTCATTTTATGATATTAAAACAATGTCATGGGGCACCTACATTGTTACTTTTTACATTAAGGTATTTGAAATTGGGTTTAGTCTATGAACTTAGGGAAATGGTCACAGCATCCTTTAGACAGTTGCCTTCATTAAAACAAACAAACCAAAAGTAAGGCCATTAAAGATGACACGTTTGATCTAATCAGATGTCTTGATTTTTTTTTTTTTTTTGGTCCTATGTAAAACCTAAAGAGATGCTCCCATGTGCCACCAAACCTGCCATCACCACTTGCTTGAGTTGCTTTCCTACCTGGAATTGTGTCCTTCAACTGAGACTATGCCCTAGACAAATACTCTCAACATAACAGGATTGCAGCCTGTCTATGATCGTCTATAGGGACTGAGCCTATAACCCGCACCAATATAAGCAGGAAAAGTAAGACAACGTCTTTCCAAATACATTTGAAATATCAACTGTTGAGAAAAGACTTCATGGTGGGCCGGATGCTTTGCAGGTGTCAGGTCATTCTCCCAGAGTGCCCCACATAAGTTCTTAGAAGAGCCCAGGTAGATGAGTGCTCCTGGAGGACCAGGGCACATTTTCCAAACTTTGCTCCAAAGACCCATAGTCCCTCTAAGATATTACTGGTGTTTCTTAAAAATTCATTTCAGTAGTCATAGAAGCTCAGAAAATTCTCGCTTTACTAAAGGACTTTGCCTTTGCTATGCTAATGTGTGTTGGGACTCTCTAAGAGTGAATCATATTATGCAGCCTTCTTCAGACTTCTTTGACCAAGGAACCTTTTCGCAGAATATCTATTAGCATCTCATGGGGTGCCTAGTGCCTCCAGGAACAGAGTTTGGAGACTGTTGGGTTTGTATAATGTGATAAAGCCCTTGGAGCTGTCGTTCTCAAATACAAGTGAAGAGCTGGTCATTCTAAAGCAGTCCGGTTACAAGTGATACTGCCACAGGTGATACATGCCACACCGTGGCATCAGCTCTTTCATTACGGTGACTCTCAGACTTCCAACAGTCATCAGAAGTGGCAGGTTCGAGCCAAGTGACAAACAATTGTGTTCTCTAACGCCATTCGGGAGCATTTCTCAAGATCCCTTCATGTCCTGTTCCTCAAATTTTATGCAATTGTACATTTTTGGTGCCAGGACTCTCTGGCTGTACATTTAATTTTCGGTTTTGTTTCAGAGCCTTGTCATTTCATCAATCAGAGCTATTCCATCTGCTGAAATGCTGACAAATCCAGCTGCTTTGTCACTTCTAATCAATTTCATTAATGTTTCCAGTTCTGTTTCAATTAGCAGTCTATTCTTTGGACTGTTTGATGACTTGCTACTACCTACTGTCTGCAGATTAAAAATCAAATTACAAATTGCTTTGTCCTTGACATTAAAAATCCTTCCTTCTTTACCGAATCATTTCTCTTTAGCACGTTTACCCCTCTTAAGTTAAATTACACTCTACCATGCTGTGAAGTAAGGAGTTCAATTGTTATACAGGGAATGGATCCATACTGGGATGTTCATCTTGACATTCACTTAATCCTCATGCCCTCATTCAGAAGTGAATCTTCTTTCATCTAAGTCTTTTCATTGTTGTGAATTCTTTCCAGCACATTAAACACCTATTTGAAATGTTATTTACTTGGCCAAAACCCTCATGCATTTTTTTTAATTCATCAGACACAATACCTGTACTGTCTGCTGTCTACAGTTCTTGACTCTGAAAACTGTTGAAGAGAACCAGTTGGACAGATTCATCCTTGTTACTGACTGTACCACCGCATAAACCCCAGCAACTATGAAGTAGCCATTTGAATGCTATTCTTCGAGTAGATCTTATATACCCTCCCTGCCTTTCTCCCCTTTCCTATGTTGTGAGAATCATTCTGCGCTTACTCATTTTAATTGTATAGAAATGTACAGATTTTTGTTTTTGTAACCAAATGCAGAAATAGCACAGAATTCTGACCGTCCTTTCCCATGCTTCATGTCACAGCTGACAGCAACAGTGCTGTGGGTCATATTTTTAACTTTAATGACAATCTGTAATTGCCTGCAGCCCGTCTTATTTCTGGCCCCGCTGATTTCTTGGGGACCTGTGATAACACAGCTCCAGCTTGGCCCTCTAATCTGGCTCGTGCCCTCTTTTTATGTGTTTTTTTTATTTTTTCAGGGTTATCAGGTCTTACAGTAAAGTAGTCAGAGTCTACAGCTCTCCCTCCTTCTTCAGGGCATTCCAAGGAATTAGAATTTCCTTCCAGCCTGCAAGCTTTCATAACTGTCTGCCTTTTCCTGTGGCTGGAGTGGTGGAGGCTTGAATAGCAGAAGCTTTGCTTCAAATTGAACTGCCTGATACCAGCCTTGAAATCCCCTTTAGCTTTAATCTTTTTTAGACATTTGAAATTTTCAAAATACCACTTGTCAGTGCAAGTTCCCTTTTCCTCTAGCATAACTGAATCACATTTGGATTATACTTAAGGGATGTTGTTATTTCATTCATCTTAGAAATATTACCTTCATTAAATGTTTGCAATGAACATGGGTGTGTCTGTTTATTCAACAAATATAGATTGAATACCAGTTATGTATTAAGCACTGTCTTAGAAGTTACTAGAATTCAACAGGAAACAAAGACATTGTCACCGTCCTTCCTGAGGAGCTTACAGTCTAGTGGAAGCCTACAGTGGTTAATAAGATAGGCATGAGGGGCGCCTTGGTGACTCAGTAGTTAAGCATCTGCCTTCGGCTCAGGGCATGATCCCGGAGTCCTGGGATCGAGCCCCACATCGGGCTCCTCCGCTGGGAGCCTGCTTCTTCCTCTCCCACTCCCCCTGCTTGTGTTCCCTCTCTCACTGGCTCTGTCTCTCTCTGTCAAATAAATAAATTAAATTAAATTAAATTAAATTAAATTAAATAAGATAGGCATGATTGCTAGAGAGAAAGAGAGAGAAGGAGGTGGGGTGGGGGAGGGCTATGATATTACCATTGGACAAAGAGTTGCAATAAAGTGAGAGGTAGCATAGCATCACGGTGAAGAGGACAGATACAAGAGCCAGAATATCTGGTTCAAATCCTGTTCCACCATTTCCTAGCTGTGACCTTGGGCAAGTTATTTAACCTCATCGAGCCCCACCAGTCTTATCGTTAAGTTGGGGCAGTAATGGTTCTGCCTCAAAGGTTTGTTGTGACAATCAAATAAGCTACTACTGTGAAGCATTTAAAACAGTGTCCAGCTCATTAAAAAGTGCTATAGGAGCACCTGCAAAATTAAAAATAAATTACAGATCGTAGGAAAACACTATGATCTGGGAATTGCGTATTGCTCTGTAAGCTCATTGCAGGTGGGCCTAAGTTAGTCTGGGAGATGTCATGGAAGGCTTCTTAGAAGAAGTTGAGATCTGAGGAAGGAGTAGAAGCAGCCACTGCAAGGGTGAAAGAAAAGGAAACAGAGTGGTACCCCTACAGCTAGAACCTAAAATGTCCATTACAGACAACTGAAAATATCAAGGTGACAGTGTAGGGACCAAATTGGAAAAATTTGGATTTCAAGATCCAGAAAACCAGAAATCAATAAGGTACATCATAATACTACTACTAATAATAATGTAGAAAATTATAAACATTATGGATAAAACAGAATAACACTTCAAAATGCTAAAATTCAGAAGATCCTTTAGATGCTTGAAAGAGTAAATATAGAACCAATAAAAGGAGGTACTGCTACTTCCCTGTTTGTAAATTTATGGGGCTAATTTCCCAATGAAGTGACTCAGATTCAAAATAAACAGTGGCTTCTTGGAAAGATCTAGGATATTCTGGAGATACATCCCTACTTCTAAACCTGGCACCACCTCCCCCAGCCCCACAAAAACAAAACAAAACCAACAAAACCTCTGGACTAGTTGGAGCAAGGGCTCATTCCTGGGTCACTAACTCTTTCCAGCGAGTCTTCTTAGCAGGTTCCAGGTACCGAATACAGCTTCGCGGTTTCTGCAAACCACACTAGCCACACGAAGATGAATGTGGACGGCTTAAATGCTGCCCTTCCAGTGATTTAAAATAGACTTCAGATTCTGCCCTGGGCATGGCTCTATTTCGATCATGCAGAATCATTTGAAATAACCATTTCTGTAAGTCAGAAATGATTGAATACCAGCAGTCCCATATGCTTAAACCTAATCCATGTTGTGGGGAATTTCTAGTTTGTTGTGATGCTTTTTGCTGAAAGATAAGCCACAAGGGCTGCAAGTGATTTCTCGAGCTCTCTGTGAACAGTTAAGCAAGGTGGAGCCTCCCACTTCATAGAAAGTTTCTTTAGACACATACTCTAGGTGTTGGAAAATTTGTCTCCTTTTAGAGAGCCGAATATACTTTTTTTATAAATTCAATGCATCAGTATCAGCTCTTTTCTCTGAAGCTACCTGGAACAAGTCATCTTTGCTTCCCACCAGAAAGTTCTGAACTTCCCACACATTCTGTAGCCTTCCTAGCTGCAAATCATTGGCAAGTTTGCTTAGGATGTCTCCCGTACCTGAACTTCAATCCGTGAACTAGCACTCTAGATACACTATTTCAGCTTGTTGAGAGCCGTCCTACACAAAGAGACACTCAGTTCTCTATAGCTTCCTCAGACTCCTTAGCCCTGAGATACTGTGCCCAGATACTGGTTTGGTTTACCAAAAAGAGACGTATTATTTCAAAAATGGCATTTATGGTTTTAGTGCCACGATTCTGTGATGACATCGTTGCAAGTCCGTGTCATCATTCAATCATGCAGTTGATGGCATAGTGGTTTGAGAGGAACCACTGAATGTGCAACTGCAAACAACAGAAAACAAGACAGGGGGTGGCTAGACAATAAATACTTGAAAAAAAAGATTTTATTTTTTTATTCATGAGAGACAGAGAGAGGCAGAGGGAGAAGCAGGCTCCCCACGGAGTAGGGAGCCCCATGTGGGACTAGATCCCAGGACCTCGAGATCACAACCTGAGCTGAAGACAGACGTTTAACCAACTGAGCCACCCAGCACCCAACAAAAAAGACATTTTAAATTATTTTACTTAACAAGAACATAGAGGTTGGTGTTTGGGGAGCTTCATAATGTCAGAATGTGGGAAGGCATCTCTGAAATTCTCTTGTTTTCCTTTCATTGTCACAAGATGGCAAGCTCCAACAACCTTGAGCGTACATGACAGCATCCAAAGGAGAAAGCAAGGGGATGGAGGAGGGAGAGGAAAACTCATGCTTTTTACTTGATGGTCACATCTCAGGAAGGTCAAACGTTCCCAGGTGTCCTATCAGTTTACTGGCCAAAGTGAACCACGTGGCTATGCCCTGTACCCGTGTTCCTCAGAGTGTGGTCTTCAGACCAGCAGCACTGGCGTCACCTGGACACTGAAAAATGCGAATTCTCAGGGCCCATCCCTTACCTACTCAATCAGAAACCCCCAAGTTAGGGCCTGAGAGTCAGGGTTGTAACAAGTTCTCCAGGTGATTTTGATGCATGCTAAGATTTGAGAGCCACCGTCCCAATCACTGGCAAAGGAAACCCAGATGCTTTACCAATCATTAGTCATCCATTGAAACTGGGCACATTGGGGCCTGAATTAAAATTGGGCTTCTGATGGCAGAAAGGGAAGAGAGGAGGACAGAGGTGGGGAATGGAAGTGGAGAAAAAGTGGGAGGGGGTGGAAGAGGAACAAGAGGCCCCCATCCTCATGGAAATGGGGACTAGAGGTAGATCTCAACTCAAACTGAGCCTGTTGCTTGAGAAACATACAAAATTATTGATTTTTGCAGTTTACAGGGAGCCAATACAACTAATAAAAAGCTGGAGGAAATCAGTTTTCTAATGAAAAATAGACTTGATTATTCTACTTCAAATGTAATTTAGGAGTGTGATAAGTACTATACCATGCACATTTGCCAAGAAGTGATACACGCTGCAAAAATCAGTAGTTAATTAGAACTTCAGTGAAGTGCCAGATTTCATAGGGAGTGTGAGATGGGGTAAGAAATGTCATTTAGCAAAATGAAAATTAATGAGTTTGCATCTCTTCCTACTTTTGAAGAACTGGCTTTACATCTACAAAACAGTACTAGAGAAGGCCCAGAGTTTACTTTCCAATCATCTGTAGCCACGCTGCCCATATGATAGCCACTAGGAACCTGTGGCTATTGAGCACGTGACATGTGACTAGTGCTAATTGAGATGTTTTGTAACTAACTACGAAGACACATTGGATTTCAAAGATTTAGAACAAAAATAAGAGTGTAAAATATATCATTAATGATTTTTATATTGATAGCATGTTGAAATGATAATATTATGGTGTGTTGGGTCAAATTAAATACGTGAAAATTAATTTCACCTTTTTCTTTTTCCTTTTTTGTGTAACTACTAGAACATGGAAAATTCAATATGTTGTGTGCATTACATTTCAATTAAGTAGCACCGACAGTTTACATATTTGATGTAGTAAATCTACTTCAGTCAAACTCATGGAAACTTTTCAAATACCAACCAACCAAGTCGAAAAGAAGTAGGTGGGACTTGTGGTTGCCTACGACGTACGGTCAGAAAACATTCCCATCCACAAGTTCTTTATTACCTCCAAGAGCTAATGTCTTCCAACTAACCACATTTTCCTTTTTCCTTAAGCATCTTCACTTACTATGTAAATATACTCATGAGCGGACTAACATATTAAATATACATAAACTGGGGATGAGAAAAGCCTTTCTGAGATCTTCAGTTCCCATGTCTTGCAGTCAAGATGTTGACCCAGTCCTGGGCTCTCACTTCTCTCACTTCTTTTCACTGATAGATAAGTAGGTAGATGATAGATAGATGATAGATAGATAGATAGATAGATAGATGATAGATAGATAGATAGATAGATAGATAGATAGATAGATAGATAGATGATAGAAAAATCGTACTTCTCACCCACCACAAATTTTACAATGCTGCATTTCCTGGTGTGGCATTCGGGGGATATCTAACAGGGAATCAATTGGGTGCTGGTGCCGAGACAGTGAATGGTTCAATGAATGAATAAGAAATTCTTTTCCAAGTTAAAGTTATTCAGGTAGTCTTTTGCTTCCAATGAAATTGAAGGAAGAATCAAATCCAGTTTTTCACTAAATATTTTTAAATGTTTTTAAGAAGAAATTGCTAAGTACTTTATTTTTTGCATACAGTTGAGGAGTTTAAAAAATTGAGTGACATCCTCATAACAATATTCTTTCTAATACCGATCTCTTTACATGAACAAGGTTTGTCAGCATTTGCATCTGTTAAACTGACAAATGGGGTGTTATTGTTGCTGAACCCTGTTTCATTTTTATCAGTTAATGGTATACATTAAAGGATACTGAACTGACTTTTTTAAAGCTCCATATATCACATTTAAAAATTCATTTCCAATAAAATATTTTTATGTTTAATAATTATCAGAATTTGTATAATATTTATGTCAACTCCAAGCTAAAGGTAATTCAGCGGGACAGAGGATAATTTTAACTTGAAGCCATATTCAAATTTTTTTAAATATTAAATTTAAATTGACCCTATTTTCTTGTTGCAGAGAAATATGATGAAATAATCAGTGAACCTAAACTTCCATGAGAGAAATAGAATGGAAGTCAGAGTTCAAGGAAGCAAAGGAAAAACTGGAAATTTCCAGCTGCAAAAGAGGGCTTGTTCACCAATGTTTCTTAAATAGATGATGGTAGGTTGGTATCAGAACCCCTAGTCTTTGGTTTTATTGGACTCATGTAATACTTTATTGCCTTTATTTTAAAATAATCAGTATTTGTAATATGCAGAAAATTATATTATTTGAAGCTACTATTTAGACTTACGTTGAGGGGTGCCATAGTAGTGCAGTCGATTAAGCATCCGACTCTTACTTTTGGCTCAGGGTCCTGAGATAAAGCCCCTTATCAGGCTCCACAGTGAGTGGGGAGTCTACTTGAGATTCTCCCTTTCCCTCTGCCCCTCCACCTGCTTACACTCTCTCTCTCCCTCTCTCAAATAAATAAATAAATCTTTAAAAAAATAAATCCACTTATGTCAAAACACTTTGGATGTCAGCTTTAAAATGTGCAAAGTGAAACAGAATTTTTCAAAATTATTATTCTCTCTTATAGAGAGAATGTTTGAAGACCACTTGGTTCTCAATAGTGCCTGCATCAAAGCCATCATGGTCAGACTCCACCCGGGAAAAATTAAGTCAGAATCTCCGAGAGCATCCTCCCCCCTGCCTACCCTTGTGATAGTCACATAAGCCAGAGTTGAGAACCACTGTCATGGGGTGAATTAACTTTCCCTCTCGCATTCCTCTAGTACGGAAAGGGTTTGGAAAAACACACGGGGCAGGTACAGAATAAGAAACGGAGAGAACTGAAAGAGGAGAAAGAAGCAGAGGGGAAAAAGCAGGAAACAAAGAGCACTGAAAACCATCCCATCCCATCCCATCCCAATTTTGCCAAAGGATAATCCTACCTCTAACCAATAATGATGTCGTTATTACCGATGACTCTTGGAAAGTACATTGTCTTTTTCATTTTTTATATTATTGTAATATTTGACAAAGTAGATATTCAATAAAGGTCATTTGGAATTCTTGTTTATCTGATAACGAAACATCTTTTATCTAATGAATATTGTTTCTCACCCGTTTTATGCCAGTTCCTCCTCCACAGTCTTTTCAATATTCAGTCCCAGAAAGAATGGCCTCATCCCTGTTTGGGGTTTAATGCTACAAACACTAGGGTCTTGGGAATAGATACTGTTCTCTAGCTGTTAAAAAATGCTTGCTACATCGCTACAGCATATTTCATTTTAGAAGCCCTCTGTGATGCTTCTCACACATACAGTTTCATCCGTCCTTTTTTTTTTTTTTAAAGCCACCTTGTAAGTGGTAAATTCCATAACTCCTTTGTTCTGACATCACTGGATTCTGACTCTCCATAGGTAATTAGTATTACTGTTTTGATGCTTCCGCTATTGACACTTGTGGCAATTTCTTTAAATTGTAGCTCACTTGTGGGTACTGAAATAGTCTACACAGTCTTCAAAGGCTGTCAGAAGGTGCTTTCTTGAAATTTTATCATTTCGTGAACAAATGTGAAATCCTTGCTAAAGCCATGAGTTTCTTTATATTTATTATTTTGGAAATCATTCCCAATCTGAGTAGCTACAGTACACATTTGCTGGAAATGTCTTCTTTCGGTTCATATAAGCACAGGGCTGAAGACAGCAGCCAAATTATTTCCTCACTAGAGGAAAACAATTTATTGTTGAATACATTTTATTGATTTCATACAAAACTTTTCAAGTCAAGAAAAAAGTAGGATTCCCTAAAAGCAGATAATATATATTCCTCCTCATCACCACAATCCCTAGCTAGGGAAATGCTTTAAAGCAATGCTTTAAATGCTTTACACCCAGCTGCATGAACTTGTTATACTGCAGGCACCCCAAATCATTAAGCAAATCTCTGAGGCATAACTGACACTTTTATCCCTTATCTGACAAATTCGACAGGAGCCAATGTGTTCACTAACCCTAACTCTTCCTTTGGAGCCCTTCCCCTTTTCTAAGAATGGCTCCTTCATTGGAGACTCCTCAAAAGTTTTCATCAGCCACGATAATTTGGGGATAATCTCAAGCTCTTGGCTTTGTCCAGCTTTTGTTTCTAGAGACTAATATTTTATGCTGGACTTCATCAATATGAGATGAATTAAAGAGAAGTGACAAATTGTTGAATGGTTTTCAAGGAATCCGCGTTTGATAGGTAACTGTGACGCCAGGCCCCTCGCTTGCAGTTTCTGCATCCTCTACGTCAAAATGTTGCCGTATCTACTTGAGTTCATTTGTTCTACTCCCACAGCCACTGCCCTCTTGGTCCAAGCTCTGCCCCCCCCGCCCCCACCCTAGCGTTTTGTGACAGCCGCTGACAGATGTCTGCCCTAGGCTTTTCCCTCTCTCTAATTGGATCTCCATACCATCGTTTATGTTGTCTTCAGAAAGGACAGCTCTGATCACAGACTTCCTCTTTTACAAAGTTTTAAAGGCTCCTCATTGCACACAGAACCAAACCCAAACTTCCTTATTTGGCTTTTAAAACTGTGCACATTTACCAGAGTCAACATTTATGAAGGGCCTCATTTTCCAGGCGCTCATGTAAATACCAAGGTTATAAAAGTAAAAAGAATATTAAGCATTTGTTGGTATTATGAGATAAAAAGGAATAAAATATGGTTCTCACCAGAAGTTCTCTTCTACCTGGGAGAGGCTTGTTCTACTCTCTTAACTCCCACACACATTTCCACCCGTTTGCCACCTACACACCATTGGCAGAAATCCCCTCCTTCAGCCATTCAGGACGATCCATAATTCTTAAAGACACACAACACTGCTCCCCCCACACCTTCGCTCATTTGGTCCTCTTCATCTGGAAGCCTTCTCCCGCCACATCCTTCCTGGGAGCACCCATCATGCCAGTTCTCCTCAAATTCTAAGTATTTTATGGGGCTCTGTCAGAGCTCCTCAGCTGGATTAACACCCCTCCATTTCTCCACTGTGTATTTAGTGACAGTGAACATGTATCATGATACGCTGTATTACTACTCACATAGGGAGTCTTCTTCTGCACTAAATTTGGAAGATCTTGAAGACACAGATTTTATCTTTTCTTTTCCTTTATGTTTCCCTTTATGTCTTTCCTTTATGTGCCTAGAGCCCATGCATAGATAATCCCCAACAAATGTTTGATAATCTGCAGTCAATGTTTCAGCATGGGACAAAGTGGTACTTGATGTATTGCTTCTTTTTGTTGCAATTCCATGCCATTGTTTCCCATGTCATATTAAGATTTAGCTTCAAGTACCCACTAAAGCTTTTTATAGCTTCTTTAACCAGATTGCAAGGCAATTCTTTTTTAGCCAGCAACATAATGTGGGGAAAGAAAGACAATGTTCCTTTTCTCTAATGTGTTCCGCAATCACAGATTTCCTTGGTTATGTCTTTCTCTCATGATCCTTGATCCAAACGGTGATGCTGTAACCAGGGTGACACTGAGCCACAAAGCAGCCACGATTCTAAATATTGGTTGGGGGGGTGGGGAGCTCTCATTAAATACCTGCTAATTAAATGGCTTGGGTGAATTTCAGGTTTATGAAGTGTTACCATCTTCTGCTTTGGATAGAGGTGTTCTTGGGCTCCATAACACAGAAGCCATATCTATGTAATGATGACAAAATAGTCATCAGTTTTATTTTTTATTTTAAGATTTTATTTATTTATTTGAGAGAGAGAGAGAGAGAAAGAGCACGAGCAAGGGGAAGGGCTGAGGGAGCAGAGGAGAAAGAAGGAGATTCCCCGTTGGGCATACAGCCCAATGAGGGGCTTGATCCCAGGGGCTTGGTCCCAGAACCCTGAGATCATGACCTGAGCCAAAGTCAGATGCTTAACCGACTGAGGCACCCAGCTGCCCCTCAATTAAGTTTTTAAAGAATCAGTTCTCGATCCGGTGGTGGGAAAATCAATCAAAGTTGTTTTTCTTATCTCATATAGACAGTATGTTTGGCTAAATTTGATTTTCTGCTTTTTACCTCAGTATTTTGTTATCATGTACATAGGAAACATTTTTGGAGGGGGTTACCTATAGGATTAAAAGGTACCATATGAAACTCTGGTGGGTACCAGAAAGATCAGCTAAGATCTTCAGCCTTCAAAATTACTCAGTATTTGGGAAAATAAGATAAATACATGAACAAAAAGTTAATTCGTTGTTGTCAAATATTATAACAATGCAAAGAGGCTACAAAAGACAGATTTCTAAATATTTTCCGGTAGGACTGCATACTCAGCTAATGGGAAGGTCACTAAGAATTGGAGTGGCCCAGCAGTGTGGGCCAGAAGGCCAATGAGAAGCCCAGTTTAATTGAAGAAGAGATTTTAATTGGGATACTAATTTTAAAAAGTTGAAAATTAGCTTTTAGCTATAATTCTTGAAAATAAAGTCACAGATTCTAAGGGTCTATATCACTTCAAGATTGCATAACCCCTTCGAGTTACCTGTAGTGTCTGGAAGGACATGCAGGCAGGGTCTGCAAGCAGAAAAGAAGCAAACAGTCGTGCTGTCGTGTAATCACGAACACTCGTGGGGTCCGATGACGCTATGCACAAGGTTTCTCTGCTTTTCCCCTCCCGTTGCCGTCAGACCACACCATCCACCTCACCAGCCTCCCTTTACTCTCCCACCACCTCTTCCTGTCCAGCCTCTCCCACAACACTCACAGGCTTTTCTTCTGCTTTTTGCTCCCGCTTGGGTGTCAGTTTTCCACGAACTGAGTTTTGTTACTGGCTCCGCCGTAGAGGAGCCAGGCCAGGGGCATCTTAGTGGCTGCTGGAGAAGACCTCACCTCAGAAGTTACAAAGCATGCCCCCCCCAACACTGAGCTGGAAACAAACCCACATATACATTTTACTTGGGCCTGCACAGTTGATTAATTTCTCTTAATTAATTCTTATCCTTTTAAAATTAAGGAATTTCCAGATTCTTCCCTTAAAAGAACTAGAATATCCACAATGCCACATTGAGGAATAACTGCTCACTTTTAGGTGGAAGTAAGCTTTTAGTTTTCCCTGTTCCTCCAAGCTCCCCACTCGTTATATCTTCTGTGATCTTATAAACATTTTTGTTGGGCATTCTTGCTCCACTAGAGCATCTGGGAGGCCGACAAAACTTTAGCTTGTTATTATTGACCACTTTTCGTAGTACAATATACACTCATTAGGCTTAAAAAAAAAAATCTGTCTCTGTTCTGTCTTTCTAGAGATGTTCCCAACATCTGATTCCACGGCAATTATAAAGCGGACAGCTTTTTAGGACCCACCCATTTGTCAAACCAGTAGGGTATCACAGAAGTCATTATTATGTAACATACTGATCAATTACTAATGTGTGTTTAAAAATGTATCGTCAACAGGAAGCAATAAAGCATTGACCCTGGAAAAAAATCTAAATCCATAAACAATTTTACTCTTTTTTCTACCTCCAGAATAAATTTCAAAGTCTCTGACTGGGAGAATGCAGAGCCCTGCGCTCCGTGACTCCCCGTCTTTCCAGAATTTGCTCCCATCTCCCTGCTACCACTCCAGACTGAGACAGCAACATCTGATGCCTGTTTGCTGCAATAAACTCCAGGAGATTTCCCTAATTTCCATCCTGACCCTCCATACTCCACAGCCCTTCTACACGCAGCAGCCTTGGTGTTCTTTCTCAAATGGAATTCAGTCGTCACTCCTCTGCATGAAACCCTCAATGGTGTCCCATTGCATTTGGCATAAAACCCAAAACAGTTGCCATTATCTTTCAGATCCTGCGAGATCGGGCCTGTCCGTGTCTCTGACCTCAACTGGTATCATTCTCACCACTGGTCAGGACTCTTGGGCCACACTGGCCTTTTTGTTCATCAGACAAGCCTGTTTTATCAATACCCTTGCAGTTCCTTCTCCCTAGAACGTCAAAAGCCTTTTCATCATTCTGATCTCACATCAAATTTTCCCCCTTCAGAGAAATCTTCCTCGTCCCCCCCTCTTTAAAGTAACTTCTCCTCCCACACTGTCACTCATCATTTTATTATTTTATGTTTATTTGTAGCATCTCTCCCGTTAGATTATCTTATTTGTTTACTTAGATGCTATCTGTTTCTACCCACTAGTGCGCATGTGCCATTGAGCTTGGGCTCCTCGTCGGCTTGTTCAGCTTTTATCTGCAGGGCCTAGAGCAGCCCTGAGGCACTGGAGAATGTGTTTTTTCCCTAAAAATGTCCCCTACCCTTTCTCATCTTTCCACATTTACCTTTGCAAATTCCTCTTATTGTCTAAATTTTACCTGTCCTTCAATATCCAACTCAAATATCATGTGAGTTGCTGTTTCTATCCCCCAAATCTTTATGGGATTCCCCTCCTCTTTCGGGTATGCCATTTAGGGAATTGCCATGTATTCTAGGTGTCCTTGCGTCATCTTCTCCCTTCCACAAAACAGCTCCTTAAGGAACAGAATCATGTTTCATCTATTTTTGTCCCTCTAGTAACTAGGAGTGTGCTTTGCCTTACACGAAGTAGACACCCAATACAAGTTTTATAATAAATAAATTGAATGAATCAATAATGTATCTATGAGTTCTTACCACTAAAAACATACTATGAGAAATGAAAAACCCAATTGTCAAGTTCCTTTTCAAACAAATGGGCACTCCTCAGCATTTTCTTAGAAGATTGAGAGTATATATAATTCCCTTCAGATTTTTCTATCACTGACTTTAGTCACCTTATTTATAATTTTGAGTGTTCAGAAGCCAGCAAGCTTTGTGTTCTAGTTCCAAAAAAGAAATTCTGAAAAAAAAAAAAATTAGCAAATGACTCATTGAAATGTCATTTAAAAAAATAAAAAATAAATAAAAAACTCACAGAGCTGTCTCAGTGGATGGAGCCAATAGCAACTCACTGCACTAAAATCTACTGAGCTATATTGAAGCAGTTAGTCAAAGATCTTCTTTTTATCTTGGCACCAGAACAAAATATGGAATGCAATATCCAGATGGTAAGTAAACAACATTATTGCCATTTTCAAGCAAGAAAAGTATGATTTGGTTTCTATAAAACAAGGGTAATATTGGGGAGGAAGGAAACTCTATAGACAACTTAGACCTCAAACCGTAACCCACATATTATAGAAAACATAAAATATTGGATCAATCTCTAACACCAAATTCATCATTTTATAATAACAACAACTAAATTACCAAGTGGGGCGCCTGGCTGGTTAGGTAGGTAGAACCTGTGAATCTTGATCTCGGCATTGTCTGTTCGAGCCCCACACTGGGTGTAGAGATTACTTAAAAATAAAATCTTGAAAGAAAAAAACTAAAAAATTTAAAAAATAAATTACGAAGTACTTGGTATGTGTCAAAGGCGGTTCTAAGCCAACATATGCCAACTCATTTAATCAGTACAACTTTATGAGTATTGTTACTATTATTATTGTTTTAGTATTATCTTACGTTACATCATGACATAGGCATGGTCACATGACCATCATCTCTGGTTAGTGGATGAAGAAATGAGGCACAGAAAGACTCAGCCCTTGGTCGCCCAGGTGGCCAGTGGTGGCTCTGGGATGTGAGTCTAGTCAACCTGGCTCCAGAGTCTATGCCCCTAAAAATGTCACTGGTTTTCCTCTCCAGGCTGTTCTTTAATTTTTCCAAAATATCCTATTCATCTAAAGCAAACCAAACTCTTTTGATAGGATAATGGGTTCACTAAATCCGTAGAAGAAAGTTCTCTGTAGAAAATGTCTTTCCCTTCTTAGTCACAACCCCTCTGGAACTCCCCTGGGCAGCCCGTCTCGGCGCCATGATTCACCTGAGAACATCCCAGGACCAGGGGAGCAGCACATACGCCTCGGGTTTCCCACAGTTCCACTCTGACCAACTTCTCAGCAGCAGAGGAAGTTTGTGAATGAGTCTGCAAAGAGCCCAGGGAAATCATTCTCTTCAGCAGGGCCTTTTTCCAGAATGGAGAACAAAAAAAGGCCTAATAAGAAACGCTTCTAGAGAAAAAACATAATGCTGTATCTTAGAGAAACTACATTTCTACCAGAAGAAAGAATGTTTCTTTGACAACTAGAGAGAGACTCCGGCTTCAGCATGGTGGGTCTTTAGCCCTTCAACAGAGGGGTAGCCGTCAAGACAAGGCCATGGGCTTCAGAGGCGGTTTCATACAAAGGAACTCTATTGGACCAGTGTAAGGGGCTCCTGCAGACTTTTTCTAGGTCCCTTCTCTTTCTTCCTTGCCAGCCCTCCTCCATTTTCATCTAGACACCCACACACACTCTGATCTTTGGACTGGCGTCCTGCGGTGTGACCCCATTTCCAAGCACCCTGGCCTTGCTTCTAACTTCAATCCCCCAGCTCCTCGCCTGCCTCCCTCCTCTTCAGCGTAAGCAAGGGCAAGGTCTTTTAAATCACACTTGACATGGACATCTTTATCTTCTCTCTGATCAGAAACAAAAATGGTTTTCTTCTTTGTTTCTCCCGGAGTTTTCTACTCCTTCTCTCTTAAAAAAAAAAAAAGAAGAAAAGGAAAGAAAGAAAAAGAAAGCCCTACGTAACTGATTATTTTCTTGTAAAGTTTTCAGCCACATGTAAATCACCACTCCAAGAAATATTTTCTTAAACTTAAGAGTTTAACAAAATGTAAGTGGTTGCCTTGAACTTTAGATTAAATTTTATCACCCTGAGAGAAGTATGCAAATTCCAAGTAACAACTCAAGAGAAAAGAAAAATGAAAAAAGCTGGTATTTTTTCAATTATTCCAAAGAAGCTCATATCAAAGTCACTTTGATTTATAAACTTCAAAGACACCCAGATCCCACTTATTGACGGGCCAAACAGCAATACTGATAAAACCATCCAGTCATTCTTTAGAACAGATTAACCCTGGATTTTAACTACCCTACAACTTATTTCGTATTTGTCATCAATCGTCAATTCCTTTGCTCTTGGACATTATACGCTAACTAATATGAACAGCACTTTGTTCTTTACCACCGACTAGAACACGTTCTGAGACTAGACTGCATCTAGTTTAATTTATCCAAACGTCTGCTAACATAACCATATTTGGCCAATCTGGTGAATGTACTTAGATCAGTATTACTAACGTATTTCAAAGAAAGGGTACAGTTTGGTCCTGTACTTAAACCTCTTTCTCTAACTCCAGTTTGCCTTTCCCGGCACAACTTCAAGCATCGTCTAATGTTTTTACTAAATAAAAACTTTCCTAGTGTTAGTTATTAACTTTACTAACATTAATGTTATTGTTCATGTAACCCTGTTTCCCTTCTTTCAAGCAGCACATTTTTCTTTTCTTGCTGCCCAAGTAATCCAACACTCTCTTTTATACCTACTGGCTTCGGTTCCTATGCACCACTTCCATAGCCATTGTAGCTTACATGCCTGGAATTTCTTTTCCAGCAATCTCCAAAACCTTGTTGTGGCTCCCAAGGCCTCTGTCCTCTGCTCTTTTCTATTTGCCACTGACTTTTTGACGGATTTTTCCAAGTCCCTCATTCTAGTCAAACTTCTATATCCCCTCATCCTCTGCACACTAGTTTCATCTTCCAGCCAACTACCGTCACCCTCTGAGTGGATGTCCAGCCATACCCTCAAACTCAAGAAGTCCAAAATTCCATATATACTTTATATTTCTTCTCAAACAGGGTCCCTTTATGGCTATCCAGTCTCAAATATTGAAGAATCAATCCTGATAGATGTCTTCAGTCCTTCCCTGTCTTTCTCTGACTTTCCATCTGTCACCTCTCAGAACTACTCTTGCATTTTATATTCCATTAGTCACTAAATTCACACCCCTAACACCGTGTACACGAACAACTACAAATTCCTCCCTGGTTTTCAGACTCAGGTGTCTCCGTTTCAATCCAGCCTGAATACTACTGCCAACCTAAGCATGCAGAAATGAGGCTTTCACTGGGCACTCCTATTCAAGAACCTTCAATGGATCCCTCTCGTTTACTGCCCTAAGGTACCAACTCTGCTGGTTGTGAAGATTCTCCATAAACTTGACAGGCTCTGGCAATTATGGACCCGTTGTCTCCTCACCCACACTCAACACTCTCCCCTCCAGTAGGCTCTTTCCACACTGCACTCCAAATCAGTGATGTTTATTGCTGACCCCTTCACGTTTTCCTTCCTTCAGACCCAGACTAACTTCTACCTTTTCAGAAAGTCTTCTCTGTTTCTTCCAGATCCTGATCTTCCTTCTTTGAATGGCTACTACATTTTGGCAATGAAACACTCAAGAGCGGCGCAGCTCCTCTTGCATGTCCTGCCTCGCGCCCAGGACAGTGCCCGGCACGTAGCGCTCCTGGCAGACGCTGCACAAATAGCTTAGGACCAAGGAATGTGCTGATGGGCACAGACTGTCTTTCCAAGACAACGGACTCTGGGCGGCCTCTAGAGTAAAACCGTCCACAGCGAAAATAACTTTTTCCTATCTCTACACCCGCTTAATAGCCAATGGTAGCCATTCAAAATAAAGTCTGCGTTTGCATTCATGGTCCTCCCTGATCCTGACTATACCAGCCTTCCAAGCCGAGCTCTCCACCTATCCCTGCCCCCGAACTTTACCTTCGCCATTCCGCTGTAAACAGTGTTCCTATTACTCCCTTTGAAATGCGATAGCTACTCAAATCAAACCATCAGGAGTCCAACAAAAGAAGCCTAATAAAATCTGAAGATAGGAAATAGTAAAGCTAAAAACAAATATGACCAAATTAATCAACAGAAGCATATTAAACTTGTAAATAAAATCCAAGAGCTGTTTCTTGGCGCGGGGGTGGGGGGGGGGGGGAGTTATAACCAATCTAAAAAGTTTATTCCATATGTAAGTAAATATAAGAAGGAGAGAGAGAATATAAAAACAGATGAGGGGATTTTTACAGCTATTTTAATGTATTATGTTTAACTCTATTCCAGCATGTAAAAAATTCACTTCCCTCCTATGCATCTGCAATGACAGACGTTAGTCGCCACCTTGGGAGGATTGAAAACAGTCATCCAACCTAATCTTCGGAAGCTCTGTTCATTGAGATCTCAATGAAAGGACAATTCTTTGAAAATATATAAATTACTGAAAATGATGTATGTAGAAGAAATCATTAAAGATATTAGAAGAAATCATTAAAAATATTGAACAACTTAAGAAAAAAAATGACCTCCAAAATGGTCTGGAGCAGCTAGTTTTATGGGTGAGTTCTTTTAAATCGCCAAGAAACGTATGCTCCAGGAAACACAAAGAAACTGTAAACACCGAAAGTATTTTAGAAAGCCATATGCTGCCCCAGTGCCAAAATATGATAAAGGAAAGTATGAAAACTGCAGCCTTGTGTCATTTGTAAATATAGATTCAATAATCCTAATAATCGACCCATCTAAGTCAACTAAATTCTATATGAAGAATGTCCAATAAGCAAAAGAGAGTATATCCTAGAAACATAAATCGAGTTTATTATTCAGAAGACAATTCATCTAATATACTCATTTTGTAGATCCAGTTAGAAAAATGAAAACTCGAAAACTTAAATCCACATTTTAACCTACGAAGAGAATATTTCCTTAACATGAAAAGGAAGGTCATTCTCAAGCTAATAGCCAGGGACATATTAAATGAGAACCACTTGAGAACTGAAGGTTTAAAGTGTGAATAAAACGAAGACACATCATGTTGCTGTTAACTTTTAACATAGATCTGGAAGTTCTGGCCAATACTTTAAAAATGTGAAACCAAAAAAAGGCAAACTTTTAGGATATAGGAGATAATTCACCAGCATTTGTATGGGATATGATTATATACATAAAAAAACAAAGAGAATTGCCTGAAAAAGTCATAATTAGTAAAGTTCAGTAAAGCTGAAGATACGTATACAAAAATAGAGAGCTTTCCAAGACATCAGCTAAAATTAGTTAGTAAATACTGAGGGAAAACATTCCAATTCCCATAGTAACAAAATATACAAAATGCCTAAAACTAATCTTATTGAATAACATCTGGTTATATCAATAAATCTACAAAACTTTATACCAATATATATTTTTAAATTTGTATAAATAAAAAAAATATCATGTTCTTCTCTGATAAGAACTTACAGGTGTCATTAAAAGGATGCCATTCTTTCCAAATTAATTTACAGATTCATTGCAAACTTCAAATTCAAATACCCATAAAATTTTTTAGCCTGTCTAAATGATTCTAAGGTTTATCTGGAAAAATGACATGTTAAGACCAGCTTTAAACAAAATGTTAACAAAAAGAGTAATGAATGAGTACTTGGCTTACTAGATATAAAAACTTTTATGAAGCTACAGTAATTTAGATGGTGTGGTAAAGGCAAGGGACTTGACAGATTAATGAAACAGTCAAGATAGCCCTGAAATAGGACTAAAAATATATAAAAACTTAATGAAGAATGATAAATGAAAAATCACATACCATAAAAATGCTTGGAAGTAACATTGGTGAATATAAAACTGATTTAAAAGTAATAGAATATATCACCAAGGAAAAGATACATAGATTTGACTGCATAATCTTTAAAATTTGTACAGCACTGAAATAAAGCTTATCTAACATAACATCAATAATACTTTAAAAGTTAAGAACAAAACTCTATCAGAAAATACTTTAAAAATATTTACAACCAAAACGCACCCTGGGAAAAATATGTAACATATATGACAAGTTAAGAACTTTATTGTATAAAAGAGAATTTACATCTCAATAAGAAAAACAAGAGCACACTGTGTATTCATTTTCTGCTGCTATAATAAGCCACTACAAACATAGTGGCTTAAAATAATCGGAATTTATTTTCTTATATTTCTGAAGGTCGGAAGTCCAAAGTCAGTTTCCCTGGACTGAAGTCAAGATGTCCTAAGAGCAGGTTCCTTCTAGGTTCTGGAAGACAACCCTTTCCCTGCTTTTCCAGCTCCTAGAGGCCACCTGTTGTCTCACGGCCCTTTCCTCCACTTTCAAAGCCTGTGATGTAATATCTTCAAGTTTCTCTTCTCACTGACCTCTGATTCCACCACCACTTCAGCTTCGACTCCATTCCTTCTGTCTCCCACCTGGATAATCCAGAAGACTCTCCCCATCTCAAGGTCCTTAATTTAATCACACCTGCAAAATCCCTTTTGCCACACGAGATAACATAGTCATACACTTTAGAAATTAGGTTAGGGACATCCTTGGCAAGCCATCATCAGTGTACCACACATGAATAGAAAAATAGATAAAGAAGCAGAGACAATATACAGAATTTTTAAAAAAAATGGTCACTAAGCTTGTGAAACACATATTCGATCTCACTAGAATCCTTTTTTTTTAAAGATTTTTACTTTTTTATTTGACAGAGAGGGAGAGAGATAGTGAGAGAGAGAACACAAGCAAGGGGAGCAGCAGGCAGAGGGAGAAGCAGACTCCCCACTGAGCAAGGAGCCTGACGCGGGCTTCAATCCCAGCACCCCAGGATCATGACCCCAGCTGAAGGCAGATGCTTAACCGACTGAGCCACCCAGGTGCCCCTTGATCCCGCTAGACTCTACTAACTGGAAAATAAAACAATAGTGAGGGATTTCTTTTGCCTAACAAAATGACAGAGACTTTTCTAAAACGTGAGTACATGAATCTAGTGCAAGTACAGTTTCTGAACCACTGTAGACAATAATGAGGTGATGTGTGTGAGGAGCCTTCGAATGTTCACATCATTTAATCCGATAACTGTATTTCTTGAAATCTGTCTTAAGAACTTTCTTAGGTGGGCATTCGAAATGTATAATAAGGCTATTACTTGCGGTATTTTAAAAGAGTAATAAATTAGGAACTATTGTCCAACAATAAGGCATGGTTAAACAAATTATGATAAAGCTATAGGATTGACTATTATACAGCCATTAAATTGAATCTTAAAAGATTTTTAATAATATCCAGGATATTCTCACAACATACTGCTGAGAACAAAAACAGAATACAAAACTGCATATATTACAAAATATATGCAAAAGAGGAGGCTAATAATGGTTAACTCGGAGTCCTAGGATTTAGGTTATTTTTATTTTCTTTATTATACTTTATTTTAATAATAAATATTATTACTGTTATAATCATAAAAAATAGATAATTTAAAATTCCAAAGTGAAGGATGACAGATGTTGGACCTTGAGCCTCAGAATTCTAAGCAGGATGGAAAATAGAGTGTTACACGCCCCCGAACGGCAGCTCCCACACATCAGCCGGGGACCAGCCATGCACATTGTTCTTTCCCAAACAAAGCCAGGCAGCGGCGTGCGCAAATCAGTACCTCACGGTTCGCACCGCCGCCCACAGAGGAGTAACAGAGAGCAAGTCCGAGCACAGAACCCCAGACCCCGAGGAGAAATGGGCTTTCGCCCCTGCCTTGGGGCCTCCAACGGATCACAGGCACAGTGCGGAGCCTCCAGAGCGAGAAGGAAGGACTAAGCAATGTGAGTTTTAATCAGATTCTAACACAGGAGGAAGGAACTAATTGGAATGGCTGAAGATTGCGTTCGATAAACACATCAGACTCCGCACAGTTCACAATGCGCCCTTTTATTCACTTGGCAAAACAAAAAAACACCCCCCCCAAAACCAATAATATTAAATTTTGCTATAGGTTTCTAGAAGGAATACTCATTTCAAAGTGTGAGTTAGGGCTACCTGATGCTAACTTTGTCAGTAACTAATAGAAAGTTAGCTTTATGACAGCAAGGATATTTTGTTCATTGCTACGTGTCTGGTGCTTAACACAGTACCTGGCACCCAAGAGGTACTCAAGAGATAATTGGTTTTTGTTTTTGTTTCTGTTTTTAAGTAGGCTATGTGCCCAGTGTGGAACCCAATATGGAGCTTGAACTCACAACCCTGAGATCAAGACCTGAGCTGAGATCAAGAGTTAGATGCTTACCTGACTGAGCCACCCAGGCATCCCTCAATGGATGACAGTTAAGTTCTTTGGACCAGTAGAATTACTATATTCTACCATCAGGTTAAATAGCTTATCACTTTCACAGGATTTGAACTCACTAACCAGAGCCAGTACTGGGGAATTAAGACATCGATACACTTCTCATACAGGAGTATTACTGTAAGGGAAATCCTGTGTCAAATCTGGAAAGGAAATTAAACCTCTTCAAATTCAGGCCCTTCCATTTAATACAGAGAACAAATGCCTCAGAGTCTAACGTAAGTTGTCCAAGGACACACCTCTGATAACGGAACCAAAGTGGAGGGGTCTTTCTTCTCCCTTGCCCACGCCGAATGCAAGCCTCGGATGCTGCCACATGGGTGATGTGGCAAGTGGAGGCATGTTCCATTGGGCCAGCTCCAGGGCTCTTACCTCTCTTCTCACAAAATATGACCCCACCACCATAGTAACCCACACTGTCTACACCCAACCCCTGCCATTTTTACATTATTAACTCTACAACTGAATATGGATGACATTACTTCTCTCAAGACTACTGGCAGAGATCCTTTCTCAAGTCAGTTGCCAAGTGATTTTGAACTCGGCTCAAGGCACGTCATATCTGAGGACGCTGAATACTGCAAGCCCAATAGACTTCCTGCTCATTGTAATTGCCTTGTTCATCCTTGAAGTCTCTGTATTTGACATTTTGCCATTGTCGGCTCATTAAATAAATTACTTATTAAAATAAAAGATCATCCCTGCAGTAAGTGCCTGGCCTGCTGACATCCTGCTGAAGAATGATGCGTGTGGGTTTTCAGCTTTGTCTGATTGTCCCGAGTCAGCTTGGCAGAGGCCACCGTCCCCTGAGCAGCCCCTGCAGAGGCTGGGGACACACAGAACCAAGGCATGGCACGCGTGGCAAGGCTGTCTGTGTTCACAGCGAAGGGAGATACTTTTACAACCTGGGGGCCAAAGACATGCTGTTTAGCCATTGCAAGCCACTTACTCTCCTTAGTAAAGTCTGGGATTTACGGATTACGTTTTTTCTAGTCAATAAAAAGAGCGAGGCAGATAGATTGCTGGGGTCACTCACAGAAAGATGTTGGCAGTAGCCCACCAGAGGCAGACACAGAGACAACACCATCGTGAACACACCTCCAGGCAAGAGAAAGACTTGAATTCTCTCACCTCTCACCTCAAAACTTTTTTTCCAAAACTAAAATTCAAGCAGTCAACATAATACATGAAAGATGAGATCCCCCTCAGCCTCCCTCCAGGCTCCCGCCTCTTCCCCTGGAATGTGAAGCAGCAAATGTAGATTTCTGTGATTCTTTGCAAGGAGTACTGGAGCAAAGAAGGTCTTAGCTGAGCTGGGACTATGATAAACATTTTCATGGACCGCTGAGTCTCACTAATTGGATACTTTAAGGAAACCTGAGCTTTCTCTTCTTAACTTGTATCACCCCTTTAGCCCTGAACAACTAGTCCGAGCAATCTTTTAAACAAAAGAATGTGTGATCCTGGAGTATCTTTTCTTTTTATTTTCAAATGGATGACCCAGTGGTAATTGATAATGGCTCCGCATAGAGGAAGGATCACTGTTTTTTCCTGCTGCCTTCAGAACTGCTAATGAAGAGAATTTTTTTCCAGTATTCACCCTCGGTGAAATTAACATTAATCGAACATTAAGTCCTAAGGAAGCGCCCACTAGAACTTTCACACTTCTCCCCCACAATCCTCATCCTACCAATTCTTCTGCTAACATACTAGGTGGAAAGATGTCTCTTCCTATTGTACCTAAACAAATCAGTGTATAGGGAAGTGATTTATCATTCATGAAAAGCAATCAGATTGCTTGGGGCTGACAGCTGTTCCCCAAATGCAGCTGAGAAACAGACCTTTGGCAAAGTGTAAAATTTGGAACAAAATCATATTACTGTACTTCAGCCGGCAACAAAACAGGCTGATAGTGAGCTTAATAAACAAAATCCCATGCAACCCGAAATGGATTAGCTAGGCTACACTTATACAAAAATGGTCATTGTCCCCATTTTTCCTAGGTTACTCTCAATCATACAAAACACCTAATAAAAGTGAAATATTCTTTTTAGGATTTTTTTTTAAGATTTAGACACATTTTTGGTAAAGACTCTTTTTTTTTCACACAGTTCATTATGGGAAATGAACCAGAAAAAAATGCTGAAACATGTACAGAGGTTAAAGAGGGACACAGCTTTTACTAGAAAAGGAAGAATTCCAGTATATTCTGGCTTCTGAGCCATAATTCATTTCATTTCCCATGTCGAGAATGCTTTCCCATATCTCTGCTTGTCTAAGATCTAACTGTCCTTTCAAACAAAATACACATCCTCATCAAACATCCAAAATGCTACAATTTTTTTTTTTAGTTTTATTTATTTATTTGTCAGAGAGAGAAAGAGCACAAGCAGGGGGAGCAGCAGGCAGAGGGAGAAGCAAGCTTCCCACCAAGCAAGGAGTCCAATGCGGGGCTCCATCCCAGGACCCTGGGATCACGACCTGAGCCAAAGGCAGACACTTAACCCACTGAGCCACCCAGGCTCCCCACAAAATGTTACAATTCTTAGATGATTTTCCCAACTGTTCTGACCCTCAGGGGTCTCACCTTCCCTTGAACTCGTGACATTTCTTTCAGCTGCCCCCTGTCTGCCCTCCTTCCCTAACTTCTTTTATTCCCCAGCCCACCCCTCCATTCAATTGCATTGAACCCCTTGCCCTACCCAAAGCAAAATACGCTCTTTTTATACCTCCGTGTTTCCCTAAACACTGATTCTTTGGCAAGGAAATGTCCTTCACCCTTTCTTGCTGTCCAGTCATATTCAGTCTTTGAGATCTCCTCAAATGTCCATATCTTCCTTCCTGTAATAAATATCAAATGAACGGCGATGATGATTTCTGCTTTAAACTTGTAGCTACTGGTGAAGACATGAAAAAGACAACCTCCATCCTAAAGACACCCACTTTTTTTTTTTTTTAAAGATTTTATTTATTTATTTGCCAGAGATAGAGACAGCCAGCGAGACAGGGAACACAAGCAGGGGGAGTGTGAGAGGAAGAAGCAGGCTCATAGCGGAGGAGCCTGATGTGGGGCTCGATCCCATAACGCCGGGATCACGCCCTGAGCCGAAGGCAGACGCTTCACTGCTGTGCCACCCAGGCGCCCCAAGACACCCACAAATTCTTAGTATTAAAAACCCAAACCCTTAAATTCTTCTAAAAGTCACTGTGTCATGTGGCCTCTGTCACTAGCCTCCCCATCTGTCACTCATCCCTTAAGTCCTTGGGCTCCAGCCACGTCAGCTTTCTCTCAGGTTCTCAAACTCCCCACGCTCCTTCCAAACACAGGACTTTATACATCCCATTTGTTCCCGTCAGGCACTCATCTTCCACCAGCTAATCCCTGCTCTGCTTTATACCTCAGCCCCCATGTCCCTTTCTCAGGGACATCTTCTTCAAGTCTTTTGAAAGGCCCAATGCTCTTATTAAGTATTCTGGCAGCACTGTATGTCTTCTGCAAAACCATGATAGCAGGCCTAGTTTTACAATCGTTGATTTGCTTCTTTAATGCTTGCTTCTTTCAAAGGCTATAAGCTGCATGTAGTACAAACTTTGTGGTATTTTACCAGTAAATCTTCAGGAACTGTAACAGTGTCTGTATTTGTTAACGTTCAATAGATACTTCCGGAATAAATAACCAAAAAAGTGGATATGTGAAATGAAAAATCCAGTTGGTACGAGAACAACAAAGCCCTTTATCATGCAATAGAATGCATGACGGAGGGAGTCCTGCATGATACAGGACCCCTGAGAAGGGTCAGATCTACAAGGAGGCCATTGATCGTTTTCATGAACACAATTTCATCTGACCATCAGACAGGGAAGTGAGACTGAAATCAAGGGGTGAATAGCAAATGAAGCAGTGGACGTGTAAGTGAAGAATCTCCTTTCAAGAAGTTCAGTTGTACGGTGGCCACAGGAATGATCTAGGATGAAGAGGATGATACACACGTACTGAGAAGAGTTAGAGAGATGAAGAGATTGGATAATCTGCATATCCAGGTTCCTGAAGATCTGGAGGGGATAGGAATTGGAAGAGAGGTAAAAGGAACATCCTCAGCAGGAACAGGGACCTCTTTTTTATTAAGTAGGAGTTAGGTTAAATGTATAGGAATGCAGCATTCGTTCCACAAATATTTATCGGGCGTCTACAGGTAAGGGGAATGAAGTACGTCTGTGGAGGAAGTGGAAAGGGATTCTAGATAGGGCAACGCCCACTGAGATGGCAATTGAGCAAAGACATACAAAAGACCAGAAATTGATGGTGTTCCATACTAACAGTTTCTAAATTTTCTTTGGGAGGCAAAGAAAGTTATTTGCTGACAGAGGAGCTGAGGCTCGCTTGAGAAGAATAGGAAAAGTTTCTATCAGCTGCTGTTGAGGATAGAAGAGGGAACTTACGTGGGATATGTGAAGAATTTCTGCAAGCATTGGAGAGTGGAGAGCAGAGTTTGAGGTCCATAGATTTCCCTGGCACCATTCCCATCCCATGGTCCAGTCCTAAGAGCTAAAAAGGCAAAGAGGTTAACTGATCCAACGAGTGGACAAAAATCCCAAGAAACCTGTGAAAGGATGATTCTTCTGAAAGATGCCAAAAACAGAACAGATGAACTTAGTAAAATGGAGAAAACCTTGCTTGCACAAAATCGCTCGAACAGCTAGTCACTCTCTCCTGTGACTTCCATCGCAAGGCCCTCCTACTTTCCACTGCAATGTTGAGTACGTTGCACTAGGGCACGTTTGTGGGTAAGAACATCTTACTTTCCTTTGGATCTCCCCCAAGGCTTTGCCCAATGCCTGACCAGGAGCAAGCACTTAGTATGCGTTCATTGACTTAATGAATGACATAATATATATTCATGCTTTGCTACCTTTTATAATTATTTATCTTTCCATGTATATCATCTGTTTTCTCTACTTTATCATGTGGGTTAAGAGCAGGAATCATGCCTGTACTTTTTTGTTTATCTAGGAGAGTGCCCTAGAAATAAAAGAAAGTCAATACTTTTTTGTTACTGCTGTTGAAGGGAAAAAATGATTAAGATGGTAAAGCAAGGTCAATTTCTGGGTTTCTCTCTCCCCGAAGCAGTCATAAACTTGTAGTTGAGTAACTGTAAAATTTTGAGACTAGAGCAGAAAAAATGATGTAATCAGAAGAACTGCAGTGACAAGTGTTGAAAAAGATGACTCCTTGTGTCTCCAACATCACCAAGTACTTCTAGAAAATTATTTTCCAGGATAGAACCATCCCCAGGGTTAAGAAGGACATTTTACAAAACCATCACAGCTTGATGGAACTACCCTTCGGAACAATGATTCTTCAGTTGTGGTACGAATATCCTCAGGAGAACCAAGGGTGATTCTGCAGATATGAGGAGCCCCGGGGTAATAAGCATGGTGCATTTCTAAATACGACTCAATGGCAAATTAAAACATATTATTAAAACTGAAAGAATTGCAGATACGCTATGAGGTAAAATATAAATTTTAAGGATAAATAGGGACCTAATTTGGGTTCTCCTCCTAGACCCAGTACATGAAATTGGGATCAGAGTTGGAGGGGTAGGAGGTGATATTCACATCAATTAGCTCTTCTAGCATTTGACTAGGTGAATTTGGGAAGTACCACCTCATTGTTACCAGCTCCTTGCTGATTTCATGAAACATCAAGCAACTTCTTAAGTCACTTGAATTTTTAGTGGATCTTACCACCAGAGAAAAAGTGCCTGTGAAGATGACTTTCTCACTCCCAGGCCATGTGTATCCCTTCTGATAAATCCATGAATTGTCCTCCAGGTGCAATCCAATCTTAAGTGAGTACAGTTTATTTGGGTCAAATAAACACCCAAAACATTCATTTGTCTTAAAAAAAAAAAGGTATTTCCATTTACTTAGATTCCCCCAAAGCTTTAACTAAAATGTTCATTTTATCGACCCAATGTAGACCCAGCCCTACAACCACGAATTCACCACACTGGAAAAGAACAGCTAGATTTCATACTTTAGCATGAATACTGCAAGGGTATTGATCCAAATTTTTAGTAGGCTTTTTCTCTCCTTCGACTCATTGATTTTCTACTTCCGTGCTTATGGCTTTATGGTAAATGTGCCCTCTACTGTAATCTTAACCTGTACTTAGCAGCGGGTATTTATAAACAATGAATTAAAATAGAAATGGAGGGGCGCCTGGGTGGCTCAGATGGTTAGGCATCTGCCTTCAGCTCAGGTCAAGATCTCCAGGTCCTGGGATCGAGCCCTGCATCCGGCTCCCTGCTCCGTGGGGAGTCTGCTTCTTCCTCTGCCTCTGCCTCTCCCCCTGCTTGTGTGCTCTCTCTGTCTCTCTCTCTAATGAATAAAATCTTTAAAAGAGAAATGGAAAAGGTGGATCTTTGGGGTGGCAAATAAAAGAAACATGGAGAGTTCTCTTCCTTCTTCACAAACTCGTGCCACCCAAATCATCCCCCACTACCTTCAAAATTCTCCCATCCACAAGCCCCGGGAGAAGTACACCTTCTAAAGTGTCTTTACCCACTCAGAGAAAAGAAATGTATAAAGAAAACATAAAGGAAAGAGAGATTTACAACGTTATTTTTATGTAATGCTCCACCAAAACCCGGAAGTAAAGAATAAAGGATACCTGGGGATAACTTCTTAGAAACTTAAAATTAATTTACTATGTTTACTCTCAAACTCCTGCTTTCTCCCTTAAATATATACATCATTAAAATTCAATATTCAAACATATATGTGGATTTTATCTAAGGTAAATTAAATTTAGATGAGGTTGCATTTATGTTTCATTAATCCATTTATGTATTTATTATTTAATCATCAGAACATTAGCTAATGATTTCTAAAGATTGGATTGCACAAGTAGGCTTTTTATAAATCTCATAAAGTTTTTTCTTACTATCTTGATTATTTGAATGTTAGTCATTTTAATCAAATTACCTTATTCAATTGCCAAATGAGCCATTTTTATGGAAGGAGCTGAAATGTATTTAAAGGAAACCACAATAAACTTAAAAATTATTCTCATTGGTCTTAATATGGAAACAATTTAAAGCCAATTTGGTGGTGGTTTAGATGTTTTTCAATCAGCAGGATAAATTAAATTATTCAACAACAAATACCCAGAAAGTTTTTCCTCTATACATTACCCAGGTTAAGTAATCAAGGCATGCGGTCCCAGAGAAGGATCTCCTATCCAATTTACACTAAGATCTGGTTTCGGAAAGCCACTTCCTTTCATGCTTTTTCTCCCTCAAAAGCCCACAGCAAATTTTTCAAGGAAATTCACTGCCAACTGTCTTTCCGTAAAGTACATGTCTTCCTGGAGTACTTACTAGTATTTTTCCTCCATTACCTTTCCCTATTTCAGGTCTACCTAGCGGGCTTTACTACCGGGTATCCTTCTTCCTAGACAAGCACAGCATAACCCTAACAGCTGCCCTAAGAGTCCAGCGAAAGCCCACGGTGTTTGCAAAGTGCCTGTGTGTGTTCAGAGTAGTTTGAGTTACAATCTTTAGCTTTGATTCTCTGCTCTCTAAACAGCACCAAATAAAAAGAGACAGGTAGAAAGTACCCATTTAAGCTAACCTTTTCTATGTAATTTCACTTGAATTATTTCGAATTGGATTTCTACTTTAGCATGCATTTGCATATTTATTATTGGGCCCAGAAGTCAAGTTTTGAAGCTGCCTCTGAACTCCCTTTACTCGTCATAAAGGAAAGAGGAAAATAAAATTAGATTTTGACATAGATGAATTTATTTGCGTTTATTAAAGCATAATCTGAAATGGATGCAAAAGAGTCCCCAAATTAGGAATTATATCTGGAACATAAAGCCTATTTACGGGTAATATGTGCAATGTGCTATAATTTAAATCCGCTCAGCCTGTTCTGCCCCAGCCTACACTAGCAGGCCCTGGTCAGTTGTGTCCTAAATTACCCTGGACAGACAGGAAACGTAGTTGTCCTCCCCTCTCCTCTGCATGGCAAAAATTGGTTATGTCCAAAGATTGGGCATTTTCAGGGAGGTCCAAGAGATGTGCAGCGTGTCCAGTGGGGAAACTAAGTGGGATAGAAGAGGAAAAAAAACAAAAACAAAAACCAAGCTTTCTTCATCTTTCCCCGTTTCTACTTTCCTACACGGCACACATATCTACATAGTATGCCTCATATTTAATGGGGGTGAACAATAAATGTTCAATTAGCAAAATAAACAGCAAAGTAAAAACCTCAGACTCAGGTGCAAGGGGCCCCGACTTTAGAGGATATGCACTGAAGAGGCGTCCCCCTCTGGCACTCCCCTAGCTTCATCCCTTCTCTTGGGGCAAGGGGACATGCCCAAAAGAAACCTGTACCCATTCTCTACCCTGACATGCTCTGGGAGTTGAAGACCTTAAGACCCCCTACCTAAATAACCCTGAGCCCCTTCCAGCGCCTGCCTATGCCTCCTCCCAGGGTCCCCATCCCCAGGACTAACCAGAAGGGTACACATACTTCCAGGGTGGCCAAGAAGCAGCTGATTGGGGTAAGTGGATGGCCTAGGGCAGAGTCCGGACCTATAAATTTCATTATCCACATGTGGCGAGGCCCTCCAAGAGCTGGAGGAGCCAGACAGAGGTGGGGAAAGGCAAGGAGGGAGCCGGGTGCAGGGTACCAGCAGTAGACTCGCCCAGAACCCCTGGATTCTAGCTCAAAACTCCTCAGAAAAACTCCTTGGAATTCTAAATTTGAATACTTCTTAATCAACCCAAGAGTATATTTGTCGGAGGACAGAAACTGCTTCCAGTTCGTAGGCTTATTTTTTATAGTTCTTAAATACTTAGACACAGATTACATAGACCTCCGCTTGCGCTCTCACCGGTGGCCCCATAAACGTTAGAGGCAGGTTTACGGAGAACAGGGAAAGAAAGAGGTGGGAAGAAGAATGGAGAAACAGAAGGAGAGAAAGAAGTAACAGTGAATGGCTCACGAGGAAGCCGGGATGAGGGGGTTTATCCTGATACATCGTACTCAGTGCCCTGCAAAATGCCGGGAACTTTTCAGCTGTTTAATATAAATTCATTGAGTGACCAAATGATCAATCAAGCGTTCAGTAATGAAGAAACCAGGCTAACTTCGCCGCACGGTTGGGACCGAACTGGGCCTCACAAACCTTTCCAGCATGACCCGCCAACTACTTATTCAGGCACCTGATCTCAACCGCAAGCATAAAAAAGACAAAATTGGAACTGATCTAGTGTGCATATGGAACTCTCCCGATAGATCGACAAAGCCTCTTACCGGAGAATGAGTCGGCCCAGGAAAACATGGCCTCATCCTGGGCTTCAGGCAGACCGGATCATCAAACCAGCAGGAAGGCTGGTTTCAGGACTTCTGAAACTGTATCCATGTGAGATGAAAACGTTAAATTCGGCAGGGACGATGGAGCCGAAGAGGCGGGATTCGGACTCAGACGTAAGAATATTTCAAAGGAAAATCAGTTTAGTCGCTGAATGTAGTTAGTAACATTATTCATTCAGAATTACTTGCTTCGACGTTTAAAAAATCTATTTTTGTACACAATTGAATAAGAAAGCGTGTTAATGTTTCTCTCCTGCCGTCTCTGTACCTACCTCTTCGCAGTGGTTCTCGATCCTCGTTCTCAACTTAGAATCACTTGGAGGTACTTGAAAAATACCAGGGCCTGAGCCCCACGTGTAAGAATTCTGATTTAACTGGGAATTGGGTCTGGGCATTGGTATTTTTGAGAATTATTCCACAATATTCTAATGTGTAACCTAAGATGGGAACTACTGAGCCCCAGGGAGTAGAGCTATTTGGTTCATTAACCTGGTAACAGCACTCTCCACTTGGAGGAAAAGGAACATCTAGACGGGAATGAAGATCCTCTGAGGAAGTGACCTGCAAAGTCAAAATCTGAGGAGATGGTTATTATTATACCATAGTTTGGTTTCCAAATACATCTCCTTGCTTTCATCATTGAAATTTATTCTGTGTTTCAAGGACTCACTTCCAAATTTTTCAAAATCACTAATTCATATTTTAATTTTCCAGAATAGTAGCTATCCCTTCATACTTAGATTCATCTGAGTAGTTAATGGTATTCTCAACTCTTTGAGCCATATAAACAGTAAGAATGTTTATTAGGTATTGAATAATATCACTCTTCTTTACAGATCTCAAACTTCAAGAAGCATGAGAAGCTCCAGGGCGTTTGGTAAAATCACACACCAGGCTCCACTCAGAGCTCCCATGCAGTGAGTCTGCAAAGGGGCTCAGGGGTTGGCATGTTTAACAAGCTCTTCAGATGATTCTGCTATTGGTGTAGCAGGCAACCCTTCAGAGAAATAGTGCTCTTGGGCCACTCTATACATAATCACTAGACATGGAAGATTTCTTCTCTTTCCACCACACCTTGGCATTTTGTAAAACAACGACACAGTTCTTCTAATTCCATCAGTCATAAGAAATTCAATACAGATTTCTTTTGCTCTTGTAATGTTACAGAATTCCAGATTCCACAGTATACTCAAATCAACTCTTATGAAATCTTGGTGAATTGACTCAACCTTACAAAAATCCTTGAGCCGATTGCTTACCCCATTATCATTCTCTACTACAGGGCACACAATACAGTACGTTACCAAATAATTAAGGATAATCACACATACGCCAAAAATTCGCAGGATACTGACGTTTTGAGTAACTCAGCTTACATTAATATCTTGAGAGTCATGCAGGATTCCATGGTCATTTCCTTATCTTTGGGGCTTTTCCTCAATGATAGAGGCTAATAAAATCGGTAAGGTGCCATTTGATTTTTTTTTTTTTAAGTACGTTCTACTGTGGAGCCCAACATGGGGCTTGAACTCACGACCCTGAGATCAAGACCTGACTCAGATCAAGAGTCAGGAGCTTAACCAACCAACCGAGCCACCCAAGCACCCCCGCATTTGACCTTCTTAAAGTATATAGGTTGTTTCCCAACCTGTTGGTTCTTTTAAATTGTTGCTAATTAATTGCTTGATGATTCTTTCCGCTTGCTTCTCAGGTGTCAGTGGAAACTGATGTACGGCTCGCTATCTTGCAGAGAATTGTCCTTCAAGATTTCTCAGAAGCCGAGTCTGGCAGCTGTGCAACGACATCTGCGGTTGTTACATACGCCACAGGTCCAAGTCGTGCTTCGTTATTTTTTTCATGTACTCCGAACAATCCTATAAGGTAGGTGATATTATCTCCATTTTACAGGTATGGAGAGCAAGGTTCAGAGACCTTGTTTTCCCAAGGTCACTTCATTAGTAAGTTGAGGCTAGAACCCAGGTGTTCTGAATATTCATCCAATTCTCTTTCCACTGCGTTACCCTGCCAGTCATCTGGCTCTGCTAGTTCAACTGTGCCCAGACATTCCAGGTACTCTTTAATTACTTCTTTCCCAGACCTAGCTGGCCTGCCAATCTCCTCTCACAGCTGAGACTCGTGTTAGCCAAGTGTTCACATCTGACCGTTTATATTAGAGGCAGAAATGAAAACTACATTAAAAGCTTGTGCCATTTCACTGTCTTCTAGCATCACCGTTCCTTTCCCAGCTATCAAGGGATACCATGTGTTTTCCTGGCCATCTTCTCGTGTCTATTATTTTCATCATCTTTAAGTATTGGAATTGGCCACCGCTATTTGGTTGGCGCCATACTAGGGGCTACTGTGGTCACACAACAAAATGACAGTCTTAGAGTGCCAAACTCACACTGGCGGCAGCTGAGAAACAGGAGGGGAAGTAGATGTGGGCAGGAGGCGCTGGGCCAAAATTAGTGTGTGCTTTGACAAGGACCAGGTGCAGAATGGATGGGAGAGAGGCAGAGGTAGGGGATTCTGTTCTCCTAGCCCCAGTGCCTGGCTGCGACCCTGTACCACCCCTAGGAGTGGAGATGGAGACTCATGAATGTGGGTACCTACCTGTGCTGTTGATCAGCCCACCGCAATGGCTGCTGAGATGGGCACCCACTCTGGGCTTCTTAGAGAAAGCTCTTTCTGGCTCACCTTGGATACCCGGAATCGGTCTTCCCCCAGCTTCACCAACTACCCTTCTGCTCTACAATCATATGTACTAATTTTAACCGTGTTGGACTGTATTTCATGTTCAGTTGTTGAAGTTCATTTTTTAAAATTTTTTTTTAAAGATTTTATTTATCTGTCAGAGAGAGATTGAGAGAGAACACAAGCAGGGGGAGCAGCAGGCAGAGGGAAAAAGCGGGCTCCCCGCTGAGCAGGAAGCCCAATTCAGGACTCGATCCAAGACTCTGGGATCATGACCTGAGCCAAACGTAGACGCTTAACCCACTGAGCCATCCAGGTGTCCCTGAAGTTCATTTCTAACAAGACCTTACCATTTGAAGACAATTACTATTTTAGCCAACAAAACTATTTACTCAATGAATAGTTATTGTGATGTATGTGGAAGTCACTGTCCTTGGGGCTAAAGGAACAGAGACGACAAGACACAGATGTTTCCTGTCTTCATGGAACTGACATTCTAGCCATCATAGCTATTATTTACAGAGAAACTTTCACATAACCATGTTATCCATTTCCCATCAGTGTATGGTGTGCAATCATACGTCTGGTGAAGTGTAATTTTTACTGTTCCAAAGCTTGGTCCCAAGAGAGTCTGTATTAATTGGTTTTGGGGGTAAGCCCAAGCACTGATATATTTAAAAACTCCTCCAGATAACTGAATATGTCACAGGGACTGAGAACCAGCTTTGTTCCAGCATTTCCTAACCACCCCTCTGGATCCTAAGAATCATGCGGGAATATGATTAAACCTGGGCCCCAGACCCACTATATTAAAATAAGAGGGTTGGGAGGTTGTATTTTTAATAAGCATTCCAATAATGTTTATAATCAGACCAATTCGGGAAATACTGGTTGTTGTCAAAAATAAAATGTATTAATTGAAATGTGAATTAATCTATCATAAATTCTAGTTTTTAAGTTATATTTAAGAATTTGTAAGCAGTTTTTTATTATTAATGAGCCAGAATTTGCCTTTCTTATAAACATCATGCCATTGTTTTATGAAATGTCAGAATGAAGTGGAATTAAAACATATATGGCCTTATACGTTGTTGGCCTTTAAAAAGCCAAATAAAAAAATGGACTTTGTCCTTGCATTAACACAATTACAAATCAGTTTGTTAAAATATGTTTGGTTTGAGAACATCTGATTTCTTGCTCACAAACTAACCTAAACATTTCTTGTTAAATGAAATTTAGTCATGACTTAAAATGTTTGAAGAAAAGCAGTCATCCAGAAAATTAAGGTCAACCAAAAACAGATGGCATCTATGAAATAGGGTGTTGAATTCTCTGTTATGCCAAGTAAAAAAATAAAACAAAATCTGTGTTAAAAGATAGTCCCTCTGAAATTTGTATGTCTTATCTCAGGATGCATATACATATTTTTTTAATAACCCAGACTTTTTAAATAGTAGCAGACCTTTCATGTTTCTTTCCAAGACTTCTGTTATTTGAAAATAAATTTCCAGGAAGCTTGGTGTTTGGAGGAAATACATTTTTATGTCACAAATCAGTTAGGTCTTCTCAGGGCCCATTACATACACTGCATTTCCATTTACATCCATTAAAAAGAAAATATCTTTTTGCTTTCTTACTGTACCCTTTTAAAGAACTTTATTTTCAGCCTAGTGCCGCTTTTGGAGAGAAACTTTTCCCGGTTATGATGCGTAGGGGGAAAAGCATCTTCTGGAGTCTCAGGTGACTAACCCGTCTAGACCCCCCACAAGAAGGTAGGCAGAAAAATTGACCCTGGCAAGGGAACCAAATGGGTTTTGGTGAAGACAAAAATAACAGATACTATTCTAGGGCAGAGAACACAATGGAGCAAATGGCCACTGTTGCAGAGCTTTTTCATCACTCATTTCCACTACATCCTTTTATCTTTCAGATATAATGAGCAACCCAGATTTTTCCATTTACGAATGGGGAAAACCTCTTTCTAGGGCACTGGAATGTGAAAGGCATGAATAAAGATGAAGAAATGGGCATTTTCATTTTGATTGGAGCTAAGTAGTTTAAAAAATGATAATAGGATTGAAATGTATTTAATAAAAAATTATGCTGTGAATAATAAATCAGGTATTGTAATTCTGACAGTAAATCATTTTCTAGAGTATCTCAGTTTTTCGGTAGCATATGAGTTCAAAACGAAGAACTAGAAAATACGTTAGACTTTTTTTTTATACCGAAGGGCATTTTTTTCTTCTTCGGAGAAAAAAGAAAAGACAAAACCATGCCCTAAATTAATATTTATGGATAATGTAGTGTATAGTTTTAAAATTAAATATGTTGTGAACGTTTTTACAAATATTAATTCATTAATCATGACTAAATTCCTTTGTAGAATATAACAAAAATGCTATTAAAGTAGTCATATTCTTGTCCAGCTATCCAGGTGGCTTTTCCTGTACCAGACTTTATGTGAAGAGCTGTATATTTCATGATTATTCAAGTTCCTAGGAAGAATTTGGTCTTTTTCTGACTAATGATACCATTTGTTCCAAACATCTGATTTCCAAGTTACAGAATAAATGATTCACAGTATGGATTTATTCCAACATAACTTGCTCTCAAACCACATTTTCTGACATCTCACTGAAATCTAATGATGTGAAAAGATATTCATATTATGTTATTAAATAAAATAATTTATCAAGTAACTACATGGTACCAAAATGTATAAATATATAGCTATAGTCCTAGCTATCAATATGTCTGAAGGAAATTAGAGTTGATTCACACTTTTTTTCCACAATTAACATGGCTTCCTATTATAATTTAAATGTTTTTATTTTGTTTTATTTTACTTATGGTATATGGCCAGGAATAGCCTTAGTGTGATAAGAGATAAAGTACTTGTCAAGATTATATTTAAATATTTAATAATATTTAAATAAACCCATATAAACAGAAAGAATCAAGACCACAAAACTAGAGTTAGGCTTGTCATTAGAATTTCCAAACTCCTGATTAAGTCTTTTTTTTTTTTAAGATTTTATTTATTTATTTGAGAGAGAGAGAGAGATGGAGATAGCAACAGAGAGCACAAGAGGGGAGGAGAGGGAGAAGCAGATTCCCCACTGAGCAGGGAGCCCGATGTGGGGCTTGATCCCAGGACCCTGGGACCATGACCTGAGCCAAAGGCAGAAGCTTAACCAAAGCTGGCTGAGCCACCCAGACATCCCAAGTCTTTTATCCTCTGTTCAACCAACAGCTGGGCTCCTGTCTCCTTACAAACACTCACGACTACCCAATGCCCCCCTGGATGTGCACTAGATATCCGGGAGAACTGAAGATTTCCCGCAACAGGAGCAAAACAAACCGAGATCCCATCCTCAAGGAGTATAGAAGAAAAGAGAAGCCATATTCACAAATACCAACCATTAAAACAACATAGGATAAGCTCCTTAAAGGGAATAAAACCATGGTGTTACAAAATTTTAACACATTGTTCCATTGCCCACCCTTCCCTCCCTGGATGTCTTCATTGTCTCTTCCTTTGTACCGCTGATCTCTGCTGGCTCCTTGCCTCAATTGTGATAAACTTTCTGGTTTGTTCTGCTCTCTCTCTTTTATATCAACAAAGTTCTGTCTTTCCGTTTGCAAAATAAACATACACATTTCCTGTCCTATTGTCTTACTCCTTTCCAACATGGCTTGGTACTCCCCTCCCAAATGTAGGCATCTACGTAGAGCTACATTCAACAGTTTCCCTCTGTGCTCATGCCCCAGCCCAGAGGCAGGCCAAGGCTTCTCCCTTGGAAGAGTCAGTCAGGACACTACCTCCTGAATAGCTTCCAGCACTTCTCATTACTTTCCCCAAGGAATTGCATACAGCAAAGCATGTGAAACGGGCAATGTGGAGGAAACAGTGTTAGGAATGGAACAAAGGTTGGTAGCAACCAATATTTCTTATGCAGAGTCGGAGTTGTAAATCTGTATTTGAATGTGTCTGATCTGTTTGACAGAGTTAAAATTATTAATATATTCACCTCCTTTCTTCCCCCACCAGTTTTAGGAGATGGCTTGCTTGCTGCTCACTGCCATGGCCTTCCTTGTACGGACACGGGGTACCCGATGAAGGTAAAGAACCAAGAAGGCATTGAGCTGCAGACTAAGGAATAGAATAGATCTGGAAGATTGAAGGAGAGAGCAGGGGAGGGCAGAGGAGCTGGCAGACCCAGGAGGAGGTGGGATTCTGATTGACTGTCTAGGAGAGAGCAAAGAGAGCTGGGAAGGGAGAAAGGGCAGTACTGTAGCCATATGGGTAATGGCAAAGATGGCTGTGCACCATGTGACGTGATTTCAGGTTGCCATCTCTTCAAAATACTTCAGCAAAAGCACACAGGAATTTTAAAGACATTTTATACTTTATGTGGGTTTCTTTTACATCTGACAGAAGCAGAAAGACCTAGATTTCTTCAGGTTTCGGTGCCTGTTGATGTCAGGGTGAGTGAGTGGTGTGAGGAAGGGGAGTAGGCACAAGGGAAAGAAACACAGGAAGCTCATGGTGTCAGTAAGACCACACAGAGTCTAGTCCTTTAGTCCACAAGGCTTAAAGAAGACTCCATTTGGGAGCGATTTTACCCTTATTTCTGCTAGACTTATTGCTGCCAATCTTTCCCCACTAACAAGAAATGTTCTGCAGTGTCACACTAATCTATTTAGAAACTAGAGAACCGTGAAAATTCTGTACAAAAAATCCCAAACCCATGACGAAACAAACAGAAACGTGTGTGCTGCCGTATCTAGGTCCTTTAAAAGCTGTCAGTGTTCATTACAAAATATTCAATGACTGAATAAATATTAGCACAGATTCTTTTTTTTTTAAATTTCCGTGGAGTTAGGGACTAAAGGGGCATGAGGAACTCCGTTTCACTGATATGAATGATTCATTTCGTCCTAAGTAACCTCCTACTAACCAAGTTTATTATACCACTCCGTATCATCTGTTTGGTTAAAAAAAAAAGTAAAATAAAATAACAAATCTGTTAATAGGCTACAAATCTAAATTCTAAAAATTAATGTTGCATATTAAAAATATCAGATTATAAAACATAAATTTATTCTGGGATTAAGGAATTATGGAAATGCAAATAAACCCAAGAGAGAGACAGATAGAAAGAAATAATTTTTGAGATGGATACCATGAATCTTTTGACTTATCCTACTCACCAGAGAATTCTGATCTAGTTAACCCTGATTTTGCCCAGATCAGAAGCACTGGAGTCTGACCCAGCTGCGCTTCTGCTATGTCCTACGTCAATAGTAAAATTCAATGTTAATAGGACACATCCCATACACAGGCAGCTGACCTTTGCCTTTCCCTGATTCATTAGGCTCATTTGTTACCAGATTTTAACTTCACAAATCCAGAACTTTCAGTATCTCTTGCCAAAGGAATTCATACGGACCCCAATCTGTCCAGTAGTTCCTCTGTGGGATACGTCTGCAGAATACCCTCTGTTCACTGCAGAGCTTTCTTCCTCTGGAAGTTGAAGGTCTTCTGAATCATTATGAAAATGTCTGCTGAATGACCTCTCCTTTAGGAACTTCTAGAAAAGCTGTATGATGGCCCGTCATTTCCAAACGGATGGCCAAGGGAGTACATACAGTCTCACGGAGTTTCCCAATATTATTACAGCCATAATTACTGCACCCCCCAAATTCCTTCTACTCAGCTGACTTTAATCCTTCCAAAAATCATTTCCTTCAATCTTTCATTATAATTTAGAATCCTGTGCAAGTCCTAGGGAAAATGGAGAAATATGGTCAGGCCATATGTTTTTTTACTGGGGAAAAAAAATTGTTGATGAGGTGAGCCTGTCTATTTTCATTCTACTCAGCACAGGTGGGAAAAAAATCATGCTTTTATTATTTTGTTCTTCTCATGTGCCCTGTTTACCCTTGAAAAACAAAGACAAAATTGTGCTTCCTCCAAGTTTTACCTACTTACTTTCCAGGATCATTCATCAAGAAAGCAGTTGAATTGGATAAAAGATTAGAGTTAGTGTTGGAAAAAAGGCAAAAGTAGGGCTCAGCCAAATAAACAGTCCCAGACAAGGTGTATTAGGGGGCTAGAGGAGGGGTGAGAAATGAAAGGAGTTCAAAGCTAAAGAAGGTTTAGGTACACAGAAGACACTCTAGGCTCCAAAGTCAGATGGGTGTGATATACCATGAAGTTTCCTTCTTGTTTGAATTGTCTGCAAGCTGAGAATTACATATTTATTGTTGACTTACAATAAAGATTTCTGTATGATCTCCCTTCCCAGGTGCATGGGGAGTGTGGTTGTGGCCACTAATGGAAATTGCTGTGGGTCTGAAAGGCCTGAACGGGGATATGAAATCAAGGGGCAAAAGTAGCCTTGTCTGGGGTTGTTCTCTGAGTACCGAAAACCAAAATGTAAACATTCATAAATATGGAACCTAAAAGACCTCATGTATGGAGCAGGGCAGAACAGGTGGAAGAGCTAGGAGCACTCGAGAGTTGTATATGGCGCCAGTAACCTCTCGTGTGAGCATTTGGAAACACATCGAGGTGCTAAGATGCTACGGGTAGCAAGGCCTCGGTTCTGGGACCCGAATTTCCCCCACCTTACCCGGGAGTTTGGATCCTCTATGCCGCGCTCTACCAGAAAGCATGGGGGACTTCGTGCACGCAGCTGGCAAGCTTCAGCACCTGGCAGCTCGTGCTGGCTCTCACATCACACCCCTGCTGTCCTTGCTCACACACTGTTCGAGCCGTTCTTCTCTTCTAGTGACAAGCTCCCCGAGGGTTCCAATATCTCCATTTTTCAATAACTTTTCAAAACCCTTTATCATCAACCTTACCAAAAAGTCACATTTTTCACGTTAAAAGTAGACTTGACTCCCCCCAGATAAGTTTTGGCAATTTTCCTTTCCACTATTTGTTTATGGATATCTATAGATATCTACAGAGATGTATTTACAATCATCTGTAACCTAAAGTCCCGTTGACTACTCTTGCGCCTACAATAAATACTTACTGCTAAAGAGGCTCTGAGACGCTCTAAAACCCAGAACCCAATGTTGGGAAGCCACAATCTGGACAGCTCTGTTTTGGACTAAATTTAGTCCTTGATAATTCATGCGATGATAGTAACAAATATCTACATGATATTTTGTATTTTATGAAACGCTTCTAGAATACTCATCGTGTCATTTGGACCATACGACTCACTGAAGTAGGAGAGCAGAAATTCTTGTTACTCCCCAGTTACTGATGGGGACATGGAGACTCACGGTGATCACATGACTTGCCCAAGATGAACAAGTTTTAACTGTCAGAGCAGTGCCTGAGAACCAGGACTTATGACTCCGAGTCAAATATTCATTCCACCATTCTATAATGGTGGCCTTTTCCTGTCCTGAGCCTCCATTAGAATTAAAGTCTCAGACGAAAGGGCACTAGCCACTTTGCGGCATAACCGAGCAGCTGAATGTCACTGCTGATGTCCCTGCTCTTGAGTCTTCATAGCTGTTTCGTGACGGCCTAGTCTTTACATCTCCTAAATGCTCTTCCTGTATGGGAAATGTCAGAGACAGTGGTTGGTCATTGTCATTTCACTCTTAATGATTTGATGGAGAACGTACAAGTGGCCTGCGGATACTCTATTCAGAGGTCAGCTTGAAGCAGTGAGTCACTGTAAAGATAAGCATTCAGCCATTATAGTCATTCATTTTAGGCAAGGATGCTACTTTATCATTTACCCTTTCTTCCTTGGAGCTGATAAAGAAAGGGATAACTCTTCCGACTGCTAATTATCATGACAGAGGGAGATCGCCTGGCTTTTACCAGCAATCAGAGCTACGGATTATGCTGGAGGGACCATGGATAAACTACCTACCCCGGAAGCCCCGGAACAGGTCCCTGAGACTGTCTCCCTTTGTGTTCATTTAAGTTAAAATGATGTTGGGCCACCCTCTCAGGGTACACCAAACTTGTACACTCAGAGTTCATATTAACTCCAGCTTCTTCCAGTGTAAATACAATGGAATATATTGGGAATACCCGGAACAGCCCTCTGCTAGTCCCCCTCACTGTCATGGGTGCCCTTGTCTCTCCAGAGCAGCTTCCCTCCAGACTAGAGGGATAAGATGACGTCATCCTTTTTAAATAAGGACTTCTTTCCAGTGTTAAAAGAAAAAAGCTCCCACATGACAATACTTGTTATCTTGCTGTCTGTTGGATAAGAAAATAAAAAAGAATAAAAAAAGGCCTAGGTGAAAGCAATATTTGAGAAAACTTTGTTTTTATTCACCATGGTACTATCAATAGGCTTTTGGAAAAGCAAAGAGTATATGTATGCAACACGTATTTATGTTTTTGTCTGCTCGTGGACTCACAACCATCCCCTTCCTCATACATCCTCCCACAACTGATCTAGAACTTTTGCTTCTCGGACTATCCCATCATCTAAGGTCTCCATAGCTCAGTTTTTCCAGGTATAGAAATTGGTCTTTACACACGAAGAGCACGAGGCCTCTGCCTGGTGCGAATTCATGCACCCCTTCGGCGACCATTTCTTGAGCCCCTCCTCTCCCAGTGCCATGTGAGATCTATGTGAGCCTGATTTCTGGGGGCTTCCCCACCCACGGATGTCCGAAGCGGCACTAGTCAGAACTGCATTCCTTTCCTCTAAAGCTTGGATTTCTCAACATTCAAATTTCCTGAGAAAAATAACACTTTTTTTTTTAAGATTTTATTTATTTATTTGACAGAGATAGCCAGCGAGAGAGGGAACACAAGCAGGGGGAGTGGGAGAGGAAGAAGCAGGCTCATAGTGGAGGAGCCTGATGTGGGGCTCGATCCCAGAACGCCGGGATCACGCCCTGAGCTGAAGGCAGGCGCTTAACCGCTGTGCCACCCAGGCGCCCCAGGATAACACTTTTAAGTTGTCCATTGCTTCCCAATCCGAAAAATCACCTGGGCACTTTTAAAAAACTATCAGTGTTGGGTCCCACCCCAAGCCAATGAGAGCAGGAGCCCAGACACTGACCCCTCTTCTCAGCTGCACATGTTACTGGGCATTTTCTCATCCAAAACACTCTTCCGCCGGCTGGACCCCTTTCCCTCATTTATTCAAAACACACTAATATTTATTGAGTACCAGGAGCCAAGCACTAGTTCTGCCCTTCTAGAATTTACATTCTCACTGTGGAGAAAGACAATAAAACAATGAAGTTAGCTCCTCTGGGGATCATCTCTTTTCTCCTATTTGCGGGCATCTGCCCCATCTCGGTATTACTCTATGGCTCTATGACTGGGGGCTCATGGCCATTGGCTCTCATCGTAGATTCTTTTCTATGTCAATATGCACATCACCGTGTAGGATTTTTTAAAAAGAGTATATATAATTATAATCCACAAATCTATGTTTGGGATGACTAACCTTCATCCCGCCCTGAGAAAATGAAGGTACATTGGTTTCAAAATGTTTCCATCTCCAGAAATGTGGAACAAAGACAGGATTTTAAGTTAAGGGACCCAAATCCAAATTCTGACTCTGTCTTATTAGCTGTGTGGTCTCAAACTAGTTGCTTAACTTTCTAAGATCTCAATCAGTAGGAATGCGCACAGAGCACACGCACAAGATGAGTAGCCAAGACTGAACTGGCTCTGAGACGAGCCTCCTCTGTCACTTCTATCTCCGTCATCAAAGGTGAAGACAGACCTCCGGAACCCCCTCCTCTTTACCACCATGCACAAGCTCTCCCCACCACCACCTTGATAACCATCTCAAACCATCTCATTTCCTCATTCATCTTCAGTCTATCAGCCACCACAAAACCTCCCAGATTCCCTCTCATCTCCACACACTAAGCCCTTTCAAACTCCCTACTTACCCTATTCTGTCACCTTCTCCCTTCCTTCCACCAGTCCTGAAACCCATCCACTGTGCCTTCTGAAATTCGTGGCCATTATTTGCAAAATCCCCTTATATTAATTACCAACAGATGTGCTGCATAGCAAATAGCTCTAAAAATTAGTGGCTTAAAAAAAAAAACATTTGTTATATAGCGTAGTCTTGCCAGATTAGAAATTAGGTAATGGCTTGACCAGATCGTTTTAGTTTGGAGTCTCCCATGAGGCTGCAGTCCGTTGTCAGCTGGAGCTACAGTCATCCGAAGCTCTGGGGAGGAGAGATCTCTTCCCATGTAGTTCACCCTTATGTTGGCAAGTTGGTGCTAGTTGTTGGGGGGAGGCCTCTCGTCCTCTCCACAAGGACCTCTGCACAGGACTCCTTGAGTCTCCTCCTGGCCTGGTGGCTGGGTTCAGCTCTAAGAGAGCAAAGCAGAAGCTGCCGTGCCTCTCATGACCCTGCCTCAGAAATCACACGTCATAACCTCTGCAGTATTCTGTTGGTCACACAGCTCAGCGTGATTCAATACAGTAGACGGCTTTAAAAAAGGCTTACTTGCCAGAAGGCGAGGATCACTGGGTATCATCTCTAGTGGCTGGCTGCCACACCCTCTTTTCACAAACAGTTCTCTGAAGGCTCCCCACTCTTTGCTTTCATCAAAACCTGACTTTCCCCTAAGAACATCCCATCAGCCTCCCAGTTGAAGACTGCTTTTCCTTTTGTAGCACTCGGATCTTTGAGCCTAGAGATAGGTAGGTGTCATCCTTGCTCCTCATTACTTCCAGACAATTCTCTTTCCCCCTTCCCTAAAAATGCCAGCTTAGATCTCACATCATCATATATCACACTCTGGTGAGGCCTCTGCCATCCCCCACATTTCTCTAGATTCTAGTTCCTGGCTCGTAATCATACTGTCTAATACGACTCCTGTCGGAATTCCTGAAGCTATGGGCACAGAAGTAAATCATCATGTACATACCCTCACCTCTCAATTCCTTAAACTTCTCCATGTCAACCATTCTACCACAGACTTAAATCCCATGGTCATAGCCCTAGACCATATCACTAGCAATCAGCGCAACCCCTTTTTTTTTTTAAAGATTTTATTTATTTATTCGACAGAGATAGAGACAGCCGGCGAGAGAGGGAACACAAGCAGGGGGAGTGGGAGAGGAAGAAGCAGACTCATAGCGGAGGAGCCTGATGTGGGGCTCGATCCCATAACGCCGGGATCATGCCCTGAGCCGAAGGCAGACGCTTAACTGCTGTGCCACCCAGGCGCCCCCAACGCAACCCTTTTTAATGTTAATTGCATGTATTCTACCCTCTGACCACCACCTCCAATCTGTCCAGCTCACTTCTTCTACTACCCATCCCCCAATCATCTTTAAAACTCACCGGGACCCTCAGTCTGTTTATCACCGCCATTCCACTGTCCCTTACCCCTTAATGTTATACCATCCCCTACACATCAGGCTTAATTCAATGACTAATCTTTATCATTGTTTCTTTATATACACCCTTGACTCATTTGCCTCTCTTCAGAGTTATCATACTTACTTGAAAAATTAGAGTCTTGGTTAAAATCCAGCTTTCTGTCCTATGCCCCACCTCCACCATACAACTGAATGTGACTGGAGAAAAACATACAGTCATGCTGAATGGTCTCTTTTTAAACTTTGAACAGATTCTCAAATATGCTCTTAATACCGTCGTAACTTAATTTCCCAAGGCCATTCAGCTTCCCACTCTCTTGAACAACCTTTTCACACTCTTATTCATATCAAATATTCCAAACTTCTTCTTGTCTCCACTATCCTATGTCACTAAGAAAATTAAAACAATCAGAAGAGAACTTCCAGAGACTTCTACCACCACGTTTATCCACCTGCCAGCCCTGTATTCACATACTTTGCCTCCACACCTGTTCCTCTCCACGATCCTACCCAAAGCCAGATCATTTCTATTCAAGCACAAGTAACATGCTGATGCTATTCCCATCTTTCAAAACAAATATTAAAAAAATAAAATAATAACTTCTCTGGAGTCTTCTTATTCTCCTGGCTATTGTCTCATTTTCCCCCTCCCTCTTGAACAAACACTCCTCCAGACAGTTATTCTATAGCTGCTATCTGTATTTCCTCTCCTACCCTTCTCCATCAAAGCCATTTTAGTCAGATTTTTGCCTCACTACTCCACCGTAACCACACTGAACAATGTGAACAATATCCGCCATATTGCCAAATCCCACAGCCAGGCCTCCCGTTGCTTGCCCTATCAGCAGCATTCAGCACAGTTGACCACTCCCTCCTTCTTGACACATTTGCTTCTCTTGACTTCCAGGACACCGCTCTCCTGTTTTCCACCTGTATCACTGTCTCCTTCTTCCTAACCTCCTTTGTTGGCCCTTCTTCTCTCTGACCCTTTATGTTGTAATGTCCCAGGGCTCAGTCCTTATTAGTCTTGTTCTCTTCTCTAACTACACCGATTCTCTTGGTGATCACAGCAGTATCATGGCTTTAAATACCACCAATATGCTGTTGACCTCCAAAGGTATATTTCCAACACCAACTCCAGATTTGTATGTTCTTGGATGTAAAATAAATATCTTAACACAACACGCCCAAATCTGAATTCCTGCTCTTACTACCAAAATCTGCTCTACCCTCAGCCCTCTCTCTTAGTTAATAGCAACCCCACCTTCCCATTCAACAGATGAAAAACACTAAAATTCTCTTTGAGTTTTCCCTTTCTTCTACAGCCCACATCCAGTTCAACCACAAGTCTTTCTGGCTGTACTTTCAAAACATGCTTAGAATCTGAATGCTTTTGACTACTTTCTCTGCTGCTAGCTGGTCCAAGCCCTGGCCTCTCACCTAGCTCCTGCAATAACCTCTTAACATTTCTCCCACTGCCCCCTGTCCCTTCACAAGGTATTCTCAATGTGGCAGCCAGAGTGATATTTTTAAAACATTCTTATATCACTCTTCTGCTAAAATCCCTGATTTTCTCCCCATTGGCACAGAGGAAAAGACAATGGCTTCCTAGACCTTATGACTGACAAGCATATCACTCACCTCTCTGACCTCATCTCTAACTACTTTCCCCCTTGATCACTCCATTCCAGCCGCACTGGCCCTGCCCTGTTCCTAGAACACAGGCCAGACAAGCTCCCACCTTACCACCTATACTTTAGCTGTTCCTTCGGGGTAAATATTACTTCCAGCTCAGTTAACTCCCTCACCTCTTTCAGGTCTTTGCTCAAACGCTATATCATAGAGGCTTACCTTCACCACCTTATTTATTTCTGCAACAACACAACAGCACACACACACACACACACACACACACACACACCCCTTGCTAATCCTCACTTACCCTTTTCCATTTCTTTCCCTTTTCTATGTCATTTATCATATTATAAGGTAATTGATTATCTTTTTATTGCCTGTTCACTATCTTTCCCTTCTCCCTACCTCCCTCCTCTATAATGCAAAATGAAAGTTCTTTGAGGGCAGGGATCTTTGCAATACTCACTGATCTATCCCAAACCTAGAACTTCATGTAACATATTCCATAAATCAATAAATGATGTCTTTCTGGAATTTACAACCCAGAGATTATAGGTATAGCTTCTATAGCTAATTAGTAGAAGAGCTAAAATTTCAACTCAGACATTATGAATACAAGTTGAAAGAAATAACCCTTTCTCAAACCCTTGAAACATCAATACCATTTATTAAGTTTTGACAACAAATAAGAATAAATAAATTATTTTAATTAAGTGATTGATTATTAGGAGAGACAAGCATTTTTCGCTCTTCTTTGCTGAGTTAACTGTGAATTTTCAGTATATTTCGCAACTCCAAAACTTCTGTTTTGTGGCTTAGAATCATTGTGTTCTTAGAACTCCTTACTTTTTATTACCATTAGCAGCACTAGCAGATGATTTTCTTTTATAGCCTATTTTACACAAATAAACTAAGTTTTTATCACTTTAGGGGAGTCTGTGTGCATGCTAATGAGTATAGAACAACACTGCCAAGTTAAAAATCAGAGCCTGTGCTGGACCGTCCCTTCCTCTGTGAGTCATTCCAGCACATCAGTGTTGCAAAGCCTGCAACCAAAATTCATTCCTCAGCAAAACTGCAGATCACTACGTGTTAAGTTGCTTGAAAATAGCCGAAAGCGCAAATATTTAAGGCTCAAGTTCCTGCACTGTAATTGGACTCAATCATTACAACGGACACCAGGAAGTAGGGGGTAGGACACAGATGAAAAAGAAAAAAGGATGGAAATCCCAATAGCTAGAGCTCAGTATTTAGAGCTAGAACTTCTTCTGCTCCAGGCAACCCTTTAACTCTTTCAGGTGGTGGCAGTGGGAAGGTAGCAAATGCAAAAATGAATTGTCCAAGTAAAAATGTCTTAATGTTACAACTATGACTCTTACAAATATAAAGTGTGTCAAAACTTACACAACTCATTCATGAGGAAATCAGCAGAATGATAAAGCTGGTTCAAAGAATATTTAGAGAACTGAGCAGTTATAGAAACTGAAGAAAGAAGGTTGGAATAAGATTACTAGATTAGACACCACGCTGGTGGATAGTCTACAAGGCAATAAAACTGTAACCTTGGGGATTATATTTTCCAGTAGACAGAAATCGTTTGCATCTCTGCCAGATAAAACTGTGCATGGCCATGAACTCCACAGGATGCAGGCACTAATTACTAGTAAATGATACATCAAGCAAAAGGAAGGATATTTCCCCAAAGAATTAAGTAATCCTTGGGTGGGCCCGTATGACACTGCAAGGACACACAGCCATCCCCTTGCCTTATTTCTGATTTTGGGGGGATATACTTTTTTAAATAAAACTAAAGGAGGAGAGCCTCCTTCCCTTAGTCACCTTTGGAGAAACACTCTATTCCATTACAATAGAAATGTGTCTGGTCTGTTTTGAGAAAAAAAACAAAACAAAACAAAACAAAAAAATGTTCTAGTTCCAAACCCTGAAAAGATTCTTTCAGACCACGACCTATTTTAGTAAGAGAGTAGTTTGTTTGAATAACGTATTTCTCCTACAAACAAGAACATAATTGATTAATGAATGAATCCCATATTTCAGTTTGACTTATATATTCTTTGTATGCGAAAAATTCATCCACTGCATTTTAGAACTGGAAGGCACCTTAGGGAGGAGTCTTGGGAGGCACATGATGTCCAGAAAGGTTAAGCAATTTGCCCAAAGTCGCACTGTGACCCTGAAACTGAGTTATAGAGAAACTTAAAGTTAAACAGAAAAACATAAGGGGCTATAACAGGTGAATTTCTAACTTCCTGCGGTTGGTCTACGGATAACCGTGATCTCTGACCCTCAAATCATGCTGCCATGGCAGAAAACAGGCTTTATACAAGGAGCTCACGTTTAAGGACTGTGAAGACTTTTTAATTATTAGCAATCGTCTCCAATAAGTTGCACAGCAAAACAAATAGGTTAATTCATCTGCAGAAAAAGAAGAGTTGAAGGCTTAGACACAGCACCATTTACATTGGCTCGTCAAGTTATTTCATTTTTTATAATTTGATTTTCTTCTTTTCTAATTTTTTCTCCCAGGTCTTTTTTTTTTTCCCAAAGAGAAATCTGCCTTACTGATAAACGCTTTCATTTAGAAAATAAAGCTGTATTGTTAAAATAATCAGGTTTTAGAAAAGATAGAGAGTATTATGAAACAAAAACGAAACAAAATAAAAAACAAGGGAATTTGACTACTGAATAACCTTGATGGCAGATTAGAATGCATGCCATTGCTCACCTCCTTTTTAATTCTCCTTATCTACAAATTGAATTTGGAATACCGGATGGGCTGACAGTGTTGAGAGAGAGTTTTGTTACTTAAAGTCCTTATGTCAGTCATGGTAATTATGTTTGGGCAATAGTAGTCTTTCATCATGAATTTGTAGAATACTGTTCCTTCCCCTATCAAAATGATTCATTTAAAACGAGAGATTTGGCATTGGAAGATAAAGCCCAATGAGTGTTCAAAATTGGTTGCTAATTGCCACCTTGATTCTGTAATCCCGAAAGTTTCTTTGAAGAATAGGTTTTACACAACTTTAAGTTAATTCAAACCTACATTAATTTAAAACATATGCATGCCACAGTGGCGCTTTGATACTGATGGAGACAAAGAAATCTGCCCAAAAAACAACATAACCAAACTGGGATATCAAAATTCTGAAAAGTTTAGGAACAGTTGTAATATCATTTCAGCTGCATTTCAAGTTTTAACCCCATATTATCCTGTAATTATCTTAAATTCTGAGGACACGCTTAATACTTACCATCTAACTTGGACTATTCAAAGTATCTGTTTTATTGATACTCTAAATATACTATTCAAAGTGACTGAATAGCAATCTTTTTAAATGGAAGCTAATGATTCTTCTTCCATTTTCTCAAGGTTGTTAATAAACACTCACTTTTTTAAATAAATGAGTATGTCCAAATACAGAGCAGATGTATCAATAAAATTTGGACAGCTTGAGCTCCCCAAAGCAGTATTTCCTAATAGTTTTCTTGGCACATTCAAATGATTGCATATTCTCCTACTTTGGCTAAATGTAAACTAAAAGGAAAAGTATTACTAATTTGACACAAGTGCCCAGAGTGGGGGTTTTGGTGGTGCCAACCCCATGCTATGATATGACAGATTGGAGCCTTCAGAGAGCAGAGATTCTTTATGATGGAGAAACCAGCCCCTGAAGGCTGGGGAAACATCAGCATCCCCACTCTCCTAGAAGAGGGAAAGCTTTCAATTGTTCTTAAAAATATGATGACAAGACAATGATACTGTCCATTTTTTTCAGCATCTAAATTAAATGTATGTGAAGGGCTATGCCTAGGAGAAAGAGGGAGCTGAAAATCCCCAGAATCTTAAAATCCAGAAACTTGTTTTGTTAAGTGAAAGTCACAGGTTCAAAAATGTCCTTTGGCCATTGAATCATGTCTGTGTTCCAGCTGACCTTTTTTTTTTTTTAATATACACCTCCTTAAAGTCATTAGAAATTTATATCTTGAGCGATACATACCATTTTAAAAATAAAATTCCTTACTGGAACTCAGATACAAAGTCACTAAGGTCACCCGTTGACCTATTCTAGTGAATTGATGGATGCAGACAGTGATGTGCTGCTCCTTCCTCAGATCCCTTGATCCTGAATCAGGCGAGTATTCACACAGATTGAAATGGGAAAAGCATGGACGTTAGCTATGATTTTGGTGCCCACGGCAGGAAAGGTGCTAGCGAAACGCTCCTTAGAAGGTTTTGTTTGTCCACCAGCTTCACAGGTGATGAGATAGAAAGGAAAAAAAAAATTTTTTTTTCTTAGATAAAGAAAAAAGCCTCAAACTAGAAATGTCAAAGTTAATCGAAGCCAAATGAGACATTCTAAAGCCAGGGGTGACATCATTGCCTTTCACCTTCCCATCAACAGACACAGTATATTTTTTAATGGAATGACATAAAACTATGTTTATGTAATTCTAAAAGAATGAAATATCACTATCTCATGAGATCCTGTTATTTCCCAAGGTATACATGCCCTTCGGGAGTTTAGATTAGAGCATGATATGTGCATTATAAAGATAAGCAAGGTGAAAAATGTTCTACTTAATGATAAAATTGAGCAAATACACTGGGAACATGACATGTCCTAAAATTATCATTTATAACGAAAACAAAAGTAATCTGGGAATAAAGACTTTGAAGAAATAAGAGAAATAAATTCACAATCATGCAGACGGTCAATGTGAAGCTAGAAATTGAATTTACTAACGTATTTTATGCCCTGTTAGTAATAAGTTTTACAAGACCCTAGGTTTTCTTATGCTATGTTCAGTCTTTTTGTTGTTTTAGTTGTTTTAGTAAATGGAAACATTTTATATGTAAAAGAATTGATATATTAATGAGTATAACCTACTAGAACACTATTGGCAGCATATGTTCAAGACATAAAATAAACCATTTAAAACACATTTAAATTACTCAAATTCTAGCTTTTTTTAAGTTTTAAAATTCTTTTTTTTTTTATAAATGATTTTTTATTATATTATGTTAGTCACCATACAGTACATCCCCGGATTCCGATGTAAACTTCGATGCTTCATTAGTTGCGTATGACACCCAGTGCACCATGCAATACGTACCCTCCTTACTACCCATCACCAGCCTATCCCATTCCCCCACCCCCTCCCCTCTGAAGCCCTCAGTTTGTTTCTCATAGTTCATAGTCTCTCATGTTTCATTTCCCCTTCTGATTACCCCCCTTTCTTTATCCCTTTCTTCCCCTACCAATCATCCTAGTTCTTATGTTCCATAGATGAGAGAAACCATATGATAATTGTCTTTCTCTGCTTGACTTATTTCACTTAGCATTATCTCCTCCAGTGCCGTCCATGTTGCAGCAAATGTTGAGAATTCGTTCTTTCTGATAGCTGAGTAATATTCCATTGTATATATGGACCACAGCTTCTTAATCCAGTCATCTGTTGAAGGGCATCTCGGTTCCTTCCATGATTTAGCTATTGTGGACAATGCTGCTATGAACATTGGGGTGCATATGGCCCTTCTCTTCACTACGTCTGTATCTTTGGGGTAAACACCCAGTAGTGCAATGGCTGGATCATAGGGTAGCTCAATTTTTAACTTTTTAGGGGACCTCCACACTGTTTTCCAGAGTGGCTGTACCAACTTGCATTCCCACCAACAATGTAGGAGGGATCCCCTTTCTCCACAGCCTCTCCAACAATTGTTGTTTCTTGCCTTGTCTATTTTTGCCATTCTAACTGGCATAAGGTGGTATCTCAGTGTGGTTTTGATTTGAATTTCCCTGATGGCTAATGATTTTGAACATTTTTTCATGTGTCTGTTAGCCATTTGTATGTCTTCATTGGAAAAGTGTCTGTTCATATCTTCTGCCCATTTTTTGATTTGTTTATTTGTTTCTCGTGTATTGAGTTTGAGAAGTTCTTTGTAGATCTTGGATACCAGTCCATTATCTGTAGTGTCCTTTGCAAATATATTCTCCCATTCCGTGGGCTGCCTCTTAGTTTTTTTGATTGTTTCCTTGGCTGTGCAGAAGCTTTTAATCTTGATGAAGTCCCATAAGTTCATTTTATCTTTTGTTTCTCTTGCCTTTGGAGATGTGTCATGAAAAAGGTTGCTTTGGCTGATGTCATAGAGGTTGCTGCCTATGTTCTCCTCTAGAATTTTGATGGATTCCTGTCTCTCATCGAGGTCTTTCATCCATTTGGAGTTTATTTTTGTGTATGGTGTGAGATAGTGGTCAAGTTTCATTCTTTTGCATGTAGCTGTCCAATTTTCCCAGCACCATTTATTGAAGAGACTGTCTTTTTCCCACCGGATGTTTTTTCCTGCTTTATCAAAGATTAGTTGCCCAAAGAGCCGAGGGTCCATTTCTGGGTTCCCTATTCTGTTCCATTGGTCTATGTGTCTGTTTTTGTGCCAGTACCATGCTGTCTTTGTGATCACAGCTTTGTAGTACAGCTCGAAATCCGGCATTGTGATGCCCCTAGCTTTGTTTTTCCTTTTCAATAGTTCCTTGGAAATTCGGGGCCTTTTCTGTTTCCATACAAATTTAAGGACTATTTGTTCCAGTTCTTTGAAAAATGTCCACACATTTAAATTACTCAAATTCTAGCTTTTTAAAAAATGAGCCACATCAAAGAAAGCACCTAATCAGGTGGGACCATGTGGAAAGTGGTAAGTAGCCTTAGCCAGGCAGCCGGATCTCATTTTCCCTTCTAAGCCTTGCAGGCTAGATAGGTCTATGCTGCATTTTTCCCTGGGAAGAACTGGTATTTTCCTTTTTATAGTTCATATGTAGCAAGGTCAAGCTTGAATCTACTTGACTTTTTCTTTTTGTGAGCAGTAAGTCTCCTGTAACCAAGGCAACTGATATTGGCTCTGGTTACCTCTTCCATATTGGTGCATGGTCCAAGATTATATTCACAGACAAAATGAATATCTTTGATAACTTCAGAGCTCCAGTCAATATAGACCACCTTGGGAAGGCCTTTTCTAAATAAGAGGAGATACTTTACATTCTCCTTGTTTTGTTTTTTAATTCAACAAGCTATTTATTTATTTTTATTTTTAAATCTGAATAGTTTCAGATTTACAGTAAAGTGGAAAAGACAAGACAGAGTTTCAGTACACCACTCACCTATTAGTAACATCTTACATTACCATAGTCTATTTGTCAAAGGTAAAAAAGTGAACAAAAACAGGAAGACAAAAACCCCAAAAAAACAAAAACGAAACAAAACAAAATCCTTGACACATTATTATTAACTAATCTTTAGGTTTATTTGTATTTTACCAGTTTTTCTATTAATATTCTCTTTCTGTTCCAGTGATCCAATTCAGGGTACCACTTTTTTCATGTACTTGTCATGTCTCTCTAGTCTCCTCTGGTCTATGACAGTTTCCCAGTATTTCTTAGGACAATTTCCCAGCATTTGCCAACTTTCTCCACTATAAGTTCTAATTCCGCCATCCTATGGTCTATTATTTGGAATTCAGTCATTAAATGTAGCCAAGACTCAAGGCAGGGAATTTTCCACCATCTGAAGAGGAGAGCATCCCTACATATAAAATGGAATTCTCTTGTAAGGAAGACTTTTCTTTCTTTCTTTCTTTCATTGTTCAAATGATTTCAGCTCTTTCAGGTCAGCTTCTGTGTTTCTCTGACATGAGCCCATTCTTTTGTTTTTCTCTCCTAGGTTTTTGGAGCTCTTTAAACTATACCACTTATTCTCTTGGGTATCTCATCTAGTGTCTTGGCTTTAAACAACATCAGTATGCTGATGTCTCCCAGATTTGTAGCATTAGCTCAGCCTTCTCTCCTGAATTCTAAACTTCCATGCTCTTCTGCTTCCTCCTTGTCTCCACTTGGATAGCTAATAGGCATTCCATCTCAACAAGTCCAAATCAGAACTTTAAGTCTTCCTCTCCCACCCATCCCTGTCCCTCCATCTTTCCATCTTCCCTCCTCAGCCAATGATAAGTCCGTATTTCTTGTTGCCCAGGTCATATCTTACATCCGTCTATCCATCCATCCTTTCCCCCACTGAAAATATCACCACCTCTTGTGAGCTCCAGTGCTATCCGCCTGGTCCAACTCACAATCATCTCTCCCCGGGGTTATTGCAGGAGCCTCTGCGCCAGTCTCCTTATTTCTTCCGCTCAAGTCCTCAGCCCATTCTCACACTGCTGTCAGGGTGATCTTTTTAAACATAAATTAGGTCATGCTATTGTCATCCTCCAAACTTTTTATTGGTACTCATAGTAACGGTCAAATTTCTTAGCCTAAGTCCTTACAGTAGCACACAGTTCTCCATACATCTGTTGTGCTCCCCCGCTGCCACCTACACCACACATGCATGCGCACACGCTCCCAGTGTTACTCTCGAATCCTTCTCCTAACACTCTCCCCCACGTTCCCTCTGTGCCAACTACACTGGCTTCTGTGCTATTGATCAGCCCACCAGGCACGGCCCTGCCTTAGGGTGTTCGCACTCACTGTTTCTTCTGTCCAGAATGCTTTTTCTCTTACATGGCTCATTCCTTCACCTCCTTCGGGTCTTTACTCAAATGTTATATAGTTAATGAGGACTTCCTTAGCAATCTCCCCTCCAATCACTGCCCCTCACCTTCTTTCTCGACACTACTTATTCCAATTTCCGGATTTAATCTTTTCCATGGCACGTCATCAAACATGCTGTATATTTTAACCCCCCCCCCTTGAGAATGCAAGCTCCTAAAAGACAAGTTTTTATCTTCTGTATTCATCACTGGATCCTCAATCCCGAGAACCATCTCTGCCCTTTTTAGGAACCCAGGCTCCAACCGCAGTGCTGCCAAAACCTAACACCACAATTTTATGCCATCATTGAGAACAGTATAGCACTACCTAATATTGAAAATAGAAACACTTTGTGCCAGTAGTTCGTGTCCTGTCCAATAGATGTTGAATATTACTGTGTTTCACTCAAAAATATAAAATATCCCACTGCATCTCTATGTAACACGTTTGGGAAAATGCCTGAGTCCAAGTCCAAGGCAGAATATATACAAGATAAGCCCAAGGAAAAGTTCTAAAAACTACCAGAGTCATATCAGGAGAATTCTGGAACCAAATTGAAGGTATTCTCATTGGCCAACAATGGGACAGTTTGAGCATGATAAGAATAACAGCTCTAATGAATTTAAACACAACAATATGTTTAAATCCATGTGTTAATAATGGTGCACAAAAAAATATAATTGGTCATATTGTAGATACTTTAAGTCATTATTTTGAAAACTAGTAAAAAAGTGAAGTAATCTAATATTTAGCCTCCCTTTCTTACATGAACTTGAGAATTGGTAACCAAACAGTAGATGAGAGGTATTTTTCTTTTTACAAGTATTTCAGCTAGCTAGTAAGTAAAAAAGAAGGACATATAGAATATTCCCATTTCACAATACCTAATAAATTATAAAGTCTAGACATCAATTATCAATGGCTGCTGGCATCACAAGAAAGAGAGAGAGAGAGGGAGACCCAGACACCATCTTCCTGCTGATAGAACACCACAATACCATCTATGAAATAGTCTTGCCAAAAAAGTTAAAATCAAATCATGAATCCAATCAACCTTCAACATCCAATCAATAATTTGCAGGAAAGATAGAGGACAGCAGAACAGACTAAAAGACACTATAGGGAAGCAATCAACAAATCCAGGTTTGCAGAAACTCTAAAACTCAGTTTTTTCCACAAATAAATTTCAAGCACAGAAGAGAGGGGCAGGGAAATCATGGGGATTTAGAGTGTAGTAAAAGTGGCATATCAAATCTTTGTGGAAAATGCAGAATATTTAACTTGTGATATTAGAATTACACGCAGGATCTTGAAAAAAATAAAAGTAAATCACTTATACTGAAATAAGGTCAGGAAAAGAAAAGATTTACATATTTTTGAAATGAATGTACTAGAAATATACATCAGTGATTTGTTTTTCTATGATATTGACATACAGAGGGCCTATCTAGGCAAGATAGCAAACCAAAATCCTTATTAGAAAATAATTATCAATTTGACAACACACAAATTTTAAACTTTTGTAGAGAAAAACACCACAAAATATGTCAAATATAAACAACAAATTGTGGGGTGGGGGGAGCATCTGGGTGGCTCCGTGGGTTAAACATCTGCCTTCGGCTCAGGTCATGATCTCAGGATCCTGGGATGAGCCCAGCATCAGGCTCCCTGATCAGTGGGGAGTCTGCTTCTTCCTCTGCCTCTCTCCTCCCCACCCCATGCGCTCTCTCTCTCTCTCCCTCCCTCTTTCTCTCTCTATGTCTCAAATAAATAAATAAAATCTTAAAAACAACAACAAAAAAAAATTGGGAAAACATATTTGTAACATGCATATCAGAAAATGAGATAATTTTTTTAACATTTAAAGAACCCTTAAAAATCAGTTTGGAAAAAAGCAAACACTCCAACAAAAAATAGATGAAGACATGAGACATCAATTCCAAGAAAAATAAATACAAAGAGATTCACTGCAGCTTTGTTCTTAACAGTCAAGTCTTAGGATCACATGTTCATCAGTGATGAAAATAAAAAATAGAGGGGAACATAAAAGTTAAAATAAAATTGAAAGACATATCAACCAATCACAATATGTGGATATTATTTGAGTCATGATTCAAATGAAAATCTTTTTTTTAAGGAATGATATTTATGAAACAATTGGAAATGTGAATATTGACTGAATATTTGATGATACCAAGAAATTAGTGTCAACTTTTTTTGGCCTGATAATGTTTATGTTTTAAGAAGTTCTTTTCTTTTAGAGAGTCACACCGAGATATTTATGAATGAAATTATATGATGTCTCAGATTTCCTTCAAAATAAATACGGAGGAAAGAGATGGGAAAGACCCTCAGTTGAAAGCTGGCAGAGTTGGGTGTTGAGTGCATTTTGGTTCATAGAATTATTCTGTCTACTTGATTGCACACTCAAAATTCTCATAATAAAATGAAGGGCTTTTTTGTTTTAGTTTTTGCGAATAAAGAAGACCCAAAGAAGAGAGAGCGTAGTTTGGTTTTAAGAGGCTTCAGGGTCAACTGCCTAAATTCAAATTTTAGCTCAATTACTTGAGTAGGTTCTTTCTCAGTTTTCTGATATGTAAATTGGAGGTAATAATAATACCCGCCTCTAAAAAAAATCAATAAAAATACAAAACAATAACATCCACTTCATTGGATTGTCATGAAGATGACCTTGAGATAACCCCCCAAAATTATCAAATAGAATGCCATAGGCTTTGATTTCAGAACATCATGACATAGATGTAATTCTTCCTGTTACAGGCAGTATTACTTCTAAATTTTTCTCACACCATCCACAACAGTACAAGTAAGTAGGCTATCAGAAGTCCAGGATGAGAGGTGACTTTAGAAAATTCTCGGGAGCCTCTGGTTTGCTTGCTACAGGGGATCATGTTATTGCCAGACCATTACTCAAACAGCTTCTCAGAGACAGTCACGTGGCAAGAAGCCAATGACCAACACCAACTTGCCAACCATGTGAGTGAGCCACTTTGGAAGTGGGTCGCCAATCCCCAGATAGGCTTTCACATGGCTACTACCCCAGTCAACAACTGACTCAACCTCTGAAAACCCCCGAACTGGAGCTACCCAGCCAAGATGCTTCTGAATTCCTGGCCCACAAAAAAAGTAAATGCTGTGAGAGATAATAAATGTTATTTAAAACTACTAAGGCTTGGAGTACTTTGTTACACAGTGACAGATAACTAATAGACATATAAAAATATGTGAACATTAAAATTCACTGGTAAATATAAATTCAGCTGTAAAATGCTACTCTGGTTCACATAATTCTCAGAAAAATGTTCCTGAATTTACTTCAGAGAAGTTCCTTTACGAAGTCAGTGCTGGTCATGGTTAATACGTGGATCAATTAATCTAAGAGATTAAGTACTGGCTGGAAAAAAAATGAATGTGCTTTCTTGGGATATATTATCCACTTGTTTGAAAACAAAGTATATTCTTGAAAAATAAATATTTGATTAAAAACTATCTAATGTAAAGCATAAGATGTAATATAGATTGTCAGCAACAAACTGTTCCTCAAGGCATGTGTAATTTTGGTTTGCAGTCAACTTTTTTCTCAAGAGATCTTAGTATTTTTGTTGGAACCATCTGGCAATACTATCTCCAAACATGCATTGGAAGTTCCAGTAGGGAACTTTGCATGGAGCTATGCAAATAAGGTCAGGGACAGTTAGAGCTATAAACTATAATTGACGAAGATTTTAGTTGAACAGAAGGTCCTCTATTTGCCAAGCACTGTGCTAGATGCTTGAAACAGAAAACTCAGTCAAGTGTGGATTTAAAAAAGCTCAAAGAGTCTGAGAACCCTTTTAAGCATAGAAGGCATTGATACAAGAGAAAATCAATTCAGAAAGGATGGGAAGAGGATAATAATGAAAATCACAGGCCACAAAGAACGAAGATGATTACAGAAAACAAAGGCTGGCCAAGAGTTGTCCAATGTCTTCCTGCCGAAGAGATTTTGGAGGCTTAGTTAACACCATCACAATGTCTATTAGTTTTAGAGTTTCTCTAATCTAGTTATTATATTAAATGCTGAGTTGTTGGGGAAGGTCATCAAAAAGACATGACCATGGGTCACCTGGGAACTGGACCCCAGCACTCAGGTGCTCTCCCCATCCCTGTAATGTGGGCTCCATTGCCTTTCCCACACCCAGAGGTGCTCCAAACACATGGTCTGGAGATAATGACATGATGTTGAAAATGCCTGCACAGTATACATGACTGAATCCAGTTTAGGCCACTTTTTAAATTTTTTAAGATTTGGTGGGCCAGTGCGGGGATCCATTTGTCTTGCTGCTGCCCAGTACAAGCCTCATATATAAGTCCCCTTTGCATATTAAAACTGCCACCTGCCAACCTGGAGTGGCCCGCCGCTGTCTTGGGTCTCTCACTGCCCTCCCTGAACGGGGCAATTTCAGATTATACTGGGAAGCTCCAGAGGGGGGTGAGAGCTGACAGAGCAAACTCAACTCTCAATTAACTCTCATTCCGTGCGGTGGGTTCTAGTATTCTCGGTACTTTTGATAACCACACAAGTTGTACTCGGGGAAAGACTTACACAGAAATATCCACGTCACACTACAGTTGAGTTTTCAAACCTTTAAGTTAAAAAGATACTAAAGAACTGTTTAGTAGATGTGCATATCCTAAACCCAATAATTCCCCTTCTAAGGAGACATCTTTAAAAAGCTTACATCTATGGGCAAGAATAAATGTAGAGAATACTCTTTCCGTTGTTTATAATAGGCAGTGTTGGGTAACTTTAGTGGGAGAAGTAAAGTATGGTTCTTTCTTTGCTTTTCATTTTAGGGTTTGCCTAGTTGTTCTTGCTTGTTTATTTTTCAAATTATCTTTATATTCAATTTGTCTAGCTCTAGGGGAAATGTTCATTAGTATTTTTGCTTGTCTTGCCTTAAATTTATATATTAACTTAAAAGAACTGACATTTCTATGAGGTTAAGCCATTCTATCCAGGAATAAAGAATATCTTTCCACTTGTTTTTCTATTTTTTCTTTCATAGAGTTCACAGAGACATCTCTCTCTCACTCTCAGGTTATGGATGTTGGTGAGGTGAAGCCTGATGTGATTGAGGGGAAAGGGTGGGCACATGACCCTGGTTCTATCCATCAGAGTAAGTGTTGCCTTCAGGAATAGGTATATGACCTGAACTGGACCAGTGAAACCACTTGAGAGTTCTTTCTGGATTTATTAGGAATGAGAGACACTCTGCTAGTATTAATAAGTTAGCCTTCGGTTGTTTGCGAAGACTCTACGAACAAAGCCAACACCAAGAAAAAGACAACTCGAGTGATGGAGTGAGTCAGGTGCCTGACAACAATCCTCACACACCAGGATCCAGCCTTGCCTGATGGTGCTTGCTGGAGTCAATACATTTATTTTCTTTAAGGCAATTCAAGTTGAATTTTTATTTCTTGCAACTGAAAGAGACAACATGACTAATAGAATACTTTTTTTTATTATTTTGGAATTCTATGTAGAGCACGACTCTATTGTTATCAGACCATTTCTGTCTTTAACTTTGGAACTTTGGTCACTCATATCTCACTTCATCTGGATCAAAGTCTTGAGATAGGGAAAGGGGGAATTAAAATTTCTAAACCCCTTTCTCCCCGGAGAGAGCTCAGATCAGCAGCCACACGGATCACTTTCTCTGCAATCTGTTTTGTGTCTATAGCTGGACAAGAAGATCTTTACTTAGGGGCATGTAATTAAACTTGTAAACATGTAATTAAACATGTAAAGAGCTCAGGAAGAATGAGCTTCTCAGGACCTGTCCTTTCCAGCCACTAGACAGTTTCCTGTGCATAAGACTCCTGATAACAGTGAGTCTGATGTGTCCTTTATTTCTGAACATAAAGATCAGCCTCCCAGTTACTGCTTTGCAAAGCAGAGATATGCTGTGCTACTGATTAAACACATATAAAAGACAGAAGGTATGAACCTGGAGCAGTTTAAATATGTGCAACCAAAAGCTACGAGGTATCTGTAATATACCTGTCCTCGTTTCCCATATTCTGCTGCTTATGTCTTGCACCACAAAACACAAAGAGCCCAGCAATACAAGAAACCCAGCAAATGTGCAGACAGCATTTCCCAGCAGGGGCCTCAGCCTCTCACAGCGTGGGGCTCTGCCTCTCGGTGATGTGAAAAGCCTGTCACAGACTGACTTGCCAGCTGATGCTGCAGCCTTCTTACATTCTGGATAAGCAATTTCTATACTGTTACTTTCTCACATGAATTTCACAAATGGTTCATATGAATTTGGCACAACCTAGCCATCCAGAATTTCTGAAGAAATGACATTTCTATCCCTGGAAATGAAGAGTAAATTTGTAAATGTATTTGGGGATTTTGCTTTAAATATTGTTACATATTCCAGTTACATTGTATCTATTGGCAATTATAACCTTATTTCTCCTTATCTGTTCTATGTTATAGAACATATACTCTCTAAAGAATGTGTCAGAATCTCTAGAAAACTGTAAGTTATTACCTGCTCCTATCCATTCCTCCTACCTTAAATTACAGATTTATTATGGGCTTTATTTCTTGAATTCTACACTACAATTCACTCTTTATTCCATTCTTCATCCTTCATTTTCTTCCCTTTTTCATTACCCTTCCCTCTTACCATGCAAGGTCCTTTTCTGGACTCTGGATTAATGTTCTGTGCATATGTGGATTTTGGTGATAAAGTTAAATTAATCTGTTATAGGTACATCAACTTGACCCTAAGCTTTGCTTACTGGAGGATTTAAATGTATTCATATATCTTGATGAATGGTGGAGCAGGCAAACCAGGAGTCCATTTGCAGCAGAAAAAAAGAAAAGAGAAAAGAAATTATTGAGAAAGAACTCATCCTAAGAGAAGAGAGAGCCAAGATGCACATTTCTGTCATAGGAGCGAAGGTGGTAAGTCCTAAACAAAAGGACTATAATAAAAAAGTGAGGAAGCCAGGTAATGTCACCATCATGGTCGAGTAAGAGACCCCAGCCTCTGTGTCTCCCAAAACATCAACAATTACGCAGCCATCCATAAGCAAATGTAGCTCTGGAAGAGCCTAGGAGTTCACTTAAGAAAGTTCAGTGACACGGTTGAACAAAAATCTTCTAAGAATAACAAGGCTGAAAAGGACGGAAGAATAACTCCATTTTCCCTGCATCATCTCATCCTCCAGGCTGATGTTACACAGCAAGAGGGAACTTCCTAGCTCAAAAGAGTCCCCTTACCCGAAAAAGGAGAACAGGGTGAGCAACCGACTTCTCCAGCCTTTCATGACACATCAAAAAGGACCCACTTCAGTCTCATCTTATCCAGAGGCCAATAAAACAAAGACATCTAGAGATGTCTAGGAACAAGGAAGAAGGGCAGGGGCCATGAGTAGCAGCCATGCAGGGGGAGTGACAGCAGTTCCTAGGGACTCCAGCAGCTTTCACTGCTGAAGAAACCAAAGGCCAGCGCAACTGCCACGGTCCCCTTACAGATCCCACCACTGGTATTTACACACACACACACACACACACACACACACACACACACACACTTTCCCATTTGTAAATACCAGTCCCCTCTCTGTTTCCTCCCCAACCTTTCCCTCCATGTACCTCCACCAAAACTTGGATTTATACTGGGGGGCAGCCCTAGCCTCTGCTGTGGTATAAATGCAAGATACTGGCCTAAACCTCAGCACCTGATTCCCACCACACATGCATTCAGGGCTAGCTTCCCCTCTGCTTCCCTTCTGCTTCCCCTGCCTGCACGTGCCCATGGGGAGACCCTACAGCTATAGTGGTGCACACCAGCAGCCAAGGCCTAAACAGCTGCCAATATGGCCATAGTTGGCCCCAACACTTGCTGCTGGCCCTGGCCCCCACCACTGTATGTGTGTCTGCATTCGGCCCGTGCCACTATACAAACACCTAGAGCCAGCCCCATAACCAAGCATATGCACACTACTAGCACTAGCCACAATTCTCCCTCACTTGGTACCTAGAGGTGCTACTGAGGACCCTCAAAAACCCTTGTAACCACTGCAGCACCCACACAGTGTTCACAAATAACCATACAGTTGTCAATGTCATGGACCCCAACAGCCTAAGCCAACAGGACAACATGCTCAGTCCCCAGACCTGGGGATAAGCCCCAAATTTGGTGCCCCAGATCCCAGGCAGCACTCAACAACATGTGCCCACCCTTAGATGAAGGTCTTTCCATACCAAAGTCAATCCATAAAACCCGAAAGAGGTTACTGCTTCTTCGAATGTGCAGATACCTAAACAAGCCTACAGGAATCATGAATAATTAGGTAAACATGACACCACCAAAGGAACACAGTAAACTTCTAGTAACTGATCCCAAAGAACTGGAGGTATATGAATTGCCTGACAAAGAATTCAAAATAATTTTTCAAGAGATGCTCAGAGAGCTACAAGAGAACAGAAATAAACAGTTTAATGATATCAGGAAAAACAATACAAGATCAAAATGAAAAGTTTAACAATTAGATAGAAAACATAAAAAAAAACAAACAGAAATTTTAGAGTTGAAGAATACAAGGACTAAACTGAAGAATTCAATATAGAGCTTCAACAACTAACTAGATGAAACAAAAGAAAAGAATAGGTGAATTCAAGGACAGATCATTTGAAAATACCCAGTCAGAGGGGCAAAAAAGGAAAAATAATGAAAAGGAATGAAGGAAACCTATAGGACCAATGGGACACAATAAAAGAAACAACCTATGGATTACTGGAGCTCCAGAAGGAGAAAGTGGGGATGGTGGTGCCTGGGTGGCTCAGTAGGTTAAGCAACTGCCCTGACTCAGGTCATGATCCCAGGGTCCTGGGATCAAGCCCTGTGTTGGGTTCTCTGCTCAGCAGGGAGTCTGCTTCTCCCTCTCCCTCTGTGCTCTCTTGTGCTTTCTCTCAAGTAAATAAATAAAATCTTAAAAAAAAAAAAAAAAAAGAAAGGAGGAGGAAAGAGGGAGAAAGGAGCAGAAAGCTTATTTAAAGCAATAATGGCTGTTAACTTGCCCAAACTGAGGAGAGATTTAGACATTCAAGTTCATGAAGCTCATAGATTCTCCCAAAATTTAAACCAAAAATGATTTTCTCCAAAACACGATAATAAAATCAAAGACAAAGAGAAAACCCTGAAAGCAGCAAAAGAAGTTGTCACTTACCAGAGAACCCCCAGAGGCTATGAGCACATTTCTCAGCAGAAACCTTACAGGCCAAGACAGAGTTGAACAATGTATTCAAAGTGCTGGGGAAAAAAATGCCATTCAAGAACACTTTTCTCAGCAAATATGTCTTTCAGAATGATAGATAAAGACTCCCAAACAAAAGCTGAGAGAGTTCATCACTAGACCTACTTTACAAGAAATGCTAAAAGTTCTTCAAGCTGTAATAAAAGGATGTTAGTTGGTGCTGTGAAAACCTACGAACAAATAAAACACACTGGTAAAGCTAAGTATATAGTTAAATTCAGAATTCTCCAATACTGTAATACATAGGTATGTTAATCACTGAACTCTTAATATAAAGTTATTAAAAATAGCTGTAGCTATAATAATTTGTCAACAAATACACAATGTAAGAACATGTAAATTGTGACATAAAAACATAAAAGGTGGGGAGGAGTTAAATGATAGAATTTGGGTATGCAGTTGAAGGTAAGTTGCTATCAGCTTAAAATAGGCTGTTATATCTATAAGATGTTTCATGTAAGCCTTGGGGTAATCACAAAGCAAAAATCTATAGTAGATATAATCCAGATAAAAATAAAGGAATCAAAGTATACCACTATGGAAAATCATCATTTCACATAAGAAGACAGCAATAAAGGAACAAAGGACCTAAAAGCAGCCAGAAAACAAATAACAAGATGGCAACACTAAGCCCTAATCTATCAATAATTACTTTAAAGGTAAATGGATTATATTTTCCAGTCAAAAGTCATAGAGTGGCTGAATGTATAAAAAACAAGACTAACTGTGCTGCCTACAAGAGACTTACTCAGCTTTAAGGATACACATAAGCTCAAAGTGAAGGGATGAAAAAGATATTTTATGCAAATAGAAATCAAAAGAGAGTAAGATTAGCTATGCTTCTATTACATTAAACAGACAGTTCAATTAAAAACTTTAACAAGAGAAAAACAGTCATTATAGAAAGGTTAATTTATGATGATTGGGAGTTAATTTATCAAAAATGTATAATAATAAATTGTATAAATATATATGCAACAAACATTGGATCACCTAAATATATTAAGTGAATACTAAAAGATCTTAAGGGAGTAATAGAAAACAATACAGTAATAGTAGAGACTTCAATATCTCACTTTCAACAATGGATACATTATCTAGACAGAAAATCAATAAAAAAACATTAGACCTGAGCTATACTTTAAACCAAATGGGCCTAACAGACACATATAGAACATTCTATCCAACAGCAGCAGAATACACATTCTTCTCAAATGTATACTGAACATTCTCCCGCATAGATCAAATGTTAGGTCACAGAACAAGTCTTTCACAAACTTAAAAAGACTGAAATCACACCAAGTACATTTTTTGACCATATGGTATGAAACTAGAAATCAATAACAAGAGGAAAACTGGGAATTTCACAAACATGTGGAAATTAAACAACACACTCCTGAACAACCAATGAGTCAAAGAAGTAATCAAAAGGGAAATAAAAATATATCTTAAACAAAAATGGAAACACAACATACCAAAATTTATGGGATATAGCAAAAGCCATTCAAGGTGGGAAGTTTATAGCAGTACATGCTTATATAAAAAAAAGAAGAAAGAAAGAAAGAAAGAAAGAAAGAAAGAAAGAAAGAAAGAAAGAAAGAAAGAGAAATATCTGAAATAAATGACCTAACTTTAAATCTCAAGGAACTAGAAAAAGAAGAGCAAACTAAGCCCAAAATTATCAGAAGGAAGGCTATAATAAAGATTAGAGCAGAAATAAATGAAATAGAGAATAAAAATAATAGAAAGAAATCAACAAAACTAAGAGTTGTTTTTTTTTAAAGATAAATAAAACTGATAAACCTTAGCTAGACTAACCAAGAAAAAAAGAGAAAGCACTCAAAGTTATAAATGAAAGAAGAGACATTAAAACTGATAACACAGAAATACAAATTATTATGAGAGTACTATGAATAATTATATACCAAAAATTGGGCAAACTAAGAGAAACAGATACATTCCTAGAAATATACAACCTACTAAGACTGAATCATGAAGAAATAGAAAATCTGAACAGACCAATAATGAGTAAGGAGGTTGAATTAGAAATAAAAAATCTTCCAACAAAGAAAAGCCCCAAGACCAGATGGCTTCACAGGTGAATTCTACCAAACATTAAAAAACAAACAAACAAACAAACGAACAAAAAAACTAATACCAATTCTCAAAATTCTTCCCAAATATTGAAGATAAGGAAACACTCTCAAAATCATTTTATAAGGCCAGCATTTCTCTGATAGCAGAGGCAGAAAAGGATACTACAAGAGGGGCACCTGGGTGGCACAGCGGTTAAGCGTCTGCCTTCGGCTCAGGGCGTGATCCCGGCGCTGTGGGATCGAGCCCCACATCAGGCTCCTCTGCTATGAGTCTGCTTCTTCCTCTCCCACTCCCCCTGCTTGTGTTCCCTCTCTCACTGGCTGTCTCTATCTCTGTCGAATAAATAAATAAAAATCTTTAAAAAACAAAAAAAAGAAAAGGATACTACAAGAGAAATACAGGCCAAATCCCTGAAGAAAATAATGCCAAAATTTTCAACAAAATATTAGCAAACCAAACTCAACAGCATATTAAAAGGCTCATAAAATATAATCAAGTGGGATTCATCCCCAGGATGCAAGGATGGTTCAACATACAAAAATTAATAAATGTGATGATGTATCACAGTAATAGAATGAAAGATAAAAATCATGATCATCTCAATAAATACAAAAAAGTATTTGACAAAATTCGACATTCTTTCATGATAAAAACTCCCAACAAAGTGGTTATAAAAGGAACATACTTCAACATATAAAAGCCATATATAATAATCCCACAGCTGACATCATTCTCCACAGTGAAAGTTTGAAAGTTTATCCTCTAAGATTACAAACAAGACAAGTATTCCCACTATCACCACTCCTATTCAACGGAGTACTGGAAATCCTAGCCAGAGCAATTAGGAAAGAAAAAATAAAAGGATCCAAAACTAAAAAGAAAAAGTAAAATTGTCTCTGTCTGCTGATGACATATCCTTGTATATAGTAAATCCTAAAGACTCCACCTAAAAACCTTTAGAATCAATAAATTCAATAAAGTTTCAGGATACAAAATCAATATACAAAAATCAGTCGTGTTTCTGTACACTAAATAAACTATCTGAAAGAGAAATGAAGAAAACAATCCCATTCATAATAGCCTCAAAAAGAATAAAATACTTAGAAATAAATTAAACCAAGGAAGTGAAAGATCCATACATCAAAAACTATAAGACACTGAGGAAAGAAATTGAAAAAAACATAAATAAATAGAAAGATATCCACATTCATGGGTTAGAAGAGTCAATTTTGTTAAGATGTCTATGCTATCCAAAGCAATCTACAAATTCAATGCAATCCTATGAGAATTCCAATTTTTTTTACAGAAATAGAAAAAATAATCCTAAAATTTATATGAAGCCTCAAAAGACCCAAGTAACCAAAGAAATCTTGAGAAAGAAGAACAAACTTGAAGGCATCACACTTCCTGGTTTCATACTATATTACAAAGCTATAGTAATCAAAACAATACGATACTGGAATAAAAAGAGACACATAGGCCAATGGTACAGAATGGAGAGCCCAGAAATAAGCCCATGTGCATGTAGTCAACTAATACTTGAAAAGGGAGTCAAGAATACTCAATGGAGAAAAGATTGTCTCTTCAATAAATTGTGTTGGGAAAACTAGATATTCATATGTAAAAGAATGAAATTAGACCCCTATCTTAATACCTCTCACAAAAATTAACTAGAAAGGGAGTAAGGGCTTAACTGTAAAACCTGAAGCCATAAAACTCCTAGAAGAAAACATAGGGAAAAAACTCCAAGACATTGACCTTGGCAAATATTTTTTGGACTTGACACCAAAAACACAAACAACAAAAGCAAGTAACAACTACATCAAACTAAAAAGCTCTGCGCGGCAAAAGAAACAATCAGCATAAGGGCGCCTGGGTGGCTCAGTTGGTTAAGTGTCTGCCTTCAGTTCAGGTCATGATCCTGGGGTCCCAGGATTGACTTCCACATTGTAACTGAGCGGGGATCCTGTTTCTCCCTCTTCCCCTGCTCTTCCCCTCCTGCTCATGACCTCACTCGCTCTCTCTCTCAAATAAATAAAATCTTTTTTTAAAAAAAAAAAAGAAACAATCAACATAATGAAAAGGCAAACTATGGAATGGGAGAAAATATTTACAAAATATATATCTAATAAAGGGTTAATATCCAAAATATATATGGAACTTATACAATTCAATAGCAAAAAAAAAAAAAAAAAAAAAAAAAAAAAAAAAAAAGTCAAATAATCCAATTTGGAAATAGGCAAAGGAATGAATAGGCTTTTTCCCAAAAAAAAAAAAAAAAAAAATCCAAATGCCAATGGATACATGAAAAGATGCTCAACATCACTAATCACCAGAGAAATGCAAATCAAAACCACAGTGAGATATCACCTCACACCTGTTAGAATGGTTATTATCAAAAACAAAATAAACAAACAAAAAACAAGAGATAACAAGTGTTGGTGAGGACATAGTAAAAAAAGAACACTTGTGCACTATTGGTGGAAATGTAAATTATATAGTCACTATGGAAAACGGTATGCAAGTCCCTCAGAAAATTAAAAATAGATCTGCCATACGATCTAGCAATCCCATTTCCAGATATATATCTAGAGGAAATGCAATCACTCTCTCAAGGAGTTAACTTCATTCCCATGTCCATTACAGCATTTTTGCAAGGGCCAAGACATGGAAGTAAACAAAATGTCCATCAGTGGAAGAATGGATAAACAAAATTTAATATATATACACAATAGAGTATTATTCAGCCATAAAAAAGAAGGAAATCCTACCATTTGCAACAATATGGATGAATCTTAAGAAAATTATGCTAAGTAAAATATGTCAGACAAAGACAAATACTGTATGAGCTCATTTGTATGTGTAATCTTAAAACGCTGAAATCAAGAGTAGAACTGTAGTTCCCAGGGATGGGTGCGGGATGAGGGAAATGAAGATATGTTGGTCAAAGGGTGCAAACTTCCAGTTATAAGAGGAATTCATTCTGGAGCTCTAATGTACAGTGTGGTGACTATAGTTAACAATATATTTCAAGTATTATATACTTGAAAATGGTTACAAGAGTAGATTTTAAATGTCACAATAACAACAACAAAATGTCAGTTATATGAGATAATAGATGTGTTAACTAACATTACTGTGGTAAACATTCCACAATATATATGTCTATCAAATTATCACATAGACACCTTAAACTTACACGCGGTTATATGCGAGTTATATTGCAGTAAAGCCAGGTGGTGGAAAGAATGAGAAATGCTGAAACAGAGGCTTGGAAGAGTAGAGTGGTTGACATGGAAGCCATCAGCCATGGCAGCATCAGAAAAGGGCGCTCTCAGTACATATTATGCATGCTCTCGAAGCCCTCGCTGCCCTGGGCCACTCTCAGCTGCCTCACTACCACATCTGGCAGTCTCCAGTACTAAGCAGTACTCGGTATTAAGGTAGTGAAGCCAGCAACAAGAAAGTACTAGAGCAGTGAAGTCATCAACTAGTAAAACTGACCATCATGAAGGATATCAGCGGACACGGCCAGGGGCATGGGTGTTTCATGCTTCAGCAGCAACAGGAAATATCATCACACCCAGGGTCTGGAGGGAGCTGTCTCCCCAGACTCATCCCCAGAAGCTGAGTTGGCAAACCTGTGCCTGTATTACTCCTCATTATTAGGCCAGCATCTAACACAGTACCTGACACTTAGTAGGCGTACATTGAATATTTGTGGTATGAATGCGTGAATAATGGATGAATGAGTGAATGCATGAAGGGATGAACTAGAAAATATCTACATCACTGGATACGTGTTTTAGGTTATCTTTAAAAATGTATGAAGGGAATGTTTGTGAACACTTAAAATTCCAATCAAGGCGACCGAGGATAGTCTGAAGGAGGCAGAATTGGCATTTGATTGTAAGTAGAATGCTAATCAAGTATATTGGACTCACGTTTGAAAGAAAAACCACATGAGAAGATGATCAGCCATGTAAGCAGGGGAAGGGGGATCCCAGAGGAAGACAAGGTTTACAAATAACTCGGCAAGCGTTATCTACAGAAAAAGAAATTCCGACTGAACACTAACATTTTGAATTCCTTAGCAACATTATCCCTAGAGTACCTCAATCTGACCCAGGTGGGGGACACCTCTTGAATCAAATCATTCCTAATATTTGGATTCCTTGCTCACCAATCTTCTGCCAATCCAGGCTTTTTTATCTCTTGACAGTTACAACGCTCTCTAAAACTTGACTAACTTGTCCATAGGTGACAAGCCTTTGAGAGCCCGGTCAATGTTAAGCCACCTGAAGAGATGGTGCGATCTCAGTACGGGGGCGTAATAACATTTCTGAGCCCCAGGGCTGAGGACTAGCTATGTCCTGATGGTGGCGGAACTCCCAGAGTGAATGCTAAGAGGGACTGGCCAGCCTCTTAGTCGTCTCTGCGTTGCCCTGTGCCTTTGCCAACACAACCTGTCTCCCAGAGAGCCAGAAGAGGAGAGAACACTACTCGTCAACTAGTGGTTTCTAATCAACACAAGAAACATCCCGGAGTCCTCCAGAAGTACGCAAAGAATCTTTAAATCTCTGAGTTTTTCTACAGAGAAAATAGAAGCAAGAACCAGAGAAAATCCATTCTGTGTCTGTCACTATGACTCTATACTTTGTTGGGCCAGTGTCCCCAGTAAACTTTGTTTACCCTATATTTATCCCAAATCTAATAAAATTCAATAGTCACTTACTCTTTGTTTCTGGGCATCTCATCAAATCACCAATTACCCCCAAAATACCAAGTTCATAGTTCACTGAGTATCTTGGTGCCTCTGAAACATTTGACATTGAAGATTACCAGCTCATCATGTAAATTTCTTTCTCATTGGGCACAGTGATATGACAGCCCGCTGCCTCTCTCCCTTTCTCTTCAGTGCCTCCTTCACTAATTCTGATTTCTCCTCCTCATGCTAACTGGAGTTTTGGTCTTCAGACCTCTGCTCTGTCCTTCCCTCTAGAGTGTCCTGACCCATTTCGACTACTTCGACACTCAACCAATATTGATTTATTGAAGAGCTCCTGTGGGGTATACTGCCATCTCCTTACTCAAGCTCAGCCCTGACTGGTGTCCTGACCTTTAGGTCCACGCCTATAACAAAACTTCTGGACATTTATATGTTGATGGCTTAATTTTGTCTCTGACAAAGCACAAGAAAAACATTATTTATAGATTCACAAGTAACAGGACACACAAATCAAAGTAGCCTAAATATGCATGAACATTATTGACTTAAGCCCAGGTATAAAATAGATTTCAGGATTCTGCTTCTCTCTCTCTCTCTCTCTCGGGCTCTTGGCCTTAGCACCATCTTAGAACTTCCTCGCCATGACAGCCAAGTGGAGGAAGGAGCAAATACACAGGCTGCAGCACAAATGAAGAAAGATGGGGCAGAGATCTAAGTACACCACTAGCTTTTGTGCCACAAAGATCATGGAAGCAAAAAATGGAAAGGTGGAGGCCAGGGACACTGGTACAAGTTGTTAACTGCATGCTCCTTCCAGAACTTGTTTCAGTGGCTCTAGAATGTCCATCACCATCCAGTCACCACACTCACCACTAAGAAACCCACCTTGTTTATACCAAGGAAGTCCCTTTTGACATTTTGTCCTGGACCTGTAACATTCTGGACTTGTTGTGCTCTCAGTTGTGGCCAAGAATAACACATATACAATAAATCATCTCGTCTGCCAAAAAAAAAAAAAAAAATCCTCAGATGAGTTTCTTCATGGTAACAACATGGTTGCTGCAGTTCAAGAACTCAAATGCACATCTCAGATTACAGAAAAAAAAAGCCAGCCTTCCATAGCCACTGAACAGAAATTAAGGGCTATGTTCTGACTAGGGAATTGGGGTCAACACCTACCTCTGTATGTATCTGTGGCCAGAAAAATGCTTTGAGCCATTAATTTAGGCCACAGCTCCAGGCTTATTCCTGAATCCTTACTGGGGCAAGGAAATGTGATCATCATGGTTAGCTCAGGCTGGCCAGAGCCCTTCTCTGAAGCAAGAGGGGAGGCCAGTCCTACCAAAAGCACGGCTGCTACATAATGGGACAGGATGGAATGGATGCCAGAAAGGCAACCAATAGTTTTAGCTACATCTTGTCTATGTATTTGGAACCCAAGTAAAAGGAAGACTTCTTTATAGTTAAGTTTGTAAATAGTTAAGCGTTCACTTCACTCCTCATGTATATTAATCAGTTTAAATGATAGAGTTCAAAAGTGGATTCTTTATATCTCCAACTTCTAACAGAAGTATACCAAACATAATTGAAGCAGTTAATGATGATTTGAGGTCATTGTGATGCAAATTTATTATGGTACCAATTACAATACAGTGACTGGCCCCAGTAGTAACCGAGCTGTGCGCGGCTGTGGCCCATTAAGTGGCCCCAGAGTGCTACGCACTTTAACAAATTGTATCTGCTTTCTATGACTTTTCTTTCTTGGCCCTTTCTCTAAATTGCTATTTCTAATCTACAGTGGAATTAGGCACCACATAATGAAGCTTTCAAACATGAGTATAAATTAAAAGTAAAAATGAAAGTGCCAGGGAGGAAATACACCAAAACGCAAACCGGTTGCTTGAAGAGGAACATTAACTTGTTTTTATTTATGTCTGTTTTCTCATTATTTTTTTTCTATAATGATTAAGAGTAACTTTTATGATCTCTCTCACGCACACCAACACACATGGAAAACTAACAAAGTCGATCGGATTTGGCTGGTGACCTCGCATTCCCCAAGTGGGAAACTGCCCCAGTTATTACTTCTTACAGCCTCTGACAGTTCCTCCGGCAGATTCCTCTAGTCTCGCTTATTTCCTATTGCCTGGTGTGTGCTGAGTCAGGAAGTATACACGCTTGAGGAGAAGAGATCATGGAAAGTCAGAACCTACCAGGGGGAAGGTCCACTGCCTACCTACCGTGAGGCCTTGACCTGGTGGTTCACTACCAGGCAGAGGCTGGCCCTCAGCCTTACAGATGGGGGAACCCAGTGTCGCCTGTGCCTCAGGGTTGGACAGATCATGAGGATGATGACTCAACACTGTGGAAACTCAGAAGTGACATGTGTGCTTCTTACCCAGAATACCAATTTAATGACAGATAATGAAAAGAGATCTGCTACTCACAAGGAATTTTTCTTCCGGCATAGAAGCCATATGGGGAGTCAAATTATAATTAGAAGATTGATTTGGTAAGCATAAAATTAGAACAAACTACAAAGTGGCAAGAAGTTAAAATAGTCTGGTACCTCCATTCATCATCACGCTGGGTCATATCTACCAACCACACCAGCTGCCTAGTAAGGCCCTAGGCCACTCCAAACACTGTGTTTTGGGCACTTTCCAACTTTGTCTCCATGACTAACCATTTTGTTTAGTTCATTACCAAACAACCCCCTTACTAGTGAGCCATCCTTTCTTTAGATGACTTACTACATTCACAGGTTATGGATAAAGATCATTGCTCTTAAAATTACTTTACATACTTCTCTTTATAAGTGTAGCTCTGGGAGAGCCATTTTCAAGTTGTAGGGCTGCCTCGTGGCTACCTCCCATTCTATATACTACATTCAACCTCCAAGAGAGCTAACATCTAAACAGAAAAGGGTTCAAGTAAGTATAAAACCAAAATCTGTTATTCTCCCTGCAGCATCTCCACCAAGTCAACTAGTTCCCCAAACTAACATTTTTTTTTAAATTAAGAATATGCTCACCTTATACTCTTCTCCCTCTGCTGCCCCTTATTCTTGGGGTAACCAACTCTTGTTTGCTCCTCCTTCTCAATGCCTTTCTCATCCACTGTTTTCTTTCCACTCCCATTGCCCCACTTTTTTTTTTATATCAACCTGAGTTACTGTACTAGTCCAGTCATTTCTTCCCTTGCCTCCTGTCTCTTTCCTTCTACCCTCATCTGCATATTATTACCCTATTAATCTTCTAGAAACTTTCTCATTCAAGAGACTCAAGGGCTCCTTACTACACATAGAATTAAAGGCAAAGCCTTGGACCAGTGTTCAAAGCCCTCTGTAATTTGGTTTTTCTGTTCTGTTTTGTCTTTACTTTCTGTGACTTCTCAACATGAGCCTCTATTTCAGGCTTTGTACACTTGCTGTGGATAAAGGAAAAAGTCAAATACAAACAATGCTTATGTTTTGCAATGCAAATTTATAGAAAAGAAGTCTTAGAAATTAACACTAGCAGATACCATTTGCAAAGTTTCATTTTAACAGCTTGTTCAGCTTTTATTTTCTCATTCCTTGTATTTACCTTCACAGACACATACATCCACTCATAGAACCACGGCTGCTTACTAGGTGGTCAACAGGTACCCATGGTTTCAGTCATGCTTTTGAAGGAGACCTAAACCTGATTAAGGTAGGTCGTAAACCAATGACACAGACATTGCATAACTCATATTGACTTGTAATGTACCGTCATTCAGAAATATCCTGAAACAAAAATGTTCATGACATTTAATGTGAAAGCGACTCTGCTAATTTCTTATGTAGGATATGACCTTGAGGAGCATAATCTGAACTGTCAATTTGGTCACCTTTCAATAAGAGCCCAACACAAAGGGATTTGAGCGATAAAGGGAACATATTGACTCGTGGAACTCCAAAGTCCAGATATGGCCACACGAGAGTGTTCAAACATGGTCACTGGGACACATCTCCATATCTCAACTCTGCATTTCTCCATGTAGATTCTTTCTATATAGGAGAAAAGATAGTCACCAGGAGCTTCAGGCTTAGCGAGCCCAGCAAAAAAAATGGCTTCATTTTCCCGATAATATCTATAAACATCCTAGTGTGGGTTCTTATTGGCCCAGCTCAAGTCGTGTGCTCATTACTGAACCGACCGGGGGCAGGGGAATAAGTTGTCGACTATGCAGGATTATTCCTGCTCCTCGCTGAGGCCAGAGGATGCAGTCAGCTCCATTGAACTACATGAATGGAGAAAATGTGATTTTCTCAAGGAAAATCAGGATGCTGTCATCAGAAGAAAGAAGAACAGCTATGAAACAAACCGGTGACTACTAGGGCAGATTCTTACTCTCATGAACTTGCCTATTTTCACTTATTTTAATATGCTCAATAATGAGTCCCACAAATTTATAATCAAAATTTAAGATGAAGTTGGCAATTTCTATCAATTTTTCTAATATACATATCCTTAACCCAGCGATTCCATTTCTAGGAAGAATAGCTATGCTAGTAAGTGCTTTCCTGTGTGCCCACCACTGGCCTAAACAGATTGCATGTAACGGCACTCTAGGATGAAGTGGTATTGTATCCACTTTTGCGATGGAGAAGTTAAGCTTAGAGAGGTTAAGTGATTTAAACAAGGTTGCACAGCTAATAAGAGGGAAAGCCAGAATTCAGCCTTCAAAGTCTTGAAAACTATTAGTTACTTCCCTCTTAAGCCTCTGGGGCATATAGTCTCATGAATTTATTCTAAGAAAAAATATGACAGGTGAGAAAAGATGTATGGCCCAGGATGTTATTTATAAGTATTTGTCCACAGAACTCAAGTGTGAAATAAAGAATCAAGAAATTATGTCAACCTACATATGTCCCTTCATTATCAGCAAATATATACTAAGTTCCTACTTTAAAAAATGATAAAAGATTAATGTTTGGTTTGGTTTGGTTTGGTAAGGCTGTGAAATTATAAGTTTGTTTAAACCAGCTTCCTGAGCTACAAAAGCATCCACAGTCAAGGTTAATCAAACACAATAAGGCCTTGTGTATTGTTTTGTATCTATCACTATGTCAGTTTATCATTTATGAAAAAACTGAGTACTTAATCTGTACGACCACTCAGAATATATCTTTGTATGTTGTAGCTGTCTGCCGTCAGGCCAAAGGGAGCTTTAGGCTAAATTATTTAACCTTGATGATGCTCAACACTGGAACATTCCATCAGATGGGGAAGTGAGTGGTCTGGGAGCCCACGAGCTGCTGGGTTTAACCGCTGAACCCCAGAATGAGAAGCTTCCTTTAGCAGTTAGGAGTCTTCACTCTACCCCAGTCTCGAATCAGGGCAAAAGAGGGGGCAGGACAGCAATAGCCCTGAAGCTATTCAAGAGTTTAGACTACTAGTGAGGAAGTCTGGAAAAGTAGATATACTGGTCTAGGTTTCTGTCATGCTGCCTGGACTGGGTGGGAGCAGGGGGAGCTCGAACGATGTATGTCACTAATGCACTGTTGTTACTTTTTTTTATATATATAAGATTGTATTTATTTATGTGAGAAAGAGAGAGCGGGGGGCAGGGGAGAGGGACAAGCAGTCACTGCACTGAGCGTGGGGCCCCACGCAGGGCTGGATCCCAGGACCCTGAGATCACGACCTGAGCTGCAAACAAGAGTCTGATGCTTAACCGACTGAGCCGCCCGGGTGCCCGTGTTTTTACTTTTTAATTTTATTTTGTTTTTTTTTTAAAGATGTTATTTATTTATATGAGAGAGAGAGAGAGAACACATGAACTGAGAGAGAGGGAGAAGCAAACTCCCTCCTGAGCCCAGAGTCTTACCCAGGGCTCCATCCCAGGACCCTGAGATCATGACTTGAGCTGAAGTCAGATGCTTAACCAACTGAGTCAAGTTTTTATGGACCTCAGATTTTGCTCTTTTTTCTTTCCTTTTTTTAACCTCTTGTAGTACCTAGAAAGATCAATTAGTTTATAATCAGTCTCTTTTTCACCATGCCTCCGTTTCTCATTATCCCCAGGACTGTATCCTCAGCAAATATAACCCTAAAACACTCCTGAAAAGCACATGAAGGAGAAGCTCATTTGCAGGAGAGTAATGATTTAGTCCTGTGAACTTTTAATTTGCATAATCCCCTTGCCTTTCCCCAGTTTCTTAAAGTCTTTGATATTTTTTTTTTCTCCAAATGACGGGGGTTGGGAGAAAGAATTAGGTAAGCATCAAAGTTCTAGCCCTTGTATTCTCAGCTATTACATTAATCTTTAAGATTTTCTCTCCCATTTATTAAAAATCAGTGACTCGTCCAACTTAACACAGAAATCCACATCAAAGTTAATTAGAATCTTGGGATTCTAATGTTTGTCTCTTCCTTTATTAATTCCTAGAAGCTTGAAGCAAGCCTCTGTGTGTGATTGTGGAAGAAAGAACAAGAGAAGCCAGTAGATGCGACCAGCCAGAGGCCAGGTTCAGAGCTGGACTGAAACTTGCTTAGTGCAAAGAAGGCCCAGCCTTCGCGGCAGCCCCCTTGCTGGTCAGGTCAGCCTCCTGTGCAACTGAGGGGAGCCCTGACCCCAATCTGAAAGATGGAGGATGGAGGTAAGAATTAAGCAATGGAGAATAGAGCCCTGCTTGCTAACGTCTTTTTTTCTCCCTCCTCTATAATCAGGAAAAGCAGCCAATTATTCTTACGAATTGACTTTCTCTCCTTCCTTCCTGTAAAGTTTAAAAAACAAAAACACCATGCAGCTTTGCAAAACTTCTACTGGATGAACAAGGGTTGGGGGTGGGGCAGAGAGCAGGAGATAAGATAGGAGCAAGAGGGAAATGATGGCGCAGCGCGACATTTTTACATTTGGTTTCCCAAAGTGTACCTAGATACAAAATGCAGGGAAAGGACATGAGTAGAACAGGGGATTCGATTTTGCACACTTACTAGGGAGTAACTGACAGCAAGGGTTTCAGGACTTCATTGCATAATGATTTTGCTTTAGGACATTTGTGCAGAAAATCACACAAAACAAACTGAGAAAACTAGTTTTCTTCCCAAACTGCTCTTGAGAAGTGTAGAGGAATCTTCCAATGTATTTTCTTATTTTAAAAAACTCGGTGCATTAACATTCTAAAGTCTAAAGAAAATACAACAGGAAATCCAAGAAACTCACGCTTAGGCCCCACAAAAGGCTCGAATCACCCACAGATAAGACCAGTTACAGTTTTAAAGCATAATTAATATATTTCATATTAGGACATTTGAAACCGCTTTTTATAAAGTCATATACTTCCATGCTACATGTAAGAAGATAATTCGAAATTGACCCAAAAAAGTCAATATTGAGTGTAATCCTGGAGGGCTGATGCAGGCACTTGGCTCCCTGGGAAGTGTTCCCCAGCCGGAGAGCTCTAAAAGCCCCCCACAACCTAAGGGCCACCACGTCTCTGCACATGCACGTACTCACCCATTGTGCCCCGAACCCGACAGGAAACAGTCTGCCAGTTGGCAAGCCCCTGAACTGCCAGGTGAGTCCTGAGAGGCAGGTAGGTAAAAAAAAAAAAAAACAAAAAACCCACCACCCTGTGCTTTGGTCTGAGCAGTGTTTGACCCTAGAGGACTCTCGGGGCAACGTGCTAGTGCTCCAGAACAGTCTGCCGTTGACTGCATCAGCACTTCCCCTTTAGCCCCGGGATCCAGCCAGCATGGCAGGACCAAGGACGCGTTCCCAGGACAGTTGCTGCACTGTATTCAGGACTTCCTCCCACCCTGACGACTAAGGCCTTGTTCTGGGTCAAGTTCCACATGCTCAGATCCTCTCCTCTCAGGATATTCCTCACCCTCTCCCCCCACCTTCCTCTCCCCCTCAAAACACAAGGTCAGGCAATCTCACCAGCTCGATCCTCCCCAGCCACCAGCCAGCTCGAGGTCGTTTCCCAGGGGACTCTTCTGCCTCCAGTCAACAAGAAATACAGGCAAGCTGAAACCCTGGAAGTAGCGATAATTCCAAAGAAGAGATGAGGGGAAAAAACACACACACAGAAGGTAATGGAACTTTCAGTCATACTGACGAGTGGCCACAAGACGGCTTTGGATCAATGTGTGCTTCAAGCCATTACACAGCACAGCTAAAATGTGGGGTTAGGAATGGGCACAAATGGCGCGAACATGATACGTAATTTGTAATATTCACGTTTTCGCCTAAGACCAGGAAAGACCAAACTAATGCTCCACCATTTGCATAGCCAAGTTTGTGCTCTTGTGGCAGCTTTATCACATCTCTATGCGTTACTGTCTAGTTCCTTTGAGATATGAAAAAGGTTGCTTTCCGGCATCCTTCCCCCAGATGCCACATTTAAACTTCTTCACTTTTCAAGGCTCAAACCACCCTGATTTTAAGGAGTTATTGTTGTTTTGTATGAAACAAAATGATAAACATTGAATTTTGACACACCCTCTGTGCAACACTGATTCAACACATTCAAATGAGACATTTGTTTGGGTTCAATACATATAATAGAAATTGTACAGAGGAGTCCTGTTTTATGCAGGGAGAGGGGCTAAGGTCAGCATATAAAACCATATAGCACCTAAGTTTATTGAAAATTCCCTTAAACTAATTTAGAAAGCATAGTTTCGCAAGTACAGCCCCATGCAGTAATATACAGTTGACCCTTAACAATGGGGGTTAGGGGCGCTGACTGGCCTGTGCAGTTGAAAATCCACATATAACTTTTGATTCCCCAAAACCTAACTACTAATATCCTGAGGTTGACCAGAAGCCTTGCCAACAACATAAACAGTCAATTAACACATATTTTGTATGTTACATGTATTATATACTATGTTATTATAATAAAGTAAGCAAGAGAAAAGAAAATAATAGGGAAAAGAAAATACATTTGCAGTATCATACTGTATTTATGGGGAAAAATCCACATAAGTGGACCTCAAGTTCAAATTTGTATTGTTCAGGGGTCAACTGTGTATCGCTTACAAATGATTCCACTTAATATGTAATAGACATGAAAAATATCATTTTCAAAAATTTTAATTTCATAAGAAAAGAGAGTGAAAAGTTGGTATTCTTCACCGAGTTTGAGATGAGGTAGTGGGTTTGCATTTAGAGTGTGTGTTCTATTAAAAACAAAACAAAACAAAACTCGTGTGTTTAAGAGCTAGAAGCCCACAAAGCAGCAAGATGCTCCACTCTGAGAATCACACGAGAACAGAGACAAACCCGGGGGAGCACCGGTTGTTGGTGTCACGGTGGGTGCACCACTACAATGACTGTTGGTGTCTTTCTCTCACTTCTATCCTGTTTTTATTGTTTTGTAGGCTGTGTGCTTGTTAAGCCAAGCACTTTTAGTTGAATTCTCGTAAATTAAAGGTGTATGAAATGCAAGTCCACCACAGAAGGAAAAAATAGATACCAGATTGATTACCCGGCAATGCTCGCTTATTTATCTATTTAACCTAAATTTGAAATCTGACTCCTTTTTGCCAGGGGATTGAATCCTCCTGTTGTCACTGCCTCACACAAACAGATGTCCATACACACATGCGTACGTGCACACTTGTGCCACACACATGCGCACACACACACACAGTGTTACCATCAAAGGGACGGTCAATGAAACACCTCCCACAAAACCTCCAGTCAAGGTTCATTCACCCTCTTCGCACTGGTTGTTAAGCTCCTTGGCATCTACGGCTGCCACCTCGGCGTCTCCGTGTGGTAAGAGTCACCACCGCCACCACCAAGATGTCTTCCCTGTGCCCCTGCAGGTGCCTGCGTGTGTTCCCCATGTGCCATTGGCACTCAGCTCCTCTGGGGCCCCATGTGCATCCCACCCCCAGGCCAGGCCCTGCTGCTGTCTGCATTTTTGCAATTGCCACCCCTTGGCCCCTGCCCCCACTCCAGCCCGGCTGGCAGAGCCTCTGTGATTGATGCTACCACTGCCTCTCCCTTAGAAAGACAAGAAGCAGAGGAAAACAGATGTTCTCAGGTACAAGGCAGCTCTCTCTTTGAGAGTCCAAGGTCTGAATTCCTGGATTATGCGGAATCTCGGTAATACTCCATCAGGGGGGTAGGAGGGGGCCTCGCCAGCAGCAGGACAAATTTCAAGTTGGGCGATGATGGGAAAGTCATTAACATGAAATAAAAACAACAGACACTTGCATAGCACTTAGAATATTCTAGGCAGTGTTTTAAGTGCTTTACACCCATTAACTCACGCAAGGTAATTATTTTGGCCCCTTTCAATATTAAGAATGTTTGTACCTATATGGCCTGGTAGCCACAGCCCCAAATACTTCATAGGAAAAAAATCCTTTACTCTCTCCTAACCAGTCAGAGGGACGGTTCCACCTTCCCAGTCAGGGCATATTTAGATTATATTGTCTTGATACCTGGCTTCCCCCAAATTCTGAACGGTCCTAGATTGCTAGATTATAATGTAAAGCTTTCGCTTCCTAGGGACAGATAATGTGTCCATTCACATTTTTAAGCTTTTTTTATAATAAAAATTAGTAGGTAAAGCTTATACATTAATACACACATGTGCATACGCATTTATATGTTTATCTCATATATAAACATATATATCTCATAAACCTCTCTCATATATAAACACATATCTCTCTCACATATATATATGCATGATATATATATATATATATGAGTTAAACATATATAAAAATAGAAGAGTATAATGAAACCTTATATAACTAGTCGTATCTTCAACAGTTATCAACATGTGAATAATCTTGTTTCATCTAGACCCCCACCCACAGAATTGTTTTGAAGCAAATCACAGCCGTCCTATTATTCCATTCATAAATACTTCAGTCTGTGTGCCAGTTATCAGTTTAATACTCTTCAGCTCCAAATCCACATTCTTTGCTCCAATGTGTGATACTGGAGCTGGACCCCAAGAATATTTCTCTTTTGCCAGCAAGCAAGATGTTAAGCCTGGTCTGTAGAGGGCACCAGAGGGACATTGGAAGAGAAGGGGGACTCTCTTCCAGGTTCCACTGTCCCTGCTTGTCCCGTCCTCGAAAGCAGCTACAGCTCCTGGGAGGCCCAGTGGCGCTCAGTGAGTTCTGCTGGCATTTTAACTAGCTTCCCAGGGTGTCTCACAGTGTCCAGCTGGCATCTTCCCATGGAGCTGGGTGGTCACCCCCAGCCTGAGGCACACCAGTGAACTGCTCTGCTATCAGTCGGCCACGAACTCAACCTCTTCAAGGAGACCCGGATCTCATCACTGGAGTGTGAGCGGGAGAGGGGGCGTGGGTCCTCCCTTGGGTGTTCTGTCTCTTCCCTGGAAGTAGTGGCTGCTCCTTATATCTCTCCTTGCTCTATTCTTCAGTGTTTGCTTTACTCCTTTGCAGTTCATCTCCTCTTACTAATAATTCTTTATATTAAACTCTCTCCATTCAAACTACTGTGTGATTTCTATCTTGACTACGTCAACTAATACAGAATGTAATGCCAACAAAATAAGGACTCTTCTAACACACCCACAAAACCATGTCACACTTAATAATATCTAATCACTGTTCAGATTTCCCCAACTGTCTAATAAATACATTTTATTTGGTTGTTGCTTTTTCAATCAGAATTTAAGTAATTCATTTGACTGATGTTTCTCTTAAGCGCCTTTTCCACAACCACCTACCCTCCCTCCTTGTTTTCCTTATAATTGACTTGTTCAAGAATCAGGGCTGTTGGTCTTGTAATTTCCCATTGTTCAATTCCATCCTCTGTACCCCGTACATCCTACAAACTAGTAGTTAGATCTAGAGACTTGAGCAGATTCCGGTTCAGTTTTTTTTAAAGACCACTGGTGATAGTACTTCTTATTGTTTCAAATGAGGAGGCGCATGATGTCTAGCTGTCTATTTCTTGTGATTCATCAGGGAGGTCCTGAATTGTCAACTAGATCCATCAAGAAATTTCTCACCAATTATTCCAAAAGGATTTTAGAAGATGTTGCTTTTTTCTAAGGAAATGCCTTTGACTTCATAGCATTATTTCCCATTGGAATTTGTAATTATGTTTAGAATTTATAATTTTACTTAGCATCTTTGATTTTATATAGCTTTTATGATTCTTGATAACTTTAACAAAATTGTTTATTTATCTTGAATATATATACACATATATATAATTAATTCAGAATAACAATATCACTAACAATATTTCTTCCTAATTCATTTTTAATTTAGGATATATCCACTAAGAATGCATAGACAAAGGACTGTCTTTTTACAACACTTGAAATACTTCTTCTCTGTTGTGGTTATATATAAATGAATAAATATCATTGATTTCATTTTGCTTTCGCTTTAGATATGCATTTTATTGTGACTTTATATATATGGGTGTGTTTTATGAACCCATATGCAAACCATTTCCGCGATTCTAAAGTTATAGCTACAAAACAAGAAGTATTTGGTGAAGTTCAGTTTCCATCCATGTCCCCTTCCTCTTAAGAAATAATTATTTGCCAATTTGTTCATTTTTAAAATTTAAAGCAAAAATAGTCATTCCCGTTTTTTAAAAAAAAGGTAGCATACTACACATACTGTTTTATACGTGCTTTTCACTTAATATATTCTAAAAATCACTTCATAAAAGTATGAAGAGAGATTTCCATTGCAGCTGCTTAGTATTCCACTGAGTGAATGCACAGGAATGTATTGAACCATTCCTGAACTGGTGGACAGCAGTCGTTTCTACTCTTTTGCTATTATAGGCAATGCTTCAATAAATATGTCTTTTTATATTTTTTGCCAATGTGTCTTCAGTATTGTATCAGTTAGCTTTCGCTACATATAGCACACCACCTCAAAACTTAGTGGCACAAAGCAACATCATTATTAGCTCAAGATTCTGTAGGTCAGCAATTTTGGCTGGGTTCAGCCCGGTCCTTCCTTCTGCGTTCTCACTCATGTGACTGAAGTCAGCTATCAAGTCAGCTGAAGCTGGATCGTCCAAGATAGACTCACTCACATGTCCGGAGGTTGGCAGGCAATGGCCAGGTTGCCTCAAGCGGCCTCCCATCCTCCAAGAGGTGAGCTAGCATTCATCTATGTTCTCGTGGCACACTCAGAGTTCCCAACACATCAGGAGAGAGCAAGCCCCAAAGCTCAGGTACTTTTCAATTTTCTCCTTGCATTAAGTTTGCTCCTGTCCTAGGGCACTGGAGCCCATTGCCACTGGGAGGATGAGACTCCCCAAAGATGTGCAGACAGGCAGGGGTATTCCAGTGGTCATTGCAAAGAGTTGGCACATGGATAGATGCCCCAGAGGCAGGATGGTCGGGTCACAGGACAGTCAAATGTAAAATTGCCAAATCCCACCCCTAACCCTAGAGATCAAACAGTTTGCACTCCCTCCAACTATAAATGAAAGTGTTTCTCATAGTGTCACCAAGAGTATGTTTTCAAACTTTTATATTTTTGCCAAAACTTGAGGAATGGCATCTCAATGCCATTTTAATTTGCATTTCTCATTATGAGGTTGAACATTCCATTCCTTTCATATGCTTAGGGGCCATTTGAATTTTGTGTATGTGTGAACTGCTTATATTTTTTGTCCATTTTTCCAGAGTGAGTGGTCATCTCCTCTTTTACAAGTTTTTTTATATATCAGGAATATTAGCCCTTTCTCGAGGACATAAATTACAAATATTTTTTGCAGTTTGTCTTCACACTTTATTTTTTAACTATGCAAAGGTAGTTAAATTTACCAATCTTTTTTTTAATGTTTGTGGATTTTGAGTCATTGTTAGAAAACTTTTCTCTATTACCAAATAACGGGGGAATTCACCCATGGCTTCATTTTAATATTTGTGGGGATCGGGGGCAGGTCTCCAATTATCCCATTTTCCCTGTAAGGATACGACCTATATCATAGACTAAATTTCTTTAATTGGGTCTGTATTCAGTTGACGTTTAAAGTATGACTAATCCTAGGTAACAATGTGAATTAGTCAAATTCTTTATTTCTATTCTCCATTTTCCCCTTCACTATAGTAAAGCTGAATCTATACTCCCTTTTAAAACCAAGGCAAACTCTATCTCCTGTCCAGCACTCTCTGGTGAGTCAGCAGCAGCCTCCAAGCTTCCACATCGATACGTAGTTAAAAGTACAGGCTCTGCTGTGTGGGACTCTGTCAATTCCTGGTAGTGTGATACCAGGCAAATTACTCAATCCTTCTAAATCTTAGTTTCTATCTGTAACTTTGGATAGCAAAACTTCCCCCACAGGTTCATTTAATGAGATAATCTAGGTAACTCACTAGCAATAGTACTGGCACATAGTAACTACTCGATAAATTACAGGTAGCCAATTAAAGTAGCAGAGGAGAAGATCCTTAAGCACCAAGTGATTGAAAAAAGGAAAATATTTAAGATTGGAAAATGTGGAGTTGAATGCAGAAAGAGCTTTGTTGGCAATAATTCATCTATGTCATGTATGGGCACCCATGCATGAATACACTACTAAGCTGGGAAACAAAACAATTGTATGTTTCATTCAGGGATGCTTTTCTGTAGACTGAGTAGTAGGGTCTTTGCTTGGCAAAGAATTGATACACTCTTGAGTATGCCAACTCTGAATCCCTAACTATGAAAAGGCAAACCCTGAGGAGCAGAAGGCATTTTTGGACAGCTCAGACCTTAAGAAAATTAGAATTTTTAGAATAAAACCCTGCTGAATAGCTGAGCACCTGACCCGAAAACACTGAAGGTCCAGTGTATCCCTTCTGCTCCCAGCACTCAATGTACCTTCTACACCTGCTGCGTCTTATCACGTCCTGCCAGAGCCTTCCAGCTCCATGAGAGCTGCTCAGGACAAAGTGGCATGCTCCAGGGAGCCAGCTCCTCCCAGCCCCAGTCCTGGCGCTGCAAGTCCTCCTGCTCAACTGGTCTCATCCCAGCAGTTTCTGCCTCAAGAGTCTAGGATGCTAAGTGTCAATCTCGAGGGGAAAAAAATAGATACTAAGGGCAGAGTTAGAGCTAAATTTAAATGAGACAGGATTAAAAAAAAATTCCAAGGTTTTAGGATTACATTTTTGAGATGTGTGAGGCTGGGTTTGGCAGTATTCTGGCACTGTTGGAGTTATTTAAGTAGAGCTGACCTTGGCACATATGAAACTTTCCCCTTTGGTTAACAATGTTTTTTTAAATATCAGAAGAGTTTACTGCCCCTGGGCCATGCGGAGGGGGGTTGACTTGGGAAGGACATGAGAAAAGTTTCTGCAGTGATGGTAATGTTCTGTATATCTCAAGAGGGGTTTGAGTTACATAGGCATGGTCATTCACTAAAACTCACAAATGTGCGCCTAAGATTTGTGTATTTCTTTTTATGTAAATTCTACACTAACAACTGCAAAATACCGAACTCTAGTGAATAAGCATGCTGAAATAAATATTTATATGTCTGTTTACTTGAAACGTATTAAAAACAGATGAATGAATGCGATGGATAGATGTGATGAAACTAGTCAGATGTTAATGATAAAATCTAACTGGTGAATGCACAAATGTTTACTCTAAAACTCGTTCAACATCACTGTATGTTTGAAATTTTTCATAATAAAATGTTGGGAAGTTATCCAGTGCTTTATCAGAAGCAAACCCCTCTGCATTCTGTGCGCACAGCAATTCTGAGGACTGTCACTGGGAATGGGGAATTCCTTCCAGTGTACCCTCTGCCCTCCCCTTGGCCACTGACCTCCTCTCTGGCACAAACCCTGGCCGACATGTCCTCCCTCTTCCTCTGCGCTTTCATAACCATGCCCTTACCCTCTGGACAAAGGTGAATGGAGAAACAGCACAGGTACTCCTCTATTGAGCAGTACTTTGTGAAGACTCAACCTTACAATGTTGTCATGACAAATTGTCAGGGTACGTACTTTTCTGCACCTGGAGAAGACTGCAAAAGCTTGTTTACACACACACACACACACACACACACACACACACACACACACACCAAAGAAAACCAACCTAATTGCAGTAACTAATGTAAGTTGCTTAGTATTTCAGGTTTAAAATTATAGGAGAGATCATCTTCTCAAGGCATGAAAAAAAAAAAACGATCAGTATTTGCCTCTTATTTCCACTGCTGGTGGAAAAAGAGCTTAACATTGGCTGAGCACCCAATATGGTTGTGATGTTTTGCATACATTGGCTCATGTAGTCCTCACAGCCCCATTATCCTCATTTTACAACAAGGTTCATAGTCATGGAGCCAGTGAACAGTAGATCTAGGACTCAAACCAAGATCTCCTCAGCTCAAAACTATTTCTTTTCACCAAAGCACACTGTCAAGGACATTTAAAATAGGTTACGTCCTGCAAAGCTAACATCACTACCAGAACAGCAGCAGTCGTTTGGCTAGGATTTTACAAATAAAGGCAGTTTCAAGTTCTACTTCAACTCTTTTTACCCAAACACCACCCACCAAAAGGTATTTTTAAGTTTACACTCCCCACCAGCGTTGTTGATAAATGTAGTAAGAACACAAAATTTGGCCAACGTTTCCATATTTTCTATAGCTTTGGGGGCAGTTCCGGGTTTAATAAATCCGCTTAAGGGATTTTACTTTTGATGTCACAGTGTTGCTAGTTCATAAATTAGAATTAGATGGCTCAATTACTCCCTAATGATCTTCTATATCATGCTTAGACCATCAGACAAAAATTCTTATCTAAAGGAATAATGGAACCCTTCCTCCACATGTTAAGCCAGATTCCTAAACTACAGAACCTCTATCGTCATCACCCAGTAGATGGCACTACTTGTGCTACTGTTTTTACTCCTTTTCAGTCCTGGGACCTGTCAGAGGTCTTCAGCTCCTACTAGGGTTATAAATATTGGAAGCAGAAGACTAGCAATCAAATAATGCCTTGCATATTACTTGTGGAAAATTTTGGCTGTGTAGAGAACAGGATTGAGATCTGTAAGCGGTGGGCTCTATTAGGCATTCTTAGCAATGTTTATCATGCCTCCAACCCCACTACTACTTTTCACTTGGGCCAGCCTCTCTCCACATAATAAAGTAGGGGACTGAGGAATGCTCTGGGGTTAAAAGGAAGGTAGAAGATGCTATGAACAGCTATTTGCTGAGATAAGCAATAATAAAATCTATTTTCAAAAAAGTTTAATAGAAACCTAGGGTGAAAAACTTTTTACTTTGATACAGGCCCAAATGCAGTTAGATGACTACATTATAGATGATCTGATTTTAATACTGACATAATTTGAATTCTATTTGAACCCAATTCAAAACTCAGCGGGGCTCACCTCCAGAGGCCATACTCATACTCACTTGAGACTACCCTGCTTTCCTCAATTCTGCCCTTTGGAGACACATGCTTCCAACTATCTTTCCATGTTTTGCAGACCAGAACTTTGGTATATTCTAGCCTCACAAAGATAAAAGAAACTATATATGCATTTCAAAACAGTTATTTCTGTGTTGAGAGAGATATCAAGGGCAGGAGACAAGAATCTTCAGGGTCACTATATCAAGAGTAGCTCTACCAGACCTACACTTGCAAATCCTCCTTCTGATACAACAGAGAAGCAACTCCTATTTCTAACAAGTTCCTGGGGGAGATCTACCGGTGGCTTATAAACCACTGTCAGTTTCACTCAACATACTTTCAAGATATGGACAAGAAACTGAACTAACTCTTCATTCAAAAGATTTTGATGGAGTAGAAAATTTACTGGACTTCTGGTTAGAAATAGTTTAAAAAAAACCGGTTTCTGAAGACATGCCAAGTGCTTCCGTTGAGGTTGTAAGTACATGCCGTGGTGAGGACTGTGGTGTGAAAAGCGGCCTCTCAAGACACCCAGGTCTACTGCAGCCTTGGGTTGGCATGGTCCTAAAACTTGGGGAGCCACACTAGTTGTGGGTTACCTATCAAGGCCTTTCAAAAGGTTTAAATGTCTACTAGTCAACTTGTTAAAATGTTCATTTTGCTACATAACCCCAGTTATCTCATAGTGGTAAAGAGCCCTTAGGAACATCTTTGGGTCTAATGTTCTTAATGAGGAAAGTGCTACGTAGATGGCTTCTTAGGGACAGTCTGTGGACTTGATTTTCTCTAGTCTGTTTGTGATCTGTGCTTTGAGAAACATCATTCAACTCTTTTAGCTCAGAAACCTGGAGTAATGTGGTTGTATTATTTGGACACAAAGTCTGGTGTATCCCTAATAAGACAAAGGAGTTGGGAGAAAAGTTGAATATGCTCGGAAACGTTTTCCTAAGCTTCTCCCTCAGGACCTAACAACATACCATTCACGACAGTGTTATTTTCCAAAGGTCACAATTAGATTTCCTCAGAAGCATACCTTAACTGTTAATCATTACAACTACTTTGTGAAATGTGGGAGTGGTCACCACCCCAACATTTAATCATTGGCCAAAGCCCGGTTTTCACCACAGCCAAGTGCATCTGCCTTTACCCCTCACATAACCCCCTTTTCTACCAGAAATGTTAAGACTCTCATCAGATGGAAAATTAAACAAAGAAAAGGCAAAATAGATTTTTATAAAAGCCATCATGGGGCAAGTAGTCCCAAGAAGCCTAGAGGTAAAAAAGACTGACGCTGGGCAAACGTTCCATGTTGATACTGCTTTCCCATGGTTCCCAAGGTTTGTTGTCTGGAGAACCTTTCCAAATACATTAAAGAGAAGGATCTTAAGAGTCACGGGAGCCTAAAGTTGCTTGGAGCAAACCGTAATTACTTTCATAACAGAAAAGAGAAGTCATTTCAGTAACAGGAATGCCAAATCTATATAAACTTAAAACCACCATTGTGTCTTCAGACTGTTGGAGAACACTGCCAGTGGGTACCGCGTACCTCTGAGAACACTGTAGGGCCAGGTAACCAGCTTCCTACTTTGAACGTTTTCATAATTGCAACTTTTTTTTCCACTAACTTCACATCTATTTGTTCTCAGCATCATCCCTTTGGCATTACTCAACCCAGCAAATTAAACATTCTTTTAAAATGTTAAATAATAGAAATACAAGTGACAAGGATTCAGTACTACAAATATTCAGGGCATCAAGTTAAACCGTCCTCAAAGTTAAAGCAGATTACTTTAAAAAAAAAATCAACAAAACTACAGGAACAAAGCAAAAAAGGGTGTTATATATAGGAAAAGCTGTGTAAGTGCCCACGGGAAAGACACTGCAACCTTCACTATTACACATCACGCTCTGGCCGTATGAGGTTCATCTTCTGTCTCTGAATTGCAGCCACCACCCAAAAACCTGGCCCAGAGAGGAGGGGCCAGCTGGCTGGTGAAACTTCAAACCACTTCAGAACTGTTTTGTAGAAATGAAATGGGACCCAATTCTAGTAGGTGTGTATTTCTATACTAAATGGTTTTTGTTTTTGGTAGGTGTCGAGACATTTAAAAATGCGCAGGTGAAAGCACCAGGAAAGAGGAAGGTAGAAAACTTTCTTCCTCTTCTTGCTGAGTACCGTCCAAGCAGACTGGTAGGGCAAATATTCATTATGGACTGTAATTCACTTTGCTTTGGTTTTGGAGGCTTCCCTTAAGAAAAAAGAGATTTGTTAATAAATGATAAAGAACACAGAACAACAAGATTAAATTATTGAGGCAAATGTCAATTACAACAGTAATTAGATCGTTCTCTATTTAATCTCAACTTGTTAAAGGATAACAGTATTTCCACACCTAATGCTGCATTTTTTTCTATTCTTGAGGTATGATTAGATGACAAACATTTGACTGCCTATTATGTGCCAGAAATCATCTTAATCACTTAACTAGAAAATCTTCAGTAACTCTCTAAAGGGATAATATTACTTACTTGGGTTTATAGTTTTGGAACTTAAGGCTTATAGAGGTTTTAAGTGTGATAATTTGTCCAATATCATAGGTGAGGGGACAATGGGCTAGAACTGGAAGCTCAGCTATCCCTACCTGATAGTTTATGTTTCTGAACCCCCAAATTCTTTCTTTTAAAATCATCTTCAACACCATATTTTCCCACAAATAACTTACAGTATTATTGCTCCTACCTTTAAAGAAAAACATATGTGCTAGTTTTTAGTAATTTTTTTACTCCAAACATCTGTAATTTTGTGAATATCTTAAAAAAATATTAGTCACAAAGCCAAATTAACTATAATCATGAGTTAAGAATAAATGGAGAAACTTCTTTCTAGCATATAAAAACCCTAGTTACCAAAGTACTACGAACCATGAATAAGCTCCTTGAGATTACTCATCACCTACCCCTTCACTCTCCACGGTGTCTAATATACAGTGTGTGTGGAAATTTGTTAGATACACTGAATTAGAGCAAACAAATATTCTGGCACCAACTTTCGTATTCAAAGGCTATGGAGTTTTTAGAAAACAGTCTACTTAAATTATTTTGTGATTTCAGGTAGGGACAAAAAGCGACAAATACAGACTGCTTAGCAGTTGCCGGACTGAAGTCATCATTACAACTACAGTAAAATTTACTGGCTCTCCACTGGAAATCATTGATAGAGCAAAAATAAGGGAGGTTCCGTTAACATGAATGCAAGTTTTATTCGAGATAATATTGAAGAACTGAATTCTAACAAAGGAAAAACTTACCAGTTATCCACTCTATAGTAAAAAGTGGAACTGGGGACCATTTATAACACATAAATAAATTCTACCTTTACATTTCTGAATAAAGCTGTATTCACTTCTTAGAGAGAGCCATTTAACTTTTGCTGATAAGGCTTTGTGAATTGTGTTCAGAAACTTGAACACTCACATACACACACACTCTCCAAATAAGGTAAGTCCCTAGGATTTCACTCCAGGATGAGTTTCTGCAAGTACCTAGCTAACTGAAGACTGCATATTTCTACATGAATTCAATTTGAATTGCTTTCATCTTTATGTACCACAATTTTTTTAAATGATCAGATCAATGTTTATTATGACTTTTTAACTCCCTCAAATTATACTTTAATATTTGACATGGTAGTTTCAAAAAATAAATATTCAAGGCCTCAGTTTTAAATTTCCCTTCAGTGTAATGCACAGAGTTGACCACAAATATTAACAGGACTACCCTAAAATAAATGAAGCTTTCTTATAAAAATTACCTGTTATAATACAGTCCCCATTCTATTCCGTAATTCTGATAAAGAATATATATTTTTTGGTAATAAAACGAGAGTTTAGAATGATTCGGTCCTTGGAAAATCTTAATGGCAGTCACTCAATGAAGAAGTCAATCACTCCTGGAGTCACAACCGCTCAAAAACTGCAGTTAGCACTGACTGAGTTTTTGTGGGGTTTTTTGGTGGTTATTGCTTTAGTTGGCAATACCTGAATTTAAGACAAAAGAACATCTCCCACTAAGCCTTATTTTAAATATTACAAAATGTATACAGAAGATAGACTCATAGAGGCTATAATGCTGATGTCTTAAGTAACTCACCCATGAAATGGGTGCATGTTTTTTAGAGGATAACCATAGATCTTTTTGCTCTAAAAATAAATGCCCCTACTTTTCAGAGTGTTCCCATTCTTCAAATTCTTCAACAGGAGACTTGAGCAGCTTAACAGTTTTGCTATAAAAACAAACCACTCTTGTTAACAAACCCAAAACATATAAGGAAACCGATAAACGACATAGTTTTCACAGTTAACGATAAATAAAAGTGCAGTAAGTGTTCAAGTAGGGCGTGTAGTTTACAAACTACATGTCAGTATTTGGCATAGGTCATCTTTTAAAGGCTCTCCGAGGGTCCCTGCCATTACTAATTGTGGTCATGACTGTTTGATTATTAGCTGTTCCTTGTAGCTGTGGATTTGTAGGTCCCCGGCCATTGCTTCTACCAGCATATGAAAACTGGCATCCCCTTGATTCTGGGCCAGTTTGAACCCCGTTTCCTAGGAAAGAATATAAAAATTCATCACCATCTTCAGACACTGATCTGTAGGAAGACACCTATTCAAAGTTCTAACACATGCTTTCAAGTAGTATTATAGAAAACAAATGCCTTTACTTTTAAACTACTGGAAAAAAACCCAATGTGGGTTCTGCGTTTTTCCAAATGTTTGATTACTGTAAATATATTAACTTGATACTGTATTAATAATGGAGAGAGAAATAGAACAGTTTGGGCAACAGGATGAGAAATTAGTAGAGAAGAAAAATATAGGTAATGCATTGCCTACATTGTAAGGGAAAAGGAAAAAAAGAAAGGGTAAAATGGTGTATGAACACCGGCATTAGGTTCAAATATGGTTAATAATTCAGAACGGACAATCTAATTTTTCAAAGGAAAAGACAGCAATGCTGCCCCCAATGTGATCATCACCAGCCGTGCCAAAACATGCAGCCAGCAGGTCAAATAAAATTTCAGCCACCCTACTATACTCTAATCCCAAAGACTTTTCCTCCCTTATTTAAGAATACAAACTTCAAAAGACCTTTAACACAGCTGAAAGAACCATTACCATGACATTTGAGTATTTGAGGGGTAAAGGTCAATCTTTTAAAGAGGTAGCTATCAGCACATGAAAATTTAAGGTAAGCTATTAGTCTAAAGATAAAAGGCTTTTCGTGTGCCAAAATAATAGTAATTCTGTATCTATTATAAATAATCACTAGATTACAGAAACTTTGTTTAAAAAAAAAATCAATGGAAAACTGACTACACATCACTAAAACAGATTTCTTATTATCAGCCACTGCTTAAATATAGAATGTGCTCCGGGAGGGAGGTGGGGGTTGGGGGAAATAGGTGGAGGGGATTAAAAGTACACTTATCCTGATGAGTGCTAATACATGGAATTGTTAAATCTCTATATTGTACATGTGAAACTAATAAAACACTATGTTAGCTACACTGGAATTAAAACAAATAAATTCATATGTATAAAAATAAAAAGAATGTGCTCAATAAGTTAGCTTAAGAGAGTATCTGCTATCTAGAAAATCAGTTACTTGGGGAATTCCCTGTTTACTAGTAGCTCCCTTTTAGTGTTAATGTATGCCTAACAACAGTTTTCTTCTAAATCTTTCATAAGATATATTTGCTTAATTCTTAACACCTGATCACAAATATGAAAAAAAAAAAAAATCTTACCCACTGGTCCAAATGTACCTGTACCCATATTATTATTCATGGAATTATTCTTCTGTTCATTGTGTGCCTAAAAAATATGTTTTTAATTTAACCAATTGAAGATTTACCTTAAAAAATTATTAAAATAACATGTTATATCCATTCTATAATTGTTTTTTTTTAACAAATTTTTAAAAGATTTATCCAAGTCCATTCACTGTTACTATTCAGGATTATTTCCCAAACTTTTCATAGCTTCTGTTATATCTTACTGCATTTTCCTGATAGTACTCCCTACTCCTCAAAGTGCTCAATGGCACATATATTTAATACACAGACTCACAAAATATACAGAATGAAAATGACTTTATATTCTTTTTAAAACTGTCCTCATTATATTCTGGGTATGTATGACAGGGTTGGACACCTAGCCAGAGAATTATAGTACCTAGTCAAAATTAGCCTAATCATAAAAATAGACTATACGTTTGGATTAATTACCCCTCTGCTCTGTTGTCCTCGATAATCTGGGTTGGGTTCACTGAAATTTGGCACTTCTGAATAAACCATACAAAATCTGAAAGAAAATAAAGCACAAGTTAAATGACTCCCAAAATAATCAACCTTTCTTTATTTAACATGCATAACTTACAGGAATGAAGAATTTAGGTGTCAAATGAATTAACTAAAAAGCAACATGCTAACTATTTATACAACAGAAACCTCCTAAATGCTATATGTTCCATAAAAACAAAGTATTCTAAAATATTCAACAGCCTACAACGTTTAAAACATTCTATTTTTTATTTTAGTTATTCTGTACTGCAAAAAAAAAAAAAATCATGTCAAAGATCAAGGACACAGAAACACATCTCTGTGCTGTTTTTCCATATAGGCTGATGCCACTGAACCATGTTTAGGGTTCCAGAGTGGTTTTTCCAGCAGTGGTGATGGATTTGCACTGATCCATTCACACACTCCCATCCAGTCCCTCTTTTGACCAATCACTGTGAATCTGCAAAGATAATCATTCAAGGTTAAGAGTGGATTCTGCAGGTATGTATAAAGACATGTGGCTATTAAGACAACAGTTTATCCCAATGCTTCTTGTAAGCTGACTATGGCATTTATTAACATTACATATAAGCATTTACTAAGCTCCTCACCCCATAAATAAATTAAAATCAGTTTTGGTATATCCTAGACTGACCCTTACAAAGTCAAGTCACTAAGAATTGAGTGACCTCCAGTGGTTCTTCACATAACTGACCTCTTTTTCTGTATATATGAAGGTCAGGAAAAAAAGCCTAAATCTTTTGATGATACTGATGCTAACAGCTTTCATAACACGTTGTCTAACACTACTCTGAAAAGAAACATAAGTAAACAATTTTCCTCCTAACAAAAGCAAAGTGTTACCAGTTTCTGATCTTTAAAAGCTAGCAAGATTGCTTAACTTTTCCAAACAAAGAATTTTATCCCTGCACTATAGAAGAACATTTTCCCTTTTTCTTTTTTTCTTTTTTTTTTTTTTTTTGTGCCATGTGTGGCTTCTCTCTCTTCAAATATCCTCCAATTTCATGGGCATTAAGTAGATGTCTAAACATTCACCAAACAGAATGGACTAATGATTTGGCTCATTGCCAACACAATACTTTATGAATACATCCCAAATGTCTAGGCTAATATGGAGGCTGAATTACCTTTACACCCCTAGAGAGGATGGTTCCTCCAAGTCAGGGTGGAGATTACCAGGGTAGTAGTGTATGGAAGCTCGCATTGTGGCTGCCTGTACGGTACCTAGACTGTAGATAAATACAGGACTTCAATTGTCATCGCTACAAGTCCTTTTACCATGAGTACATATTCACCCATAAATGAAAAAAGAAAATTTAAACTGTTGGCCTGAAACCTAGCTTCTTACCTAGCTTCTCTGGCAATTCACGAGAAGACAGAACCTATTTAAAATGGCACTGTGACACCTAAAGAATGCATGTTCCCAAAGCCTACAGAAATGGCCCCATTGGGGCTCATCTCAAGGGCAACTTCACGCTCTTTGCCAGGGAAAACTGACATTCTCAGCTACAGGAAACGATATGGATGGCTGTTAAACTGGTACATACATGTAAAGTTGTTTTTACAGCAAAGCTATTGAAGGCATTCAGTTTATCAGTCCAGAAAAGCCAAGAAGTTTATCGTTTATACCTACCAGTCATTCTGTAGATATTATATGTAATTTATTCAATTATAGGAAATGCATTTTAATACTTACTCCCCAATTTTTTGAAGTTCTCCACCCCTTCCAGTATATAGTGTCAAACACCCTTTCCACATGGATGCATACCTAGAAAAAAAAGAAACATCTGTTCTATGGAAATACATGTATTTCCTTCTACTTAAGTAAAACTTTATACTGTATTTTTTGTATCGGGATGTAGGTGGAGATCAAACTCTGCGTCTATGGTACTAAATCAAATACAATTAATCTAATTTTGATTAACTTGTTATTTACAAAGGAACAGTACAAAGAAAACTCTACTGCCAAATTCTGACATAATTATCTAAACTATAACAAACCCTAAAAAATAGAAAGTCTTTTTTGCAAAGCAAGCATTGTTATACTCCAAAGATCCCATCTTTAGTCAATTAACAAAAGAACTTTCAATTGAAGAGATTCAAGCAGAAATTATTTTTCAATCATAGAATATATAAAATCAAAACCAAGTGTTTACTTTTATATTCATTTACTTGATCTAAACACATTATCAATATAATAGCTTTTCCTTCACCTCCATAAAACACATAGGATTCACAAGTTACTGAAAAATTTGGTAAAATTTAATCAAAGGCCTAAAAAAAAAATCACAAATCTCACCTATCTACCTTTCCAAACCTGCAATTCTTAGCATCAGCTTGGCTGAACAGATTATTTACTCTGATCAACTCTGAATGCAGACAGCATCATTAAATATTCCTACACAAAAATCTAATAAAAATGTAAATTAAACATTGTAAAATCAGTCCAAGGTTTGGTTTTCAGTGGTTCTCTACAACTACTATGGTAACTTTATGACTTAGAATGATAAATTATAAGGACTCCTGGGTGGCTTAGTCGGTTAAGCGTCTGCCTTCGGCTCAGGTGAGGACCCCAGCGTCCTGGGATCAAGTCCCGCATCCCCACAGCATCCCTGAGCTCCTTGCTCAGTGGGGAGCCTGCTTCTCCCTCTGCCTACCACTACCCCTGCTTGTGTGCTCTCGCTCTCTGACAAATAAATATTTTTTAAAAATGATAAATTATACACTAAATATTGTTAACTAAGTACAGGTATAGTTCGTTTTTTAACATAGGTTAATAAATACCAGTGAGTTCCTCATTATACATTCCTCTTTAATAAGGGTTATTTGTTAAAGACTCCAGCACTCTGACAGTACACAAAAGGCAACTTAGAAGAAAAAGAGTGCACTAATATTTCACCTCAGTAACGTAAAAGTTAATGCACGTTGAGAAAAAATTTGAAGTTACAACAAACATTTAACTTGTACTTGTTTCAGGAATGACATAACAATAGCAGGGTTTTCTGATAAACATATCAATATTCAAATTACCATTATTTGGATGTACGCCTTTCTTCAAAAACTACTTTTCTTAGATACAACCAGAACTGAAGGGCCTTACGATAGGCCAGACTCCGCTAGACATATTATTTTAGTAAGTAAGGTATAATTATTCCCATTTTACAGAAGAGGAAGTTACAGAAGTGTAAAAACCTCAAGGTCACACTGAAGTTACAAAATAATGGAGTTTCTTTAGCTTTGAATTTTCCTTTAAATTATATATTTTAAATTCTATAACTACTATATGGATCTTGATGGACATACCTGTGTATTTTCCATTGACTACAAAATATGAAATATTTGAAATGAGATGCTGTTTATACTGTACAAAATACTTTTAATCACTGGATGAGAAATACTTTGGCAACCAAAAAACTTTAATTATGCTAATCCTCACCACACCCTCATAGGCAGGAATTCTCTTTTGTGTAAGCTACAGATGTGGAAGTTTAAAAGACACAATTAGTGTCATAATGAGTCACTGCATGAGAATAAAATGTCTATGTTCTGACTCTCACTTCCTTCTTTGATGATACTCTGCCTCACTTCCTGAAGATGTTGTAAGGCCTGGAAGGTATTATCAAAGGGCTCTAACTAACCTCCATTCAGGGTGATCCAACACTTCTCTGAGATTCTATTTACTATGCCAACATCAATCTCTACCCACTTTTCCTATAGTTGTGACCAACAAATTATTACAATTCTATTGACCACGTAACTTCCAAAATCCATTTCAAGACCCTTTTCTGGCCTTTTATCTTCCTAACTTAAATATTTGGTAAAATTCTAAAGGCAGTCTAATTACCAACCAAAAAAAAAGTTGTGCTAAATTATTTTTAAAAGCCAATCTGTCAACTGACTCTCTTGGATGGAGGTATCTTAGACATCTTCCTGCCAAATATTTTCTGCATATCATTCTGGTTTTTGTACTACACTGACCTTACAGCAGTAGGCACAGGAAATCATTTTCCAGAATGTGCCTTCCAGATATTGTGAACTTCCCTTAACTTTTACATTCGAGTACAGAAACTGCTAAATTGTCCAACTACAATTTTATGTCCTGCCAAATAAAATACTGGCAGGATTTCAAAAGCCACTAAAAAGGGGGAAAGGTTGGAAAAGAACTGACAACTATACTAAATAATTTATGAAAAAAATAAGTAGTACGGACTATGCTAATTTTATCACTTTACTAAAAACTTAGGAATCCCAAAACAGTACTTAACAATCTACCAAACCTGTAAACTGAGGAAGAGTGGGTTAAATTCCCGGGTGAAACTGACTGCTTTTTCTGGCAAGGGTGGTACATCTCAAAGCTGTCCACTATCCAAAATTAACATCCAAGGGGCTCAACAACTCCTTGGAAGCTCACAGAAAAGATACAGAACTCCAGAACTTGCCAAGGTTCCCCAGCCAATGATTCCGAAAACTGTTACTTAGGAAGCCTTCTCCCTCCTCCCCCTTTGGTGCACACCTACCCTCTGGTCAACCGAATAATATCCCCTGGCTGTATAAGACCTCCGATTTCATCCCACACGGAAATAGTGATGCTGCCCGTTTTATCTGCTACTTTGCATGATCTCACTTCATGTCCGTCTTTGGTTTTGGTCACGCGTCCTGTGAAGATTTAAAAATCACAAGGGGGGGTATTAGATAATGAGGACTTCCAGAAAAGCTCTAAACCCTCCTCCGGGATCATGGCGCAGTGGAAAGGTGGGAAGAGGTCGAGCCCCGGGTTTTCGCCGCAGGTTGGATCCGAGCCCCGGCGGGGGCCACCGGGGCCACGTGGAAGGGGGGGGAGGGGGAAACGAGGAGGAGGAGAAGGGGAGCCCCAGGCTTGCAGCGGCGGCGCCCTTCCCTCTTGCCCCAGAACGCAAGGGGGCAGAGGGGTGGGCTGCAGACCCCACTTACCTATCTCCAGGACAATAAAGACGACATTTAAGTTTTTCAGTCCGGGCTTAATATCTTTTATAAAAAGAGGTGGGTCGCTGACCCCATTCATATTGAGGCAGGTGCGGCTACGGCTGCGGAGACGCGGGTAGGCAGGGAATGGGACAAAGCTTCCCACCCTCCCGGGCAAGGGCGAAGGCGCAGGGGAGACTCTGGGCGGGGGTGGCGAGAGAACGGGCAGAAAGCGGTTAATCAGGGATCAAGGAAACCAGCCCAGAAGGCACTGAGTCCAAAAAAATAAGAAGAAAAAAGGCTCACAAGTTTAAAAGAAAAAAAGACGAACCAGTCCGCACACAAGCCCGGCTCCCAACGGGGAGACCGTAAGGCAAGCGTGCGAACTGAACTGCCCCCCTCTTCTGGATAAAAAGAAGAGGAAAAAAAAGGCAGCGAGGGGACGTCTCTGCCCTGAGTCCACCTCACACTCACAACACACACACGCACACGCACACGCGGGCGCGCGCCCAGTCTGTCCCAGGCTTCGGGAAGGGACAGACTGTGACAGCGAACCCGGAGCGGAGACCTAGCAACCGCACACTCCGCGTCCCAAACAGCGACTGCTGAACGCGCCCGTGTGCCGGCTGGACCCCCACCCGGCCGCCCCGCCCCTTATGACGTCACGTGGCGTCGGCACGCCCGTCGCCGGGCTCGCCCGCCTTGTAGGAAGAGAAGCTAGGGGTCCGGAACAGGCCGGCGTTGCCCGCGCAGCCTCTCTCGCTCCTTGCCGGCTGTCAGCTCGAGCCCCGCCCCCTTAGCCTTCCAATGGGGTCTCGGCCCCGCCCCACCCGTCCCCCGCTTCCGCCGTCGCTGCGCTGCGTCCGCTTTGCCCTGCAATTTTCATTTTGCCGGCTTTTGGTGCTCCTTGTGCGGCTTTAGGGTGGTCTTGTTCTTTTCTTCGCTCAGAGTTCAGCCCTCCACCCGGGCCCTTTAATCCCTCTGTCCCCGCGGTTACAAGGAACAGTTGTTGTGTTTAGAACCCAATGGGTAGGTTAAAAAAAAAGCGTACAGTTGAGTGCAGGTTTAGGCCAGGGTGGCTTGTGGGGGTGGAAAGAAAAAAAAGAAAAAACAGGCTGGGATGGGTCCTCATCGTTAAGGCTGGAAATTTAGCACAAGAAGGGAACTGTAGATCAATTCAACCACTTATTTTTAAGCATATTTAAATTGAGGTCGGGAAGGGTGAGGTAGTTGGCTGAAGGTCACCCAGCAACTTGTGAGCAAGCAGGACTTCACAAATCATCTGACCTGGTCTTGCACTTTTCACTCTTAATACTAGGCAGATAGATAAGTAGTTAAATTCTTCACAGGTTTATTTTTCCTTACCTTTTCCTTCTCATACTATACCCTTGTCTCAATTTGCTTTTCTTCTCTCTTTTTTTTTTTTTTAGTGGGCAAATTTTTAGAGCAGTTCTAGATTCATGGCAAAACTTAAAAGGAGAGTACAGAGATTTCCCCATATATCCCCACTCCCATCCTTTCCTAGCTTTTCCCATTATCAGGATTCCCCAGAAGAGTGGTACATTTGTTACAGTTGTTGAACCTACATTAACATATAATCACACACAGTTTATAGTTTACCTTAGGGCCCACTCTTGGTGGTGTATGTTTTATGGGTTTGGACAACTGTGTGAGCACTTGTATCTGCCATTATAGTGTCATGCGGAGTAGTTCCACTGCCGGAAAAATATGTGTGCCACCTATGCATCCTTCCCTCCTAATCCCTGGCATCCACTGATCTTTTTATTGTCTCCATAGTTTTGACTTTTCCAATGTGTATAGTTGGCAACAAATATGTAGCCCTTTCACATTGGCTTCTAGCACTTAATAATGCGTATGTGCTATCAATTTGTTTTTATGCATCCAAAAAACCATGTAACAGTAGTGGGAAACCCTGAAACATTATAACCTGAAAATAAAAATAAAATTTTCTTTATCTTTTTACCTCATGTAGTGAAAAGGGGCATGTGCTGTAGAAACAAATCTGGCCTCAGAGTCCTTACTAACTGTGTGACCTTTAGGACACTTGATTAAGCTTTGTAGTCATAAGTTAATAATCTGAAAAATAAAAGGATGCTCGCCTCAGAGAATTACATAGGATCAGAGATAATTGTCTGACTGGTGCCTAGGAAATAGTAAATACTCAATACATATTTCCCTCACTTATTTTTTTATTATTAAGGAAGAGAAAAACAATAGTAGCTTAAACTGTTACTTAATCCTTTCATCAATTCTATGTAGTGACTGCTAATTTTTATCCCCATTTCAGATGATGAAACTCACCAGAGACCACATAGCTAGAGAATGGCCAAATTCGGTTTTGAATCTAGGCAATCTTGACACCCCCCATCCAGAGCCCTCCAGCTTAAAGGTAATTTTTAGATTTAAACTGCAGTGGTAGAATTAAATGTTTCAGCATAAAATATATCTGTAAGGCTTTAAAGAATCATCTAATTAACTTTGTGATGGTAACAGAAATGTTGAGAAGAGTCAGAGAGTTTTCATGGCAGAAGCCTTAATTTTTTCTTGATTCTTACTGAATATTTTTAGATCAACCACCACTTCCCAAACATCTGCAAAGAAGTGGCATAGATATAATACAGCCTGAGAAGAGTTTCAGAGATAATCACATTAGCAGGAGAGACAAGACATTCTTAAGGAAGCAGAAGCTTCCATTTCATGGACAAATAAGGCCTGGAGAGCCAAAAACACTGATGTAATGCTGGAAAGTAGTGTAAGATAATATTAAAAGTATGATTTCAACATTAAATAAAACAAATGATGAAATATGTCAGCTAATGGCAGACCACATCCAACCTCAGGGCTCCCAAAGACTCCCGATTCAGATCAGAAGCTCTGATTCTACCAAGGTTATCTAGCAGGACTTGTTGCTTCGTTTAGATTTTCCTCAAAGCTATATTCTTCAATACAGGCAAAAACATTCTCACAGAAGCGAAATTTAACCGACTGAGCCACCCAGGTGTCCCTCACAGAAGGAATATTTAAATCAAACCTTTTTTTTAAAAATTTATTTATTTAAAGGTTTGACAAGATCTTTAAAAGATTAACAACAGATAGGAGACCAGTTAAGAATGTTGAGCACAATCGTGGCCAAGAATTTGGACAAAGCAAGTTGACCACTCCTTGCACCCTCGGTCATTTGTTCCCAGAAAGGGGATTAGATAGGGCTGCTCAGACTGATTTTACTGACATTTATAAAGAGGAACCAGTTAGGAAACCAAGCCCCACAAAAGCAGAAGCTGATGCTTAGCAGCCCAGCCCTGTCCTAACCCCACAGGAGAGAACTCAGCCAAACATCCACTTCCCCCTCTACCAACTCAGCTGTTCTCAGAAAGGAAATGGCAACCCAGTGCTTTCTCATTCACCAAAACTAAAGACAGTCTTGAGAAACAAGATGGTGTGGACAGTGCAGGAACTCTTCAATCCGGACCGATTGGTGTCAACTAACCCCAATCACTCCTTAAGGGGAGTAGTTAACCAAAAGAGAAAGGGGATGTCTAGAAAAACAACTATTGGCACTCAGATAATCATTCCTAATATACAATTCAGCAAAATAAACGAAGAGATCCCTGGTCACTAGCCCAGCCAGTTAGGTCATAATGATTATACTGCTGATTCTTTACTACATTCACAAGATTACTTCATGGTCCTCTTCCTTCTAAGACTTGTTCTTCAGTCCTTCCTCATTCTCAGAGACCAAACATAAACCTATGAGGCAATGAGGGGATTAGGGCCAGAACCTCAACATCACTACCCTGCGTAAAAAAAAAAAAAGATTATTTAGTGAGATCAAGTATAATACAGAAGGGTATCCATTAGAATCCTGTACATAAAGGCCTGGTTATCTGGGTCCTTACTGATAGACGTTTTCCTGTCAATTTTGCCACCACCCGCTACCCATGCTCACTGCCACGTTCTGGTTTCTGGGATCACAAAAGTCATTTTCACCTTCGTTACACTATCCATCTGTTCAAAACTATTACAACATCAGGTAAAGAGCTGACCAAGGTTTGTTTGAAAATAGACATCTTGTGTGGTGAAACTAACAATAAAAAATTCATATCAACTACAGTGTTCTTGTATTACAGAGGTAATCTACTTTGTAGCATAATTGGTGAGGTCAAAAAGAAATGGCCTTTTTTTAATCTTCTTAAAAAGATTTAGCCAAAAGGCTCATAAGTAGTGTTTAGTAATATTTACAACATGGCCACACAAATCGTCCCTACAATGATAAATGCTAACACACACTGAGCCTTTTCTATGTGCCAGGCATTTTATTACTTAGAAGCACTTGATACTTATTAATATATTATTTAATAATTAATACTTTGGAAGTGAATTTTCTCATTTTATAATAAGTTACGGAGCTGGGATTTAAAACCAAGTGTTACATGAAATAACTTTTTCTATGAAACAGGTTATTTGCCCTTAAAAGTGCACTTCTTTGGTTATCTAAGTGGGTAATTGGATTTTTTTGAAGGCTTTGTAGTTCACAGTGATAAGTGCAACACCAGGTTATTTAATCCCTGATGTCTAATTGTGGTGGGGGCAGTGAAGTCCACTGGTGAGGAATAACTTTGTAGTTTCTCTTGGGGAGAAATGCATCCCTAAGTAGGTTAATTCAGCTCAGCTATATTATCTTTTTAATGATAGCGTGAACAACTTCGGTTTCTGTGTTCTAAAAAGTTTCTTTCAAGTGCACCATACGTCTAAGTGGCTGCTTGAATTTATTATTTATTCAGCTGAGAAAACAAATATTAATGGCAGCTGAACTAACTCAGAATTAATAAAACAGAAGTATTTCTGTATTGGCAGATTTGTCTCATTGGAGTATGTGTCATAATCCTCATACTTAAAGGGATTTTGTAGAAAAGGCTACGGATCACACATCCAGAGAGCTGACCGAGTTCCGTAGGATCAGAAGTCCTTTCTATACTGTGTGTCTAGACACTTCAAAAAGAGTTACTTGGCTGTTGCTGATGTTTCTGATTGTCCTATGTTGCTGTAGGGGGAGTGTTGATGTGCCAGCCCAAATCCCTGTGTGGCAATCAAATCCCCAATGTAAAGTGGAATGTGGAGGTAGGGCCTTTGAGAAGTGATTAGATAAGAAGGGGGAGCCTCAGGGGCTCCTGGGTGGCGTAGTCGTTAAGCGGCTGCCTTCCGCTCAGGGCGTGATCCTGGCGTTATGGGATCGAGCCCCACATCAGGCTCCTCCGCTAGGAGCCTGCTTCTTCCTCTCACACTCCCCCTGCTGTGTTCCCTCTCTCACTGGCTGTCTCTCTGTCAAATAAATAAATAAAAATAAAATCTTAAAAAAAAAAAAAAAGGGGGGGAGCCTCATGAATGGGATTGGTGTCCTTAGAAAAGAGACCCCAGAGAGCTCCCTCACCGCTTCTGCCATGGGAGGACACAAAGAAAAGATGCACCTCAGTGAACCAGGAAGCAGGCCCTTACCTCAGACACTGAATCTTCCAGGGCCTTGATCTTGGACTTCCCTGTCTCCAAAGTGGTGAGAAATACATTTCTGTTATTGATAAGCCACCCACTCAATGGTATTCTTTTAAAACAGCCCAAATAGGCTAAGACGTATGTAAAAATAAATAAATAAGTGATAGTTTTAGAAACCAACTCTCCTGCTTTCAGAATCCTGTTCCTTAACGTGCTCTAGACGGTCTGACTAGAAGCATGTAACAGGTTCCGCTAACGTCATGCCTGACACATGTTGCAGTGGAGGGCTTGATGACTCTTTATGGAAGTTTTTCTTATTCTCTTGGTTTCTCTATAGTAAAAATAAATATCTTTTCTTATTTCATAGCATTATACAGCTTACACACTTCCTCTCCTTTCACACACAGGCAAGCACACACATATACCAATATATCACCTGGAAGAAACAGCCACTGCTTCCATACAAACCCCTAATTAAGAGCATTTTCCATGTGAACATAGAGTGTCCCAGTTGGAAGAATGTTTACAGATAATGTACTCTAACCCCACCTTTTTGTAAAAAAAAAAAAAATGTATATATATACATATATACACACACACACACACATATACATACATACACACACGCACACCCAGAAAGGTGAACAGGAGTACCACTACAGTCCCTAATGAATTAAGGCTCTCAGTAATAATCACTATAGGCTGCTAATATCATGACAAAGGGGACAAGAGTCAAAACAATGAAATCAGAAGCTCTAAAGTTAGGACTCAGCATCAATATATGGTAAAACCCCTCAGTGTACCACCAAATCAGAGCCACACCAGTTTAGAAGAGACTTTTTTTTTCCAGAATATTTCCTTTATTTTCCACATACCTATTCTGGAACAGTATCTCCCTTATTCTAGCTTGGGAAATCCTGCACTGAGATAAGCTTCTAGAAGTGAAATTACTGACTATATAGTTAAGAACTCTGACATGTATTGTCAATTGACATTTTAGAAATTTTGAAGAGATTTATCCTCCCTTTTGCCCTTTGTATGTTCAACAAACCTAGTTTATTAATTTATTCAACAAACCTTTACTGAACAACTACAATGTTCCAGCACCGAGACTGCATCAGTAAAAAAAAAAAAAAAAAAAAAAAAAAAAAATCCCTAACTTCATGAAGCTTGCGTCCTAATGGGAGTAGACAGAAACAATAGAAAAAAATAAAAAAATAAAATTATATAGTATATTAGAGGGTGATGAATACTATGTTGAAAAATGAAACAAGGGAGGGGATAGGGACTTAGCAGGAATGACTACAGAGAGTGGGCAGGGAAAGTGATATTTGAGTAAAGATAAAAAGGAGAGGAGGGAGCCGTTGAAAAGGCTCAGGCTGCCTGCCTTTTTCTAGGACCAGTAAGCAGGCTGGTGACTGAAGCAGAGTGAGCAAGGAGAACGAGAAAAGGATGAGGATGTGGAGGGGGCATATCATATAGGAGGACACTGAGTTTGACTCTGAGACAGGACTCCGTTGGAATGTTTTGAGCAAAGACCCAAATCAGACTTAACAGGATCACTCTGACTGCTGGGTGAAGAACAAAAGGAAGCAGGAAAAATGGTTAAAAGATTATTATATTAATCCACTTGAGCTATGTCGTGGCTTGCACGAGAATGGGAGCAGTGACGCTGGTAAGGAGGGAGAGCCCACAGGTTTGCTGTCTGGCTATAAGCAGAGTTTGGGAAAATGAGATGAATAAAATCTGACTTCTAGATTTTCGGTCTGAGCAACTGGAAAGCAGGTTGTCTGTCATTCACTGAAATGGTGAAGACTACCGAGCGGACGTGTTGGGGGAAGATCGGGAGGGCCATGTTAGACAGGAAAGGCTGTGAGGCAGGAAGAATACAGGAAGGAGAGTGGTGTCCTGGATGCCAGGTGAACCGAATGTTTCTGTGAAGAGGGGGTGATTGTTGTGTCAAATGCTGCTGATAGATCACATGAGATAAAACCTGAGGGCTAATCATTAGGTTTAGCAAAAAGGAAAGTCAAGGCCGACTTTGACAAGAGCAGCTGCACTGGCGTTGGTGAGGGCGAAAGCCTGAATAGACTGAGTCAAGAGGTAACGGAAGTCGAGGAATTGGAAATGGTAAAACAATTATACCCAACTCCTTCTAAGGGGATCGCGGCAGAGCAGAACAAAGGGGAAATAACTTGAGGAAAGTAGGACAAAAGAGATGTTCTTTTAAAGATTGTGTTTATTTATTTGACAGAGAGCCCAAGCAGGGGGAGCAGCAGGCAGAGGGAGATGCAGTCTCCCCACTGAGCAGGGAGCCCGATGTGGGACTTGATCCCAGGACCCTGGGATCGTGATCTGAGCTGAAGGCAGACACTTAACCGACTGAACCACCCAGGCATCCCAAAAGAGAGATTTTTTAAGATGTGAAAAATAGTATCATGATTGTAGGTTGAAGAGAATGATTCAGTAGATAGAGGGAATTCTGGAGACACATCCTTGTCCTTGAGTAGGTGAGGGGGGGGGAGGGGGAGAGAGCCTGTGAAAGGGTTGATGGGAGCAGAGAATATTCTTCTGGAACAGGAAGGGAGATGCTAGTGGGCGGGGTGACTTGGTGGTGTGAGTGTGTGGAAATCCTCTTCTGGTTGTTACTACTTTCTGTTTGTTTATTTATTTATTTATTTATTTATTTATTTATTTATTTATTTAAAATTCAATTAGCCAACATATAGTACATCATTAGTTTTTGATTTAGTGTTCAACAATTCATTGGTTGCATATAACACCCAGTGCTCATCACATCACGTGCCCTCCTTAATGCTACTACTTTCTGAGTGAAATAAGCAAGTCTCCATTTAGAGTGAAGATGGGGAGAAGATGCTTTAAGTTTGAAGTATGGAAAGGGTATGAAATAGTTGTTAGGGAATGTGGGAGAGTGAGTGAACTAGGGAGATGGGTTACAATTTTACAACGGGACTAATTGCTCACTGGAAGACAATGAACAGTAAATTTAGAGTTAGACCACCGCACATAGTTTTGTATTTTTTTCTTCAGACACATTCATCTGTGAAGGTTTGGGCACAGACTAGGCTGAGATTAAGATTTAACCAGTATCGAAGTTTTGCCAAGTGACAGTAACGCTGTTTTTTGCAGTTTATGTTGTACAAATCTTTCCTGGTTTGTGACTTGCCTTCTCCTTTTGTCTCTCTATATTGTTTTGAACTACCGTAACTTTTTAGATGGTCAAATCTATTATATTTTTCTTATGGCTTCTTCCATTGTTTTTTTGCTTGAGGGAGCCTTTCCTCAAGAAGGGATGATATAATCTTTCTTTGTACCTTCTCCAATTTTCTATGCTTGAATTTTTAACTCTTTAATCTATCTGTAGGTATGCTATGATGCAAAGTTCTAAAAAATAGTCATCAAAATTTCCTTCTTCTTCACATTAATTATTAAAGAAGCAATTCCTTATCGTTAAGTTTGTAATTTCTTTAAAATATGTTACCTTATTATTTTTCTATATTTTATAAATTCTCGTTCCAGGTTATCACTTCTGACTTATCTGTCTATTCCCAGTCCTTACCATGCTGTAACAATGGTATGTTTATAATTCTTCAGCATCTGATAAGGCAAATACCAACCTCCAGCCTCTTTTTTATAAGTATTCTTTAACCATTCTTACTTATTTTTCTAGAAAATTTTGTCATGATTCAAAAACAGGCTCCTCTTAGGGTTTGTTTGGAATCAAAAGAAGCCCCAAATCTTAATTTGGGAAATATCAATTTCTTTATAATATTTAAATTCCCCATTCAGGAACCGTGCTCTGATCATCTTTTCTGGTCTTTTAAATTGTACTGGGTTGATAACTCATTCATGTTTTTATACACTTCAAATCTCCCTGAAATATAATTTTACTTCGATTTTGATTTAGCTAGAATGATTCCTCAAGTAAATTCCCTGGAAAGAAAAGCAGAAGGTAACTTTCTGATACTTTACATAACCAAAAAAAAATTTTTCTCATACACATATGATATTTGGGGCAGATATAGAATCTTCAAATTATAATTTTTTCCTCTTAATATTTATCACTGGGTCCAATGGATAGAATGTTCCTTGAAAATACTACTACTACTGAAGGAAAAAAATGAAAAACAACCTAAATGTCAAAAAAGAAGAGATTTATTAAATAAGTTAGTGACTAATTAGTAGGGAAGTCTATCAACTATTTTTAAAATGAGATAAATATATGCACATGATAAGATTATTTGGGAAAAATGGAGGGGCTGCATAACAATATATATACTATGATTAGATTTTTGAAAAATAAAATCCTATGTGGATATATATTGGTATATCTATTTCCATTTCCATTTATCTGGAAGAACACACATCAAATATTAACAAATCACAATGGATATTAAAATTAATGTGTGTGGGAGGAACTTTCACTTTTTTTATATACTCTAAGTTATTTGAAGTTTTAAAGTTATGTATTATTCTTAACCAACAGGTGTACAGTTTTATACAGCCAATGTACATACTTACTTCGCCTTTTCCCAGCCTAAGCTGTCAACCACACTCCCTGCTACAAACGCTGGGTTAGGTGCCTCTTTTATTTGAATTATAAAACTTTTCGCTTTAATTGATAATTGCCTATTTATCTTTTTTTTTCCAAGTAGACTGAAAAGTCAGGTATTTCCCCTATTTCATCATTTTCGGTTATATCTTATGAAGTAATTGTTCAATAACTATTTGTTGAAAGTGTCCGTGCTTTGAAAGAGAATGTGTATTACCTCGTTCTCTGGCAAGTAAAAGAGGCAGTGTTCAGAAGATAGAAAGGGGAAGTGATATAGGCAGGGTGAGGAGTCCTGAGGGGGAGCAGCCAATCCACCGTGGGAATGATTCCCTTAACTGTCATCTTAGTAGGTCAAAGGGAACGAGGTGGAGACTTACAGGAAAAGCTAGGCAAGAGTACTAAGAAGGCAACTGGCCTTCTTCACTGGGGGAATTCTGCACCTCGGTAGGAGAATATGACGTCAATGTCTCTCCTCCATGACCTAATAGTTCACATATCCCATGTGGGCAGGATACACAGGAGTAGCAAGAAACTTCTGAAGGGGATGTTGAAAGGCAAATAAAAAGCAAGAAAAAGCAGGACTTACTTATTAGGGAAAAGACTAAGCTATCCCAAAAATGAAACCAAAAAGTATGCATCGACATGCAGAGGCTTAAGTAACATGGAGGTTCACATCCTTCTCATGTTACAGGAAGGTGAGCAATCCAGCTTGGCAGGAGAAAGTCCCTCCAGGATCCACCTTCCTTCCACTTGTTATTGCTTCACTATTCCCTGAGGTGATCTCTTCCTCCTCATGGTCAGAGTTAGGTTGTGGGCACATTCAGTCTTCCAACCTATGGAAGAGGAACAGAGAGGAACTCTGAGGCGAGTGGCTTATCTTTTAAGATAGAAATGACCCAGAATTAACACATTACTTCAGCTTACATCCCATTGGCTAAAACTTAGCCACATAATCATATTTAGTTGTGAAAAGAGGAAAAAGATTTAGTCTTTAGCTGAGTAGCCATGTATCTAGTGTCATCTGTTTCTATGGAAGACGGAAAATAGAGACTTTAGAGAAAAACCAGGAGTTTTTGCCATATAAAGAAATCAAATATGGTGCTTATAACCGGACTGATAAAAGTTGCGTTGAAACTCTAGTGGCCATCAAATGCTGGTCTAAGACTGCTAATGTATGTGCCGTACAAAAACTAAGGTCTATGCAAGCAATTTAAAGCTAAAGGGATTGTTTTTTATTATGAGATAATATCCTTTCTATTGTTTATGTTAAAATATCTTTAGTGATACAGTGAGGATGGTAGATAGCATTTTAAATATCTTTTTTCCTTTTTTTTTTTTTAGCAAAATAGAGTATTGACAATACTACATCAGTATTCCCATTCTCCAGTTTGTGTATGTGTGTTTGTTGAGGTTTTACTGATTCTTGACATTTTTATGTGGGACCGATGCTCCATATGACCACCGAAAACAGAGGCTCAGCAGAGAGGCCAGTAATTGGGATTGTTATTCTCAGCTATTCTTCCTTCAACATGAAGATGGCGTCTCGCCCACAGGTGAGGTTTTCTAAACTCTTCCCACCGGAGCCACCATCATCTCCCTCTCCACAACCAGCTTGCTTCCCCTCTTCTGGACTCCCAGGGTAGTCTTTACATGGTCGCACCATAGCATTTATCATATGACATTGTATTAAAGGTTAATGTTGCTCCTCCTTGAACACGAGCACCTCCAGAATAGGGACCCTGTGCCCACTGAATGTACTAGTTTTTTCAATAGGAAGGAAATATCTGTATTAGTTTGTTAGGGCTGCCCCAACAAAATGCTACACTCTAGGTGGTTTAAACAATAGAAATTTGCCTTGTCACGATCTATAAATCTAAGATAAAGGTGTCAGCACGATTGGTTTCTTCGGAGACCTCTCTCCTTGGTGTGCAGATGGCCTCCTCTTCACTGTGTCCTCACATGGTCTTTCTTCCGCGCCCATGGAGCCCCAGTGTCTCTTTATGCACCCAAATTTCCTCTCCTGATAAAGATAGCAGTCAGATTGGATTAGGACTCACCCTAACAGCTTCATTTTAACTTAATCACCTCTTCGAAGGCCCTATCTTTAAAAACAGGCACATTTTGAAGAACTGGGAATTAGGACTTCAGCATATCAATTTGGGTACAGACATAGTTTAGCCCATAACAACATTTTAATGATCTTTGCTGATTATAAACTGATCCATGTTTTTATTTTTTAGTCAAATTATACAGAAAAGTAGAAGTAGAAAGTCAAAATCTCCTTTCATCCCACTCATCATGATAGTAGCTCCCAAAAGTTAGGGGTAATCAATGATTCTGGAATGAATGAGTGAGTGAGCAACCAGGTGGTCCCCATATTATACCTGAGGAAAATGAGACAGACCAAAAGGCTAGGCAACTTTTTTTTTTAAGATTTTATTTATTTATTTAGAGAGAGAGAGCGCATGCGGGGGGCGGGGCGGGGGGGAGGAAAGAGAGCATCTCAAGCAGACTCGGTGCTGAGTGCAGACCCCCATACAGGGCTTGATCTCACCACCCTGAGATCATGACCTGAGCCAAAATCAAGAGTAAGATGCTTAACCAACTGAGCCGCCCACATGCCCCAAGGCAACTATCTTAAGGTCATAAAACCAATTAATGATAGGAAGACCATAACCAGTTCTACTAATTTCTCATCTAATATTCCTTCTACTATCCTTTGCTACTTCTTTTTTACATTTGTTGTAATTATTGAATAAAGACTTGTGTTCCTCATTTTTAATGTCAAAGTGGGTAAGCTGAAGATTTTATATTTCTCTAAAAGTTACCAAACTCAATTAATTTAAATGCTTTTAACTTACATTTAGTCTTGTCTTAGGATCTTTTTGTAGCAAGAAACAGATATGCACTCCGATTAATTTTCAGGTATCTGTTGCTGCATAACAAATCTTGTCAAAATTTAGTGACTTAAGGGCACCTGGGTGGCTCAGTTGGTTAAGCATCTGACTCTTGATTTCAGCTCAGGTTATGATCTCAGAGTCCTAGGAGCAAGCCCCGCTTCAGTCTCCCCGCTCAATGGAGAGTCTGCTTGTCTCCCCCTCTCTTTCCCCCTCCCCTTCTGCTCTTTCTTTGTCTCTGTCTCTGTCTCTCTCAAATAAATAAATCTTTTTAAAAAGCAGTGGCTTAAAACAGCGACTACTTTATTTGTGTGATTCTGTAGGCTGGCCATCTGAGAGGGATTTCTGATGACCTTGCCTGCAACCACTCAAGGTCTCTTATGGCTTAGACTCTGAAACTCACACAGTGTTGCTTTTCTCACATTCTGTTGGTCAAGGTCAGTCACAAGGCCACCCCAGATGCAAGGGGTGGAGAGATAGCCTTTGCCTCTCGATGGAAGGAGAGGCAACACCATATTGCAAAGATGCATGTGGATACAGGAAAGTGTGACTCATTGGGGGCCTTATTATAATGCTTTGCCATAGCTGACATTTCCCACAGGATAGCATTCTGCTTGCCAGCCTTCCCGTTATGCCCACGGCTTCCTTTCAACAAACTGAATAGTTCATATGGTTTCATGCTTTGTACTGCGTAACTTTGCCACCTGGCTTCAAAAAGTCAGACTGGAAATTAGTGCTTATATTAGTTAAGATTAGGACCAACTTCAAGTGAGACAAAATCCCACATGGCTGGGTTTAAACAAAATAGAAGTTTATTTCTGGCTCTTGTCTAAGTCCAGAGGTAGGTTCTTCAGGATTGGTATTGGCCTTGAATTATCTGACCCCTTCAATCTTGTTGCTCCATTGAGAAACAGTAACTTCCATTCCCACGGTTGCCTCATGATCCAAAGCTGCCAAAGCTCCGGTTATCACAACCAATTCCACCCAACAGGAAGAGAAAAGGGAGGAAACATAGAACCCACTCTAATTAAGGGTGCCTCCTGGAATTTGCACACCCAAAACTTCCTCTTATATCCTATTGGCCTGCACTTAGTCATAGAGCCATACCTATCAACACAGGGGATTGGGAAATGTATGCTATTTCTGGTGGCCATGGGCCCCACCAGAAATCAGGGGTTCTCTTACTACAAAATAAGGGGAGAGTAGATACTGATGGATGATCAGCAGTCTCTGCCACAGGGCTTGACCTACAGACAGACATCTGTACACTGTCCATGGGCATATAATGTAGCCTGGTAAGACATGCATTATTTATTAACTCATTCCTTCTGCAAACATAGTATATATTGTGTCCTTTCTGTGTGCTGAGCACTGTTCTAGCTACTAAAAATAGGGCAGTAAACAAAGCAAAGTCCCTGCCTTCATTGAGTTATACTCTAGTTGGGAAAGCCAGGCAGTAAACAAATATACAATATAATGTAAACTATGCTAAGTGCCATGAGTAATTCATCTAGATAGTTAAGGCATGTGGGTAGGAAGGCCAGTTATTTTAGATATGTGACATGTGAGCGGGGACACAGATGAGGTAAGGAACAGCCCTGCAGATCTGGGGGGAAAAGGCACAGGCTGAGGGAACAGTAAGTTCAAAGGCTCTGAAGCAGGAGCATGCATGGCATGTTGGAGGAACAGCAAGGAATCTGGTATAACTAGAACAGGGAGTGGGGGAATGACAGGACATGAGGATAGAGAGAGCCAGAGGTCAGATTATAATAAGCACTACGGAGTGGACTGTGAATAAGATATTCCTTCTTCAGGAGTCTGAAAGCAAAGTCGTGTCAGAGGTTCTCAGGCTCACACCCTCCAGATCTCAAGAGCAGTAATTGGCTAGGAAGACTCACAGGACTCAGCATACAGTCATACTTATGGCTAGAATAGCAACAGGACACAGAGCAAAATCCACAAAGGGAAAAAGTGCATAAGGCAAAGTCTGGAGGAAACAAGGTACGAGCTTCCAAGAGTCTCCTCCCAGGGAAGTCACACCAGAGGAGCTTCTTTCCTCCAGAAACCAGCTGTGACAACAGCTGTGAAATGCTGTCTACCAGGGAGGCTTATGACAAAGTCGGTGCCCAAGGTATTTTGAGGGTTGGTCACACGGGTATTCTCTTCCTGGTATGGACCAAATTCCTGACTGCCAAAGGAAAGCACGTGTTTAGCATAAGCTGTATTGTTTGTACAGACAGTTTAGGCAGAGCAAGCTACTCTTACCATTTAGCAAGTGGTCAGAACCCTCCGAAAACCTAAGCTCTCAAATGCTGGGCAAGGGCCAAGCTTGCAAGCAGGTCTTTCTAAGAATAGCAGTCTTGGGCCTGTTATTAACTCCGTTCTGCACAAAAGCATACAGACAGATGCTCCAAGCAAGCAGAAGAGAAGCCAGGAAGCTAAGCAGAGACTAAGCAGACTCCATGAGCAAATAGAGGCAATGAGTAAATAAAATTCATGAGATAAATAAACTGAGAAGTAGCCAGAGGGCAGTAATAACAGTGGGAGGAAGAAGCAGAGAAGAGAGACACTGAATCACGTGAATAGAAGGGTATCTTGCACAGGAAGAATGAATGCCCTTCTATGTGACAACAGCCCCGGTATTGCTTTGGGGACCTTAGAAGTGCTTTGTGATCCTGGAGACCAATGAACAGTGCTCTGCTTCTTCCTGAGGCCTGATTGTTCCATTAAAATGGTGTCCCATTCTTGACTCCTAATTTCCTTTTGGATCTTTGTAATGAATTCCAATTATCCAGGATCAGGGACAGGTCTTGTGCTGTGTTTCTCGAAACCTGAAAGCGCCTCACTAATACACCTGGGTTTTCAGCCATTGGAAATATAGACTTAAAGAGAACTGATATGGTGGCCAAGGGATCACCGGCCAAGTGGATGAAGGACCAAGATTCATAGTACATAGTGTCAAACTCCCCACCTTCCACCATGAAGCCGTGTTCCAGTCATAACAAACTAGACACAACTATACTCAGATCCATAGTGGACTTTTATGCTTTTTTAATTTTGATCATGTTTTTCACTGTTTAGAATTTCAGGGCTCTTCTTCCTCAAAAATTACCTAGCCACAAATGCTGTTTGCATTATCTCTAAGGCCTCCCTGACCACCCCTCTCCCCACACTCTTCTTGGGCCCCGCTTGAGTGACTCCTTCCCTCTACGCTACTCTCTTAGTGATTGGTACATGTTTCTGTAGTAACAATTGTAAAGCATATTATAATCAGCTATTTAGGCACTTGTCTCTGAAACAAATTATGTTCCTAGTATAGTGCTTCACAAATGGTAATTTTTAAATAAATGTGTATTTGGTGAATGAATGAATGAATGAATGAATGAACCAAAAAACAAATGCAGTGAGTCACATTTTGAAGCGTTCTGATTCCAGAATTTAAGGCCAGAGCTCCTTGACCAAGACACCCAGTTCTTAATTTTCGTGCTTGAAACAATAATCTCTCTCATTCGTTGGGGGTACTTATTGTTTTCTAAAATTGTATTGCTTTTATGTTATTTCTTGGAAGACATTATTACTTTACCAATGTTAAATAGCCATCTTAGCATTGATTCTAATGATTTTCCTAGTGAAAATAAAATTCTTTTTTATTTTCTAATTATGGGAGGACTTAAATATACCCCATCCAATAAGTATATGCTAAATATAGTCAATTTTGAGTCTCCGAGTATGTTTATACAAGTAAGTAAACACACAGAATTGTTCTCCTGATATGAAAGTACTTCCTATCACTAGTGCCTCATGTATATATGCATATTTCAAATTAATTTTTCAAAGGGAATAATTTCAAGGAGTATTGTTTTCACAATCTACTACTTAATGGCACTGAAAGTGAATTGCCTAAGAGATTTTACGTAAAACCAATTCTAGAAAGCATAGTCAGGATCATTGCAAACATTAAATTGAATCTAAGTTTGTTGCTCTTTCCACAAGATCTCTTTTGATTAATGGCCTTTTAAAATCTGCTAGTATATTTTATGGCTTTCTGTGCTTCCTTGAGAGTTATGAGAATCAAGGCTTTTTCTTAAATGCTTTGATGACGTGCTGTAGCTAACTGTTGTTAACACGCAAGAGGTTTCAAGAACTAAACAAAATGTATTACCAGAAATTGACGACAGATTTTTTTTTCAATAGCATCATCTGAAATTGAAGCCAATTAGAATTAATTTTGAATTTCCAAGATTAGCTGTTGAAAAGAGAGTTTACAAATGCTTGTGGATGAAGTTGGGGTGTTGTCCGATTCTTGAGTGTCTGTATGGAGAGGAGGATACTGCTGTGGGACCAGAGAAGAAAAATTATGTTTGGGGAGCATTTTCTTTGATTCAGGCACTTACACACTTTCATTATCATTGCGACACTCCTCTGAAGTAGGACTCTTCTCCACATTCCACAGATGGGCCAGTGAAGATAGGACAGAGGCTCCAGGCTACACAACTTCTATCTGGTAGCAGAGACACAAACTTTGGAGTCAGAGAAACTTGGTTGTTTGTGTCTCTACCACCCAATATTCAAGGTCAGGTTATCACGTCACAAGATACAAACAGTTCTGTATCAATGTAACCTCTTCTGGATATCATCCCTGAAATGGGGTGACCTGCTTAGAGATTGAAGTAAAAAAAGAAAAAAAGAATTGAAGAAGGGTCAGCAAATTATGGTCCCAAACCTGTTTTCGTAAATAAAAACTCATTGGACAGGTGCCAAGCACATGTTTGCCATGTTGCTGATGGCTGCTTGTGGCCACAACGACAGAGTTGAGTAGTTGTGACCGAAATCACATAGTCCAAAGAGCCCAAAATATTTACTATCTGATCTGTTACAGAAAAACTGTGCTGACCTCTGGAATAGAATCAACATCCAGCGCTGTCCCAGGAAGATGGGTTCAATGTCAGGGGGACTGTGGAGAACTGTACTGTTACAGAGTTGCTGGGGGATCTGCCAGCTCTGCCTTGGCCTGGAGGAAGGATTTTATAAAATGAGTCAACTCCTCTTGCCCTAACCTATTGTCCATCAAGGAATCTCATTACAAATACTATTCTCTAAGTTCCGCGATAACTAAAAACATGTATGAAGAAAACCACAGATAATATAGTTGCTATGCAAACAGAAACGAACTATACATTAGAACAGAAATAGAACACTAATAGATATGTAAAACTTTTCTAGATTGGTACAGGCTGTCCATCCCCGAACCAATTAAACATTGGTAAGGGACATGGAATTCAGTGACTGGCTTAAATTAATCATGGCCAGCCACTCACAACTCAACAATGTGAAGCAAATATTAAGGATGGAGTTGAATGGATGTTGACAGGTCGGTCTTTATATTCAAAACAATGAATGTGATTTTCTGATGAAGGGTCTACTAAGACACTGCATGAAAAAATACAATCTTAATTAAACAGTACAGCTTGTCCTTACTATTTTGCTGTTTGACACTCATAGATTCAACTGATCATAAATGACCAGATATGTTCATCACAAATAATTGTTTAAAATTTCTAAAGGGTAATTCTGGAAACTTTTGAAATTTCCAAAATTGAGAAAAACAAAAAGTTTATATAGTTTCTTGGCTTTCTTCTCATGCCATCGACAGATATGTCATTTCCTATGCATAAACTCACACCCTACAAAGTACTGCCTTTTCTTTATTTCCCTCTTAAATAAAAAAGTAATCCAATTTAATTTTGAGAAGAGAACTCATTGACATAATTAATCATTCTAAAGTTACTAAAGTGTGTCTCAGGAGTCATCCCTTTCTTATCTATGTTCTGTAGTCACCCTGTTCTCCTGTTCCAGAAGTTACTGTTTTCTTGTGGACCATCTCATAGATAATCTGTGCCTTTATAAGCAAATATGTAAATATATTCTTTCCCTCCACCTCTTTTTACAGCATCTGTGCCTTGCTTTTCTGCCTTTATAATACATCTTCATGATCTTCTGTACTGTTACACAATTCACTCCTCCTTCTATAGGTCTTCATGATATTCCACTGATGGGTATACTATAATTTCTTTGATTAATCCACTGTTGATGGACATTTGAGTGGTTTCCAATCTTTTGATATTACAAACAATGCTATAATATGTAAGCCGAGACATATGTCATTTCACACATTTTGGAGCATATCTGTAGAACAAATTACTGCCTTTTCATCTTTCACCAGAATTTCATTTTCACTAGAACAATTTGCTCTGGATGGGAATATTCATAAAACACTTTTTAAAAAAGATGTATTTATTTATTTTAGAGAGCGACAAAGGGGCGGGCGCCCGTGCACTGGTTAGGGGGTAGAGGGAAAAGAAGAGAGAGAATCTCAGGCAGACTCCCCGCTGAGCAAGGACCCCCCCCCCCCACATGGGGCTTGATCTCACAACCCTGAGATCATGACCTGAGCTGAAATCAAGAGTTGGATGCTTAACCGACCTGGCCACCCGGTGCCCTGCACTGAAACACTTTAATCTTTTGTTTGTTTGATATAAAAGACTCATTCATTTCATAGACTGAAACTATCTCCAAATTACATGGTCCACACTCTAATTTACACTAAGGCTCGGTTTGCCTGGCTAAGAACAATCACTTTCTTAGAGCTTCACCTGTATTGTCACAACTAGCAATTGGGAGACTCAGGAGAAACGACAACACTGACGGCCCAGGAAACAAGTTGAGAACAATACCAGGAAGCCAAGAGACCAAGAGACGCCCAAGCCAGGCAGCACTCGGGCCTTGCCCACTTGCCTAGCAACTTACTCGCTGGCCTCAGAAGCATTTCAATTCAAATTGACGTCTCAGCAAAGTCTCTAGCTTCGCGGCCCTTCTGGGGAAGCTTGTACGTGTCCAAAACTTTGTAAACATTTCCTGTTAGAGTTCTCAAAGTTGTAATACCCAGGATATTTCACGGGTTCCCATTAGCAAGGGTCATGAGAGCCAAATGCTTTGTTTTCTAGTTACCAGTCCAGGGCAGAAGCCAATAGACTCTGAGCAAGTTTCAAACAGTTCGTTTAATGTGGATGATACCACCCCTTGGGCCTTATCAATGGATGTTCAGACATTGCCCTCAGAACCAAGTGTTGGAATCCATACCACTTAGCTTCCATACGACTCCCTCCTCCAAAGTAAACCCAGATTCCAGGCTCTTTCCCCTGTCCTAAGAGCTACTGAAACGAAAATAGCCCTGCAAGAGAGAACGCTGTAAACTCAACCAGTCTTTACACACCATTTTGACAGGTTTTATCATATTGTTCACAGGATGACATTTTAATGGGGAGGGGGAGAAAGAGCTGTGTGCATACAGCAGGGTGAGACAGAGTGCTGCTCAGAAGGAGACAGACAGCAGGACTGATACACAGCAAAAGTTCAGTCTGCCTCCGAGTAGCCCCTGAAATATCATCACCAGCACTGCCCCTCTCCCAGTGTTAAATCTCCCTTATGAATGTTTGGGAACTACAAACATCAGGATGGATTATTGGACTCTGCAGTATTATAACAATTAACTTTATTTAATGGCTCCCTTAATATCGGCATGCTCAAGGACCAGTAACTTCTAATCGCTGCATTAGACAGTCTTCCCAACTTGCTTATGGGCGCTTGTGAAGGGGGTTTATGATGTTCTTTTAAATACAGTCAGCTCTTAGAAGAGTTTCATAGCGATTTTGTTTTTCAAAAGAATTTTCTCAAGAGTTGATCCTGGGCCTTTAAGCATAGACTAAAGGTTATCTCTCACAGAGGCATAATTTACCAAGGCCTAAAATCACTCAGACTGAAGAAGACCTCTGACTAATTGCTGCGAGGGGTCAGCCAGTGGAGTGGAATGCCTGAAAAAGTGGATCACACAGTTAATTACACGCAGTGTAGCCAAGAGCTGAGCGAAAGGCAATCTCACTCTATCTCTTTGATTTGTATCCAGTTTGAAACTCTGGCACTGGCAGCAACTTGGTTTTTGTGTCTTCAGAGCCCTGGCAGGGGACTGAGCGAGGCTGTATCATTTACGGCCTTTCCTGGCGGCTAGGTGCAGTTTGCTGAGTGAATGTCTGTAACAGAAGGAGAAGAAAATCCTACGGGTGTCCCACTGGATATAAGCCCTAACTGGGAGCCTACAACTGGGCTGCAGCTACCGTGCCCTCTCCCTTATTTCCAGAGAATTACCCAGGAACATTACTGGAAGTGAGCTGTCTTGTCCAGTCAGCTCCCGTTCTCTCGGGGAGGTTAGAGCCCTGTGAATTTCACAACCTTTGCAGCTTCTTGGGAAATGCATTAGGAGTTTCCAAATCTCTTGCTCAGCCTTCATAAGATTCCCAAGTGATTGCAAAAGTGAAAATAAAACCCAAAGCTATTTTGTGCCTCAGTATTTAAGAATAAGACAGGGAGTGAAAATTGCGTGTAAGTAACTTGGACTTCCTAATCATACGGACTTCGGGGTCTTAGTGGAATCCACAGTCCCCATGTGGAAGAAATAAATATTGTTAATGACACAGGCTTACTCTTCGCATGCACCTAAGTTGTTCATCCACTGTCACTGGTAGGAATTCAAAGATCATCTCCACACCTTTATATCATAAATCTGAGGTCGGAGAGATTGTCACTTACTGATAGGCACTCAGTTCATATAGTAGAGAGAACGCTGAGCTCAGAATGAAAAACACTGAAATAGATCTTAACTTGCCCCTTTCTGGTTGTGGCTTTCAGACGAACCAGTGAACCTCACTTTCTATATTGGCAAATTGGAGTAGTTTATGCTCCAAAGAGGCTGTGAATGTTGCTTTGTTGGGCAGGGACAATGAGGTGCCACTAGGAACTTGGAAATACATTGGCTCTTACAGAGTCAAACTATTAAAGCCACATATAATAGATGAAAAAGTCACCCTAAGGAATAAATTATGAAATCGTACACTTATGACAGAAGAGCTGTTTTTCAAGTAAGTCTGTTCTCTGATTTTACAGAGTACTGTATAGCCATTGTACTTTAAAAAGGCAATAAAGAAGAAGGTGAGGATTACTCATAATTCCTGGTATATATATTTCCAAATAAGTTCTGGAAGAATTTCTCACACACATGTGGATAAGAGTATGCTATATATACCTTTTTGAAACTTAATAAAATATTGGTATATCTTTCAATGTATTAGAGAGCACTCAGAATTCTAAGCCTAATGAATTGGGCCTAATATCTGGGAAGCCGATCTGATCTGAAATGTGATGGTAATTTGAGAATCCTGGGAAAGACTGGGTGAAGAACATAAGAAGGTTGGCAAGAAACAAAGCAAAAGGAAACCCACAAATGCCAGAATGTGGAGCAGGCATGGTGCGAAGGCTTTATAGGTTTTGTGTTCTTCGTGTATTCCTCTCAACTACCCTACAAAATAGGACCAGTACTATCCCCATTTTTCACATGAAGAAACTGATGCTCAAAGAAATTAAATAACTTACCCAACCTCACACAGTTAACAAACGTTAGGAATTGGCTCTGTACTCAAGCAGTACATGTCCGGAGCCTGATTTTTTTGTAATTGTTATTTTTTACTGAAGTTACACATACATATAATTTTTTTTAAGATTTTATTTATTTGAGAGAGAGAGATAGAGGGCACAGAGAGAGAGAGGGAGAAGCAGACTCCCCGCTGAGCAGGGAGCCCGATGCGGGACTCGATCCCAGGATCCTGAGATCATGACCCGAGCTGAAGGCCGACACTTAACCAACTGAGCCACCCAGGTGCCCCAACATACATATAATTTAAAAAGTCAAATAGTTGTTCAAGGTTTGCTTTGAAAACAACAGTCCCTAACCTCTAACTGTCTACACCATTTCTTACACCCTAGAGGCAACTACTTTCATTCCCACCTCTCCTCCAACAGCTTATCTGTAAGGTATTTACGTCTCTATTGCTGATGTGCTTCCATTGTCACTTTGTGGGTTTTCGCTGTAGGCGTTCTCTGTCCTCATCTCTACCAGGTGAGGATTTAGCTCTGTCTCCCTTGTTCCCCACTCCCACGGGAGCTCTCGCCCACACTGCCCATTCTGTCAATGTAGTCTGCTGTGGTCTGAATGACTGTGCCCCCCCCCAAAATATCTTATATAAAACCTAATCTCCTATGCGACGATATTGGAAGGTGCAATCTTTAGGAGATGATTAGGCCACAAGGGTGGAGTCCTTGCGAATGGGACTAACGTCCTTATAAAGAGACTCCAGAGAGGTCCCTCACCGTTTCCGCCATGTGAGGTTACAGCGGGAAGGCACCATCTATGAATCAGGAAGCTGGCTTTCACCAGACACCGAATCCGCCAGTGCCTTGACCTGGGACTTCCCAGCTTCTAGAACTGTGAGAAATTTATCTGTATTGTTTATAAGCCATCCAGGCTATAGTAGTTTGTTATAACAGCCTAAATAGCCTAAGACAATCATACTGTGATTTTCATTACAGCTAGTATTCCATATTCACATTATTATGAGCAGGCAAATGATATTTGACCTGTTCATGCTGGAGACCCCTATGACTACTTTTCCTTGAATGCATAACCTCCTATTTTCCCTGGGATTATTGTCACGATTGTTTTATTGTTGTTTATTTAGTGTTCTTTATACTTGATACAAATTCAAACTCCCCCTCAATTGTATAAATATCTTTTTAAGACTTTCAAAGGCACTGGAAACTCTAACCATTTCCTCTTCTGGAAGAAATCAAACCTGCTTGCTCCAATCTGGGTCAGATGCCAGTTAGGAGACTGATTCCCATTTATCCTCATTCTGGAGATTCTTTTCACCTCTCTCTAGGCTTAGATCCAATCTCCTGCTTTCTATGTCTCTCACTTTCTTGGTTTGTTCCCTTGTTTTAATGGAGGACACCACTCAGGAGCTTCCTGAGAAAAAGCACAAAGAAGTATCATTTTTGAGACCCTACATATCTGAAAATATCTTCATTATACATTTAATACTTTTCCAGGGCATAGAAATCTATACTTCCTCCGAATTTTGTAAGCATTTTCTCCATTGTCTTCTAGATTTGGGTGTTGCTATTGAGAAGACAAATGGCATTCTGATGCTCGATTTGTTGTATTAAAACTTCTTTCCCCCTGGAAATTAAAGGTCCTATTTCTTTGTCCTTCTTGTTCTGGATATTTTGTTTATTCTTCAGTACAAATTTATTGAGTACCTACTATGTGCCAGGCACTGTTATAGGTGCTGCAAATACATCAATGAAAGTTTTATTACCATATTCTCAGGCGGGCATCTATTTTTAGTTCTTGTTCTGGGTAGCTGGTGGGCCCTTGGATCTGGAAACTGGGATTGTAGGATACATTCATTAATTTTTTTCTTTGATGATTTCCTGTCCTCTGTTCCCTTCTTTTCATAATCCTATTAGTAGATGTTGGGCATCCTGGACTGGTCCTCTAATATTCAAATCTTTTCTCTCCTATATCTGTATACTACAGCCTTTTTTAAAACTCTGCTTCCTGGGAGATTGCCTTAATTTTATCTTGTAGCATTTATATTGAATTTCTCATTTCTAATGTCATATTTTTAATATCTAAGTTCCTTTTGAACTTGCTGAATATTCCTTTTATATATAAAATGTTGTTGTTTCATACCTTCTCTTATCTCTCTGAGGACAAGATTGTTTTTTCCCTAAGTTTTCTATTGGCAAAGTTTGTTTCCTTCAGGTTGCTTCCTTCTGTTTATTTTGATCCCTACCTTTCATTAATAGGTTTTTCTCAAATATCTGGTGATTGCTGGCTGTCTAGTCTTATTTTAAGAATAGAACACTGAAGATAGGATGCTCTGTGCTCTGAAGATAGGGTGCTCTGAAGATAGGAACACTGAAGATAGGAAACTCTCCATTGAGTCCGTTACATAGGTCAACTTGCTGGGCGCAAGTCACTATATTTTCTTAGGCTGGTAAGGTAATCCAGAGAATTCTTCCGGCCCTCTGCCAAGAAAACGTAAGCTGCCTGGCTAACAAGAGCCACATGGAGGAAGAAGATTGAGGAAGTTTCAACACACAATTTATGGATCTACATATAATACCCAGTCTTCAGTAACTCTTATCCTTTCCCCATCACTCCAATCCAGAGTCCCTCTGTTCTCGTCAGGAGAAGAGGCCTTCAGTTTCATTCTGAATGAGCGAGAGGCAGTCTTCTACCCGCAGGAAATAGAGGTGGGGAGTTGGGGCTCTATTAGCTTCTTTAAAAGACTTCCTACTGAATCCCCCATGTTACCCCCACCCTCATTCCCACTTCCTAAGGTACTGTTGGTCTAATATTTTAGGACTCTGTTGTAAATTGGGTTGCTTATCAAATGTAAGATTTAACTTTTGTTTTGTTTGCTTATTTTTTATTTTAATCCTAGTATAGATAACATACAGTGTCATATTAGTTTCAGATGTACAATATAGTGATTCAACAATTCTATACATTGCTCAGTGATTATCACTTAATAAGTGTACTCTTAATCCCCATCACCTATTTCACCCATCCCCCCACCCACCTGCCCTCTGGTAACCATCAGTTTGTTCTCTAGAGTTAAGAGTCCACTTCCTTGTTTTTCTCTTTTTTTCTTTGAGAAATACACTTTATTTGAACCTCTTTTATGTTCCAGACACACAGAACTTTTTTTCATCTTAACAATGCCTTTCTAAGAGAGGACTTATTACTTTCTTGAGTGTCCAAATTCGGTTACTACTTCTCTGTTTTGCTTTTTAATTTCTAAAATTTCATTGCTGTTGTCTTCCATCCCATCCCCTTTGTCCTTGCACTTTTATGTTTGGTTAATGATCATTTTATTGTTCCCTTAGCTGGGTGAACGAGGGAAGGCAATTGAATGCTTATGTTCAATCTGACATCTTCAACTGGACTGCCTCAGATTCTAAGCTATTATCAGCATGTTATAGAAAAGTTTGCCAAGTTTGTTCTAACTGTTCTAAAAAGACAAACACTAAATCTAGCAAAAAAACAATCACTAAAGAAACATCATAACCATAGTTGAACAAAATGTCCATCAGGACTCTCTATCTTTTTTGGCTTTGATTCCATGCTCACCAGAAATATTATAATTATGTGAAACTCAACATGTCCAAGGTAAAATTCATATTCTAACACCTGCGCCAAGTTCTCTTATAATGTCCCATGTCTTAGTAAGTGGTACCTCACCTTCATTTGCTCATGTCAGAAACTCAGGAGTCATTCTAACATCTTCACCTTCCTCAGCTCCCATCCTGCCTATAAAATTTATGACATAAGTCCATTTCTTTCCATCTCTACTGTGAAGACCCCAATTCAAGTTACCAACACATCTCACTTATACCTCTGTAGGTGTGTCTTAACTGACCTCTCTGCTACCATTCCTGCCCCTCACTGGTCCATTTCCCATACCTCAGTCATAGTCACCTTTGCAAAATACAAGTCGGATCTCATTCTACACAATCTGTGTAAAATCTTCAATGACGTCCCAGTACTCCTGAGCTAAGAAGAACAATCCTTAGCAGGCCTGTGAGGGTGTGCAGGGACTGGCCTGGTTCCTCCTCTGGCCTTATCTAGTAGTGCCCATCCCCTGTCAGTTCCCCGCCTTGCTGTCTTTCTTTCCTGATCCTTTTTTCCTGGTACTCTTCTCTCCTCCCACCCCCAATCCCTTTGAAGCAGAATGGCTCCCTCTCACAGCTGCTCTCAATGGGCCAGCTGCCCCCTTCACTCAGCCCCACGTTATTACCTGCTCATTCTTTAGGTCTCAGGTTCTAGCGTCACTTCCTCAGGGAAATCTGGTAAGGCCAGGCTTCTTTATAATATACCCGCACAGAAGCAAGCTTCATTTCCTTATAGCACTTATCTCTCTTGCTAACTAGGCCCTTGCCTTTTATGACTGATTTATTGATATCTGCCTCCTCCACCAGATTGTAAGCACCATGAGAGCAAAGAGCATGTCTACTATTTTTCAGCACTCTATTCTCAGGATCCAGCTAATTTCTGAATTAGGATTGATCTAAAAAGAAAAAGCAATATTTGTCTTGACTAGCATCTTCCTCAAATTCAGAAGAATTTCAGTGTAATGAATATCCTGCAATCTTTCCTTTAAAGATTCAAGGTCATTGTTATTTAAAAAAAGGTGTAATATAGTAAATTTCTAGTCTTTGAGTCTATAGAGATATCAACCAGTATGTTAAAAAGCCTCAAACTAATTATCCAGAAAAAAGTGAGACAATATTGAAGTTTTCAAAAGGGAATTTAAATTTTTTTAACGCTCAATAGAAGACTAAAAGATTGGTTCAATTACCACCTTTCAAAATAGGAAGCATTAAAAATAACAGTATTATTATTATTATTATTATTATTATTATTATTATTAAATACTTACCATGTACCAGCAGTAAGCAAGAACTGTAAATACATTATACCACTTAATCCTCACAGCTACCTTCTGAGAGAGCTAACTGTTGGAACCACCATGTTACCAGTCAGGAAACTCAGGCAGGTTAAGAAAGATGTTAAGAGACTGTGGGTCCAGGTGGTTGAGTTAGTGTTCATACCCCAGGCAATCTGGCTCTAGAGCCTGTGTGTTTTAATGCTTTTAATGAGAAAGATGATGAGCAATTCTTTCCAAAGAGCCAGAAATTTGGCCAAGGAAAACCGATCTTAAATTTGGGAGAATCTTCATTTGGTTGTAAGGAAAAACCATTTAGAAGCAACTAAACACTGGAATAAGCTGGGTTTTTGTTTTTGTTTTTACCTTTTTTATTTAAATTCCAGTTAGTCAACAGACAGTGTAATATTAGTTTCAGGGGTACAATATAGTGATTGAGCACTTCCATAAGCTGTTTTAAAAAAATAAGTTGCATGTCTGTTCTGATTAACTTTGAAAACTGGAATGGACAGGCTTATAGCCCAGAAGGGTCAGTTAATGATGTGTTTAAGAGCAGGGCTTAGACCCACTGACCTCTTGAGGTCCTCTCCATTTCTTCAACTCCGGAAGGTTTCTTAGTGCCGAGTTATCTTTTGCCTTCAACCTTTTCCCTGGTTGAAAATTTGCCTAATGTAGTCAACTTTCTATTATCCCAGGGTAGCTTATCCAGGGCAAATCTTGCTTTATTGAGTTTAGTAGTCACTTTGCTTAATGACTTGCTGTGTTAACAACTTGGCATAGGCTTCATCCACAGTCAGCACCTACTCAGTTTAATTACTTGCTTTGTTGACATTATACTGTCTACAGGGAAACACTTTGAAATCCAAAACTTAACCAACTGCTATAGTACCACTACACACCCCACCAAAGAGTATGAGATCACAAATGGTATTACCGAGGAAGAAAAAGGAGAAGAATTTTAAGAAATTGATGTGATTCTCATGAGGATTTTGATAAACTCAAAGAGCATAAAAAAAAAGATGAAAGAAAACAGTGTGATTTCATAAATCAGAATGGCAGGAGTCTATAAGAATAGTGTTAGAAGATGAAATCATTCTTTAGAATTATCTTAAGGGTTGCTGAAAATATGCTAAGGATACTTTAGAGAAACAGATTATATTTTTAAACACAAAGAGACCAATTTTATAGGGCAAATGGCATATGTGTTGACAGCTGCTGTATAGAGGAAAGCATGCTGGGATTGGGGTCCTGTCATCTCTTTCCTGGACTCTCCATGGAGCTGCCCTGTTTCAAGGAGGCTGTTACACTGCAATCCCCATGCAAGGGGAGTCCCATTGCCCTCACCATGTGCTGGGCTGCAGGACTCAGAAAAATGGCTCACACTTACTTTGGGAGAATACTTATCTAAAGGCCTTAAAACCTTAAAATCTGTATGCTCATCTTTACCAAATACCATATATCTACCTATCTTACCTAAAACAAACAAACAAACAAAAAACAAAGAAAGAAACAAAAAACTTTCCCCAGTCCTCTACTTCATCATTAGAAGAATATGGAAATAAAAGCTGAATTGTGTATCTGTTTGGACTCTAGGCAAATTCTCTGCAGGATTATCTTTTGCTTAGATAATTATAAAAAGTCCCACACTGCGGAGTTCAATCTGGTTTGTGGGATTTGAGATCCAAAAGTCAGGGACATCTCTGTGCAACTACCTACCCATTTGCTTATGTAATGTTTTAATAAAAGAGAACACTTGTTACACACAACCAGTTAACAGTTTTGACCGTCTTTAGAATAAGACAGCGCCAGTAGTCCAAAATGACCAGAGACTGTCCTGTATGTGAAGATGATTGACATTACCTTTCCCCAGATACACTACAGCTCCAGTTTTATAAGGTTTGTCACATTTAGAATTATTGGTTCAATATGTGTCTCATCTCCAAGTACATTGCATGCTTTGTCTGCCCAACAACGTTGAATGGCGCCCTAAGAACTATGGGCACAACACCCTGATCCCTTCCCCGAATCACACCCTTTTGTGAGACCGCGGCATTTATGACTGCCTCGTCTGTGCTGTATTCCCAGTATTTAGCAGAATACTTGTCACAAAGTAAATGCTCAAGGAATAGGTCGGTGGATGAATTAAAAAATTAATGGTTTAGGTATACTTTCTTTCTTTCCCCTGGACCCTGGGAAGATCACTTAATCCCTCCGTTTCCAAGTCCAGCTGTACTTCCTGATGACCTTTGGAGTTTTTTAAAAAACAGGGATTTTTTCAGGCACTGCAAATAATAGTTTACAAAACTGCCACAAGTGGCTATGATGTGCTGTGAAGATTGAGAAGCAAAGATTTAATCCATCTGGCCTCACTTTCCTCATCTGGAAAACAGCTGGCCCCACTGCCTCACGTTAAGATCCGGTACGATCAACTCAAAGTACTCTAGCAGAGAAAGGACTGTCTATGACCGAGCAGGGTTGGGTAAGACTTGAGGGAGACCAAATGGACCTGCCGGAGAGAGCAAACACACAATTTTACAACCCAGGTGCTTCTCTTTGGCACATACATGACTCATCAGATTCTAAGATTTGAATAGGATCTGAATGTTTTCTGAACAAATGAATTCTTCTCTTCTTTGCCTACAATCTCCTACATCTCCCTTCTGCTAAACTTGACCACAAGACACCTATTTTATATAAAAGTAAAGGAAGGTTATTGGAAAGACAGAGTAGTTTGGGGAACAGCCATTCATTCATTCCTGGCTTTATTTCTTCACTTGCTCAACTGGTCATAATTGGTCATTTCAATCTCAAGCAAAATGTTACCTCTGGCTACTAACCCCTGCAGCCTGTCATCAACACAATTGCTGCAGACACCATCAGGGCTCCACCTCGATTTCCTGGAATCCCTTTATTGTTTCTGCATGCCCATCCCCCAACTTCTGCACACTTTGTCCTAACATAACTCACTTGCAACCTTCTTCAGAGAACTAGTCTTGGGCTACGGCAGCCACCGCCTGACTTACAGAGGAGTACCAAAGCCCAGCTCGCTTGTCTAGAGGCAGAACAAACTATGCAGCATCACTGACACTCCAGAGCTCCCACGAGACCAGTTGAGAACGAGACGTTACCTGAAATGACACCTTTGCTGGGCTTCTTCCCCTTCCTTATCCTACTTGCCTCACTCCCTTACTGGTATCTCACGTAAGAACTTCCTTGGTAATCATTTGCCCACAAATCTTCATCTCAGAGTCTTCCTCCTAACGTCCTCATCTGGCTCAGCTGTGGGTTTTATAATTTAAAAATAACTTTTCGTTTGCTCATGTATGATTACTGAGGGGGATATGTGTCCATAAGAGTTAAGTCAGTTCATTTCTTCTTTTGTGACTTCAAGTCCTATGTTCATCTTATTAATTCATATTAGATCTTTTTTTTTTTGAGGTATAACTCACATATAGGAAAGTAAACCAATCTTAAATGCGTAGCTCAAAAATTTTTACATATGCACACCCCCTGTAACCGCCCCCCAGTCAAGATCTAGAACATGTCCAGCACCTGGAGGCTCCCCCACATCTCCTCCCAGTCGGCAGTCAACACTTCCAAGTAGCCACTATTCTAACTTCCATCATCATAGGTAAATTTAACCTATTTTGCTCTTCTTATAGATAGGAACATTCTGTATGTTCTCTTCAGTGTCAGGCTCTCTTCGTTCGACATGATGTTTGGGAGACCCGGCCGTGTTGCGTGTACCACTCACTCATTTTCATTTCTGTGTTGTTTTCCATGGTGTGGAAATACCACAATTTAGTTACTCATTCTCTTGTGGATGGAAATTTGTGTTGTTTGCAGTGTGGAGCTATTATGAATAAGGCTGCCACGAGCATTCTCTACATGCATTTGGCAGATAGAAGCACTTATTTCTGCTGTATACCCAGAACTGGAATTGGGGTCATAGGTTATATGATGAACTAGCTTTGGTTGGTGCTAGAGCAAACATAGTACCTCTTCACCATATTTGGGAACATTTCCCCCTAGCTGATTGCTTGCCTTTTTAGTTATAGTTCTTTTTTTTCCTCCAAGTTTTATTGTAGTATAATTTTCAAACACAAAATTCATTGCATTTATTTATCTATTTGGTTTTTTTTTAATTATCCCTTTTAAGTGTGAAGTTTAAAAAATTTTGGCTAGGATTATTGTCATGTAACCACCACCACAATCAAGATAGAGAACATTTCCATCACTCTTATTATCTTCTATTTTAACATAGAAATGTTTACATTTCTGATGCAATCATATATGACTTTCCCTATCTTTAAAATACTTTACCTGCTCATTCTTTCAGATGAACTCTAGAATTACTCTACAAAGTATCGGAACAAGTACCATTGCCTTCTCATTTAGAAACACAACCATGTAATAAATTTAGAGTCTTAGCTGTTGAGTTGGACAGGGCAGTGGAGGAATCCCAGTCACTACTTGCTGGATGATGTTAGGCAAGCCACTAGCCTCTGTTATATCATTTTCTTCTTCTGTAACATGATTATAATAATGGTGCCTGTGATGCTATTTGCCAGGCACTCTTCTCAGCACTCTATTTGTAGTGCCTTATTAAATCTTACAACAATTCTGTGAGGCACAGATTGGTCCTCTCCCGAGTTTATAACTGAAGCCCAGAGAAGTTAAGTAAACTGAGTCAGGCTCGAGAGCCATGTGCTGGCCGCAGCAGTACTTCTCTGCTTCATAGATAAGGAGGTGACCCAGGGAAAGATAAAGCACAGTGCCTAGCATCAACTACACAGAAATGCTAACTTTTATTATTATTATTATTCATCTTCTTTATATACTTAATAAAGTTATATAATTGTCTTCATATAGGTCATGCACATTTCTTGTTAAGGCTACTCATAAATATTTTATGCCCTTTCATACTTATGCTCGGGATCTCTCTTTTTTCCCATATGTTTTCTCACTGGTTATTCTGGAATGTAGTGAAAGCTATTGAATCCTTTCTACTGCGTAGCGAAAAGAACCCTAGCAGCACATCAGTACAATTTAAAATATACCTCCAAAAAGTAATTTCAATTATGTTTCGTGTTCTTTTAATATCAAATGAAGTTAGTAGATAGGTAATGAAAAAAATAGAGATTAGATATAACATTTTAGATTCTTTTCCTTGGTTAAAGAGAAAAAAAGAGGGGGGAAATGTAGAGAAAAATAATATACTCAGGTGAGAATAGTACACAGGGAGCCATAGCACGTTATCCCCACCCCTCCAAAAACCCTACTTTATCCTCAAGCTCCTTTTTAATGTAATATTTCAAGACAATATTTACAGTTTAAATCAAGTAGGTATTTTTTTTCAGTTTTATTGAGCTGTAATTGACATATAGCACTGTGTAAGTTTAATGTGTACAGCAAAACGATAGTATGTTGTTTAATGTGTTCTCACCATTCAGAGGATTCTGAGAAGAGCAAACACTTCCTCCTACCTACATGTTGGCATTTTATGATTCTTGTTAATCTAATCAGAAAAAGGAGGGGGGCTACTTCTTCCGAAAAATTGATTTCTCTTGAATATATAGCCAAACATTGTATTTGTTGGGGGAAGGGTGTGTGAAGATTTCCTCTTGGGCAAAACATTCAAAGGTTTTGACTTTTGTATTGTAAATATATTTAAAAGTGACTGTGGCAGCTCTCTTGAGAGCATTTTAGTGCCAGTGAGGGTATTCCTGTGTCAATGAAACATGGCTGGTCTGCTACCAGTCAGGAGGTCAATGGGTAAAGACGTGACAAAGAACAAAAAGAATAATAACCAAAGGACCTTTTTGCAAAAGGTGTGAGCAGGTAGGGGAACTTAATAAAGAAAGATAATTTATTTGATCACTATTGGGAAATTCAGGAGTGCAAGTGGCTTCGTATGCAGCTGGATCCAGGGGCTCAAACAATGGCGACTCTCTCCTGATGCGCAAACAGGAGAAAAACCCTCACATCCGTCTCCGGCAGACGTGATCTGGGCCTGCAGGTCCAAGGGGACAAGTGGAGGTTAAAATCTAGCAGAAACTCATGTCACCAAACCATGAGCCATGGCCTGGGGACCTGGGAAGAGGATCCGGCATGTGGGCATGGTGCAGCTCTTCCGGTGCCCTTCGTTCTGTCTGATCAGATTATCTGTCTTCCAGTCTGCTCTCCTACCTTGTGCTAAGCAGTGCGCAGTGGCAGGCAAAGCCTAAAGATTCCAGCCATGCCAGTGACTGGTTGTAAATCAAATTAACGAAGGAGTAGAGGTGTTAGAAAGTTCTTTGGGGCGGCAATCCAAAGGCATGGGCTCAGTCGGCTTCTCAGTAATGAACCTATTTCATCTCCATTTACCTGACCTCTACATCTATTTCTCAATTTATTCTGAATTTAGGCAAAGAGGGGTATTATATTTTGGACCCCTAAAAATTCTATCAGTTGTGTTATCAGGATACTCTCTCTTTCCATCTCTCAACAGCACTTTCCTCTGTACGCTTCATTCTCAGGCAGATCTTCTTCATTTTGGAGTAGAGATGGAAAGTTCAAGGTTTACATTGATCTTGCAGGTCATAATTTCTGTGAAAAGAAAGTAACTGATTTATCCTCAGTAAATTGCTAAGGACTTTGAAGTGCTTTAAAAAAATCATTTTTTCTTATTATTACTGGTTGTCAGCTTTGGCTATACATTGGAACCACCTGGGGAACACACAATCCAGACCAATTAAATCAGAGTTTCTTGGGGTTAGGACCCTGGCATCAGCATTTTGATAGCTCTTGAGGTCCTGCTGATATGCAGCCAAGGCTGACAAACATATCACATGTAGAGCATTATTTCTTTGTCTGGGGCCACGTAAGGATGGCATTGATTTTGTTCCGTAGCTAGCTTTACCTTGTTATTCAAAATAGGAAGCACAAGAGTGGAGGGAGATTCTAGGAAGATGGAAATAACAGTGACATAGTTTTTTGAATCTTTCTGTATTTCTACATAGAAAGAGACCAACTAAATAGAAAAACCAAAAACCCATAAATAATGTATGCAACCAAACTGGGCACAAGATACTTCCACAGACCACGAAGTAAAGTAGGTAATGGCCCACCACGGACAATGCATGCATGAAAAGATAGAAGAAGCAACTGGGGATCTGAAAGAGTGAGGCAAGGAGATCCACAAAATAGTGGGTTTGAGGCCACGAGTCAGTGGGATAGGGCCCCACCCAGAGGAGAAACTCCTGGAAGTGGAATCAAATTGAACAGAACAGGGTCGATAAAAAAAACAAAGGAAAGATGGTGCCTAGGTGGCTCAGTCAGTTAAGCATCTGCCTTCTACTCAGGTCATGATCCCAGGGTCCCAGGATCGAGTCCCGCATCGGGATCCCTGGTCAGCGGGGAGTCTGCTTCTCCCTCTACCCCTACCCCCTGCTCATGATCTCTCTCTCACACTCTTTCTCTCAAATAAATTATTAATTTTTTTTAATGAAGGAAAGAAAAAGTCCCCCCAACATGGCAGAGACAGAGTCAAGAACTCTTCCAAACAAAATAGTCGACTCCAAAACATGGAAGGCAAAACACTAAACTTTAAAAAACAATTATCTTTGGTGGTAAAATTTCTGAAATTTTACACTTCATCTTCCTATGCTTCTTGTTATTTTTTTTTTTGATGATTTATTTATTTTATTTGAGATAGAGAGTGGGATGGCCAGGGAGAGGGGCAGAGAGAGTCTCAAGTAGACTCCCCGCTGAGTACGGAGCCTGATGTGGGGCTCCACCTCATGACCCTGAGATCGCAACCAGAGCCGAAACCAAGAGTCAGACACGTAACCAGCTGCACCACCCAGGTGCCCCTATGCTTCTTGTTATTTAATACTTTTTCCCCCTGAGCACGTACTGCTGAAATAGCAAGCATGTATTTTGTAATGTATACATGTTACCCAAGCCATATGTATACACATGTAAATTAATATGGAGAAACAGTACTCTAAAATATAAGCACCTGAACTAGCTTATACATCCAAAGGCAGTGCAGGTGGGACCCACCTGGAGACCACCAAAGTGAAACCTGGTGTCCGGTTCACCTTGTGAACCCAAACTGGGTAATCAAGAATGGAAGCGGGACACGCCGAGATTGGGTGTATGAAGACCAGCCTCCGGTGTCCTAACTTTCCACTGCAGCCGTGGTATTGTTTAGACATTATGAAAGCAATAAATGCTAACCGAATGAATGAGTCTAAAATAAAAATGAATGTAGAGTGTAAGAAAAACTTTAAATCTGTTTTTTTTTATGAACCTTAAAAATCCAGTAAGCATTTAAGGAAAATTATTTAATTTATTGAAAATTGTTTAATGAAAATTATTTAAAATGTTGAATTTGAAGAAAAAAATGACTGGAAAGATCACAAACACTAAAATTGCACCACGCAAAACAGGTCCTAAATCTTTGCACAAATGCTAAGCCCACCAGTTGATTGGCCTCTACCGTTGGACTCAATTACATTTCGATAACCCTAAAATCACGTCTCAGTCTTTTCTCTGCTGTGACAAACATATGAGACACTTCATGAGCATACATAATTTCTCACCATTTTCTGCATATTAACCATGATTCTAGCCTACTCTCACCTTTAAAACAACATATTAGAATGCAAGTGAGAGATTCTTAACTCCCCTTTGTTTAAAAAACTAGGGAAAATCTTGGAAAAATTCCGTACGACTATAGTCAATAACTACACAGTGCTTAGGTCTTTGGCATCGGAACAGACTTGTATTTGACTGGTATTCCAACCACTGCCTCAGGCTATGTCTCCGGGTAAATGACCTTACATCTCTAAGCCTCATTTTCTCCATCTGTAAAATGGGTTTAATAACGGTATGCTTGCTGTTGATAATAAAATGAAACTACGAATGTAAAGCATTTAGCACAATCCAAAAATGTTGGCTAAAAATAATAATAATTATAATTATAATTTCCAGTAACAATATCAGTATGAATGGCAATACAGTAGGAGGAGGGTGGAAAATGCCTCTGGAAACCAAATAGTCTGTTTCGTTCTTAATAAAATTCTTTCATTCTTTATGTATTTCCCTTATATAGTACTCAGGTTGATAAATCACTTATTATTAGTTTTTAAAAATTATGAGTACCTACTCCGTAAAAGCTGCATGCATACTTGATGGTAATTAGAAAATGTAGTATTAGGTTGTCTCCCACCTTATTTAGCTTATATTTGCATATTATTTAAGTTTCAGGGTACTCCTCAAACAAAGGATAATTTTAAAACCCAAGTAACATCCTGAGGGGCGGAGCCCCGTAGGGACAGCACATCTGCTTCAGAGCCCCGGAGCCCCCCGCAGGACAGGCAGGCGAACGGGAGCTGGGCTGGGCTACAGCTGCGGGCGGGGCGGCGTGGGGCTGCTCTCCCAGTCCACGCGGTGGGAGGGGGTGGGGCCACAGATCCGCCAGCTGGGTGCAGAGAAGCCCTGGGCTCATCTTAACGCTTGTGTTCTGAGTTGTCCAGGCCCCAGGGAACTGGGGAAACAAGCCACCCTCAATTTTAGACCCTGGAGTCAGAGGAGTATGGCAACCAGCTGGTTTCCCGTACACAGTGGCAAAGGACTTATTTTGAGTTATTTCTCACCGAGGCAACTAAATCAACTGCTGGGCTTAGCCTGTGTGCAGACAAAGACTTAGAACCTGTTTTGCGTGGTGCAATTTTAGTGTTTGTGATCTTTCCAGTCATTTTTGTCTACAAGCTGTTGGCCCGGAGAATTATTTACATTTTAATTACAAGCGCTCAGCCCCCTCTAGGAGGAGAGTCAAGCAGCTTATTTACTTCCTGCTGGCAGGCTTCTGAGGAGACAGCTTAGCCAGGCTCGCTGAGCCATTGAACCGAAGTGAAGGAACTTGCAGAAGAGCAGCACCAGGTCCTTCGGCACCAGCTTTGCTTCTCCTCCGCTGCGGCTTCTCATGGGGACCCAAGCAGAGAGGAGCTGCTCTGCGCAGCCATCAAAATCCTCCGGCATTTTTTGTCCTCCCTTTTCTCTGGATGAAGCAAACTTCTAACAGATTCTGTTTGCATATATGGATGGCACTCCTCAATTGAGCATAGCAAGGGAGGGAGTTTGTTCTCTGTGTGCCTTTTCAGATAAGCTTATCCCTTTAATCATTTAACCTTTTCCCTGTTTAAGAAGAAATATTTAAGAATATTAATCAGCCTCATCCCCCATTGAGAACAGAATACACGAAACAGAAAGCACACTTGCCTTGATGACACGTGGTCATCATTACGGATTAGTCACTGAGATGTACTCTGACACCCATGTGAGCTGGGGGGTGGGAGGACTTGTTTGCCCTGCATTAAATAATCCCACACTGCTCCGTCCAAGCTACTGGCTTCTCTTCCTTCCCTGTCTGGCTGCCTGCTTCTCACAGCCCCTTTCTCCTCTTCTAACATGCTATTTCTATCTGCCGTGAACTGGGAAATCAGATAAGCCTGTTTCCTAGAACTCAATGCCTGACGTACTGTTCTAGGAACAGAGTGCATAAACTTCAGTGCATGCTTGCCTATTCGTTAGGATGCTTTGGGCTGCAAATAATTGAAAATCCCGAGTGATCGTGGCTTAGGCAATAAGGCAATATACTGTGTCATAGAACAAAGAGGTCCCAAGGAGGACAGAGTCCAGGCACAACACTGCAGGCCCAGTTTTACTCCTGGGTAGTTCTACCCGATCTGCTTTCTTCCACACTTGGCTTCATCCAAGCTGGTGGCAATGTGGCTGTAGTGGTTCCAGAAGCACATCCCAGACATAGCAATGTTCCAAGAAAGAGGAGACAGCATCTCCTTCTATGTCTCTTTTAGGGGAAGGAAACCTTTTCCACACCTACCCTACCCCAAATCAGCCAACTTCCCCCTCCTGGCCCAGAATCGCCTTGCCCAAACTAACCTCTGACTAGGGGGCTAGAACTCATGGGATTGACTTGGGCTAACTAGCATCCACCCTGGACCAAACTGGAATTCTCTTAGGAAAAAGAAGAGAAAAAAGTAGACACTGGGAAGGGAACCAACAATGTATGCTAGAGATTGAAATGATTTATCTGCTTATGATTTTTAAACAATTTTTGTAGATTTGCAACCGTGTCTATAATTAGTTCGGATTTGAAGCAGATCACTTTTAGAAAAGTTTATTGTTTAAATTAAAGTCAAATGGTAACCAGAGATATTTAGCGAACAACTAACTTTCAGGCTACATGTACCCATAAATGAAGACAAAGTTTGGTGGTTGCTTCTGTGTGAATATTAAAGCACTTGAATGACTCCACCTAGAGAAAAAAGATTATACAGCTTATTACAAGGAAATGTTCAGAGGAAGGAGCTGTTGGATGAAGGAAGGGGAGGAGTGGTAGAGGTGACTGGCTTGGCATGAAGGCCAGATAGCCCTCAAATGACTGTAGGTGAATAAGTGACAGGAAGATCCTAGGAGCCAATATTTTCTTTAGTGTGTAAGCAGCCATGGGTAAATTAGGCAAATTTATTTCTATCTTTCGTTCCTTTTGTTGCAGCTCTAGAAAGCTTCTCCCTATATGAGGAGCTCAAATGAGCGGCTCTACAATTAACATAAGAATACAGAGACCTGTTCTTATAGATCAACGAATGGACCCCTCTCATGTTATAGAGTTCAAGCTTCCAGAAGACATCAGCTCTTCCAAGTGGTCCCCGACTCTCCTCCCCACTTCCAGGTGGGATCTGATGTTACTTCCCTGCTACCCTCGCACTCTGTGCACACTTCCAACGCCATACTTACCACACTGCATTATAATCTTTGATTTTTGTCTTTTCACCTAAATTCCAAGGATCTTGATAAAGGAACCAGGTTCTACTTATTTTTGTCTCCACAGGGTCCTGGTGTTTAATGATTATCTCTGAGAGGGATAGATGACTAGATGGATAGAGAAACTAAGGAGCAAAGCGATCAATGCCTTGTCCCATTCTACTCAGGAATTGAGCTGCATAGCTGAGACAGGACCCTAGATTCCAGGGCCGTTTTCCAATCCGCAGATCTGCTAGGTCTACACAGATGGGGTTTTGTTTTTGTTGTTGTTGTCGTTGTTGTCGTTGATTTTGTTTTTAAATAGCTCTAAAACTGTGCTGGGGGAAGGTAGAGTGTTTCGACACTAGAGGCAAAAGGACTTTGAAATCCCAGCATCAGGATGTGCAGGCTTTTAAGAATCGTGCTGTGGCTCAGAAAGACTTTTTATGAACAACAAAAAAGACTCTAAATTATCTTCTCCAAGTCACCTTTGCATACTAGCCATTTAGGAAACTAAACTCTAAGCCTGTAACTTTCCCTGCTTCTCATCTGTGTACAAAAGGCAAGATGCTGTGAACATGGGTGTTACATCCACTAGAAGTCTCCATCATTCATTTAGCTTTGTGACAACTTCCCTGGAAACTCAACATCTTGAAGGATGAAGTTTTTTTATTGCAAAGTTTTAGTGTCACTTCAGATTTTAATGAGATTGTAACATGCTCTTTTCTTGCATTAGAACCAGGTAGAAAGTCTTAAGTCAATTATAGCCAGAGCAGCCGCAAGGCTCGTTATGGCCTAACTGGTCACCTGAAGGGATGGAAAAGGGGACTAGCTTATTCTTGTTCTAGTTTCTGTTTGCCCAACTTCCATCAGAGCCGCCTACCTGTTGGAGCATTTACACTCCTCACTGCAGAATGGAACTCTTGCTTGTCTCTGAAATATTGGAACAAGCCATTATATGGAGTGGTGGGCATATTCCAGAAGGTAGACTGAGCTGGCTTTCTGAACGGATGAAGCATTCTCTTTGCTTCAGTGTCCAGCACTTTTGTGAATTATCAGCATATCAAGCCGTGACTGGAAATGCTAAGACGTTTCAATTTTCACAAACTACAGCAGATAATTTGACCGAAAACAATTTGGCTAAATGAAATTTCACCAAATACAATTTGACCAAATATAAAGTGTGCTTAGGTATTAGTTTCAAAGTAATTTGGTCAATAGGCAAATGGGTAAAATAATATTTATATGAAAATGAGTAAGCCGCAATGACTGCTTCTTTTAGTGTTGGGGATCTTGGTGTGTATACCACGAGGTGACTGGCTCTCTGTGCGTTGTAAGCATTTTTATCTGATTGTCGTAATTGGTTCCTTCTTTTTTTTAAGCTAATTACTTATGTTCTTTGCTTCTTACAATACTGAAAAGTTGGGGGAAAGGATTGTTCAAGAACAATGGAATGATGTAAATGGCCAACAAAAGTAGATTAGGTTAAAACAACAAAATTTCTATTAATAGGGGAATTCATTGAGACAGAATTTTCACATATTTTCTTCCATGCTTTAGTTTATTATTTAAGTTCTTTTGTTAATTTTCTCTCGGTATGAAAAAAAACGTTATGTTACTCAACACACACAAAAATTACAAAATAAAGACATGGCAAAAGAGACATTATGAACACTCATAAATTCACCTGTCCAGTTGAAACTTTGAAACCAGGACACACACACACACACAGGTAGTGATGAGACCAATCTGAAAATTGGTCCACATGCTGCAGGGTTTGACACAATTACTATACTTGAGCTGTGCCAAAGTGGAAAAGAAATGTAATTGTTACAAGAATCACATTATCATCTGTAAAAATGTACTAGTTAAAAGGAAATAAAAAGTTTCTGGTGCTTAGGTCTAAGGGAAATTCTACTGCAGGTTTTTTCAAAGTGGGGATCGAGTGATGTAGGGGTTTACATTCTCGACAACACCCTGACTCTAAATAAAACGTGTCCTGCAGAAGCAGAACAAGGATCTGGATTGGTAGGGAGAGCAAAGCAGTAAGATTTCTTTAATAATCATTTGAGATATTAGATATAGACTTTAAAGAATTTTTTCTTTAATAGAAAAGAAGCCTAATCGTGGGGATCCGTAAAGAATGTTTCAGGAAATATTAGCATATCTACCTTGCCAGGAAGGTTTAAAAATAAATCTGAGACAAGACAAACAGGCGTGATGTACAGGTCATGATTGCACAACTATTAGCCAAGGCAGACGAGTTTGAAGAAGAAATGGAACTGCACAGGGTTCTCCTGACATACACCCCAGGCTGCCAAATGCCACTGCACTGCCTTTTTGTTGCCTTCTTATTTTAGTCTGTTAAACAGTGGAGGAAAGGCCCAGCCCTTCCTGAGCAAAATCAGAAAGCAGCATAAGCTGTGTCTCCCATTTGCTTCCTCCTTGTGACTGTCTCCTCCTCCAACTTTAAAGAATGGTGCAACCAGACTGAAAGAAAGGAGTGGAAGCATTTAGCCTGCATTCCTGATGTCCAGCTTTGCTAGTGGGAGTCAGGACACAATCCTGAAGCCTGGAGGCCCTGGAAAATGAGCCCAGGAGCAGAGCTAAACCCTCCAGGTGGCAGAACCTGGTGGAGCAAAGGTGGGCTTACAGGAGCTCCAACTAAGAAAGAAAAAGAAGGTCCCGTGTGCTTCCTTATTCACAGGACCTTTCTCAGGTGCACAGAGGGTAGAGAGGGGGCCTGTTTGCACTCCAGATTCACAGTGTGCTCATGCCCTTTCACCCTAAGAGATCTAATCCTTGCTTGATATTTACTTACCCTAGAATATTAAGGAGGTTTTAAACCAGGACTGGCCCTTAATGAGGCTGCTAGGAGTCTATCCTGGTGTTTATGGATTTGGGGACAGAGGGTGTACTTGTCCAAGGACCCAAGCCTCCTAGTGACAGCTCTAAGACTTGATGGGGTTGGAACCCCATCAACCTGAGCACAGCTCTCCCAGCCCAGCGGGTTCCCTCTGTCCTCACCCCCTTGTCTACACTCTCCCTCTGCCCCAAAATGCTGAGCATACAGGACCCTTTCTCCCTGTGACTTCTCCTGCCTGTGCCCATGTCTCCTCACCTGCCGGCCCCTCCCTGCAGGCCCAACCCAAGCGTGGTATCAAAGCCTTCCTGTCCATGCTGGCCATCACTCAGCCTCCAGACACTTGATCCTGGTTCTTTTGCAAGTGGTTGGGTGCAGCTGCATGGAAGGAAAAAAAGAAGTGAACCAAAGAGCCTCAGCCATGGGCATTGCAAATGAGGAGAGAACAGGAAATCCTACAACCTGCTGACGGCAAATCATGATGTCCACTTCCCTCATAATTCAGATTCAGATAAGGAGGCTGTTATCTCAAGTGACTGTTCCAGATTACACATTTGTTTATTGCCAAAGTCAAGATTAGAATCCAGCTTACACAAATACCCCCCAGTTGATGTGGCTGCCTCCATCATGGCACGTAGAGACAGAAGGAAAACCATAATCTTTCCAGAAACGCTCATGCTGATAGGACTTTGGGCAAATATTGAGCAAGCCTTACACTGAAACTATTTACAGATACTATGAAACAAACGGAAGTCCAGATTGATTTCTTAAGCTTGCCTTGTTCATATAAAATATTAATTGGGGATATATCCATACGGGGCAAAACATTTTATAAATATCATTCACCAGCGTGAAATATTGATTCCATATTTTTATAGTAAAAATCAAACAATCAAAAAACAAAACAAAACAAAACAAACCAGAACTTCACCGTAGTTCTGCCTGTCTTCCTTCTGAAATTAAGCATTGTTGTGATAAACCTGCTCAACTGAAAATATTCCTTCTATATCTGTCAAGTTGATAAAGGTTTTTTGGGAAAAAATATTGCTTTTCTGTTTTTAAATTGAATCACAGCAAATATGCATAGACACTAGTTTCTAGAAATGGAGCTATTTTTATATAGTACCTAGGGTCCCTAAGCCACTTCAACAGTTGTCTTCCCTGCCTAAAAAAAGTAATCTGATACTAATCAAATGATTTCAGTAGTCAGTCCAATTAAACAAATGTTTAGTACCAAGTGTCAGTTTCCATGGGACACAAGGATGCTGCTGTCTTGGAACTTGCCATGGAGAAGGCTGGATTAGGTAAGAACAGGGAGCTGTCCCAGGAGATGAAGGAGGAGTGGAGTAGGGTGAGTGGCAAGAAAAGTGCAAAGAGCTATGAGGATTCAAAGGAGGGAGGAAACACAAGTATCTGTTGAAAAAAAATTGTGCTACAATAAGTGAGAGATTCAGGAAAAGCAACTGTGGAGGTAGATGCTTGAGATGGGCCTTGAAGGCTGGGTGGCATTGGAAACCCAACAAAACACAACATTCCTGGGCTTTGCTCCAGAACACAAACATTCAGAAAATGAAAATATTTAAGATGATTTTTAAAGGATTGTGCAAAGTGTTTTCATTTAGCTTCTTCTAAAAACACTATTTTTTTTTCCCCTGGTGGTGAACTTCTCTAAGTCCTGAGGTCCCAGCCATTTTTGGCAGCCTTCTAATATGAAACCAGAGGGACTCCCACCAGCCTGGGGACCTTGTGCTGTTGTGTCATAGACACTAACTCCACACTCCCCCACTTCCTCCACCATAGCTCACGCTGACTCTTCATTTATGTGTGTACTAAAGATGGTGTTACTTACAACTCAATCCACTGATTCAACAAATATTTATTGAACATCTGCTGTGTTCTAGGCATTGCCAGGCACTAGTAATAGAAGGGCAAATACAAATCATCAGGGAAATGCAAATTAAAACCACACTGAGATATCACCTCACACCTGTTAGGATGGCCAGTATCAAGAAAATGGAAGATAACAACTGTTGGCGAGGAGGTAGAGAAAAGAGAACCCTCGTTCACCGCTGCTAGAAATGTAAAATGGAGCAGTTGGTGTGAAAAATAGTATGGAGCTTCCTCAAAAAAATTACAAATAGAATTACCATATGACCCAGCAATCCCACTTCTGGGTATTCATCCAAAATAACTGAAATCAGGGTCTCAAAGAGATATCTGCCCTCCCATGGTCATTGCAGCATTATTCACAACAACCAAAGATACAGAAACAACCTAAATGTCCATGACAGATGAATGAAGAAAATGTGGTATAGACATATTATGGAATATTATTTTGTCTTTAAAAACAAGGAAATTCTGCTCAGTGTGACAACATGGATAAACTTGGGGGACATTATGCTAAATGAAGTAAGCCAGACACAGATGGACAAATACTGCATGATTCTACTTCCATGAGGTGTCTAAAATAGTCAAATTTGTAGAAACAGAGAATAGAATGGTGGTTGCCAAGGTCTGGGGGGAGGGAAGGAGTTGCTGTTCAACAGATACTAAGTTTCAGTTACTAAGCAACATCAAAAGCCCAAGTTAAAACCAGAAGATTCCCCATTGGCTATCTGCTCTGTTATGGCCCGAAGAGAGGACATTTGATAAGAAAGAGATTAGTGGTCAGAGAAACGATCTCATTCTTTAAGTAAGACTAACTTCCATTTAACAAGGAGTGTCTTTGTCTCCTGGAGTCAAGATAGTGCAATACTCTACATTCAGTACAGTTCCCCCAGCATGCCGATGACGACAGAGGCACAGACTCCTCCCCAGAACCGTCATTCCCTCCCAGGGCCAAGTGCATGAAAGGAAGGGTGCTGACTCAATGACTAAGCCATGTCCTTGCCTGCAGACCTTGTAGCTAGCATGCCTGCCGCTGAAAAAAAAGCTGTCAATGCATCTATGGGTTTGTCCGGCGTGATCCGGCCCCTGCTTCCTCCAGCAACATATTTATCCGCTCTCCTCATCTACCAAGAAAAAGAAGTGACTGGGTGACATGTAGCTGCACGGGGATCTGTAAATAGGCAGGGGAAACCAACAGCTACACAGAATTAGCAAAGACTTTTATTTGTTGTGTTGCTTACATGCCATAAAATTCGCCCATTTTAAAGCATATGCATGATTTTTAGTAAATTTACAGTCGTACGAAATGAGCAAACTTTCTATCGCTCCGAAAGGAACCCTTGTGTCCATTTGTAGTCAATCCCGGTTTCTATCCCCTGCCCCCAAACAACCACTGTTCTGCTTTCTGTCTCTCATAGATTGGCCTTTCCCAGAAAATTCACATAAACGGAATCTTACAACATGTGGTTTGTTGTGTCTAGCTTCTTCCGCTTAGCACAGCATCATTGGGGCTCTCCAGCCTTGTACCACGTGTCCTACGCCTTTACTTCTTATCGCTGCAGAATATTTCAGCGTACGGGCATACTGCATTTTGTGTCTATAGTCACCAGTGGATAGACATTTGGATTTTTCCCAGTTTGGAACTATTATGAATAAACCTGCTGTGGACATTCTCATACATGTTTTTATATGGACGTATCTGTTCCTTTCTCTTGGGTAGATGCCTAAGAGTAGGATTGCAAGGTCATATGGCAAGTTTATGTTTAACGTTTTCGAAACTGCCCAACTATTTGTAGCATCATTACCTCTCGTTGATGAAAACTGTGAGTCACAGACACTTTAGCACATGTCTAATAAGTGTGTGTGTGCAAAAGGGTAGGGAATTGAGCAAATGCTTGAAAAAAATATTTTGGAGGGTTAATGACTGTAATGCCAAAGTCAGCCTGTGTGTACACATTACAGATTCTGAGAATTTTGAACTGCCTTCATATTAGTGACCCTTAAAACTTCTGAGTAGATCCATTTTATGACTCATTGCTCGTGGTTTTAAAGCTATTTCAGAGTTTGTCAAGAGCTTGTGCGATTAGTGAAGAAGGACTGAGAGGAGGCAAAGTTGCAAGTGAGACGGTCTAGTGAATATGTGCCACAGGCTTGCCTTGTGCAGGTGAAGAAGCCATTCTTTACAAAATAGTGTAGCCCTGGGCTGTGAGCCAGACATGTGCTGGAACCTTCTGAAGTCTGACTGACCAGCAAGAGCCAACTGTGTTCATCTGCTGACTCCATGTCCAGGGAGGTCTAGAACTAGCAAACACGAAGGGTCAGGCATTCCCCCCTCACCAATATTGAACACAAGCAGTTGTTCACTATTTGCCAGCACAATACCGCAGTGAGCTGTACAAACTCTCCAGCAAAGCATTCTGGGTGATCTTCCTTTGAGCATAAGGAAGTCCTGAGGGTTACCGTGGAAGGTGTGTGCAACAAACACTACAGAGGTCCCAAATGGTCTAACAAGTAGAAAACAAAGACCAGGTACATTTACTATGGGCGGGATGGCTGCTGGGAATTAAGCCCACAACCCTGTAAGATGGATGAAACAGCTTCATTAAGAACTATGACAGGAGGCAGAACACGGCCAGGGGCCGGAGGTTCGAACCAGAGGAGATGATTCAGAGGAGGGTGAGCACAGAGCACACGCTGGGGCAGGGCCTTTCAGAGCTCAGAAGTACTCGGTCACTCCCACTTTTGAGGCTTCTGGTTTACCAAAGCATGAAGGCATGCCAAAGCAGGGTTATAAAAATTGTAGTGCAGTTTCGGTGTTTCCACTACATGTATCGCTATGTCTAACACATGTACACACAAAATCCAATGTCATGTAACTGCACTATTCATAAAAGCATTATAAAAGTTATTAAAATATTAATCCACTGCACACTTCAGGGAGTATGGCTTAAGTTAAAGTTGTCAGATGAACATCTTCTTTGAAACCTGTGAGTGAATCTCAGTGACTGTCAAGCCTCACTGGGAGGTTAAGTGTCCACCTGCGGACCACTGGGACAGGAAAGCACCCAGAGCTTTTTTTCACTCACTCATGTTCAGGATTACAGCAACATCTTCATGAATTCCAAGCAGGACCTTGTCTGCCATCTATAGAAAGGAGCATGTATCCAGTAGAACTGGGAAATTTTCATTTCTCATAGGTGAATTGCTCTAACAACCGAAGTTCATCTCCTTCCAATGCCCGATTTTTACATTTAATGGGAAAATTTCCACGGGCTTCTACTCTAGGTCTTTGACAGTCATGTTGCCTACTCCTGACAATTCAGAGGCATGCTGTTACCTGCTCTCAGCACACCGCGTGGCAAGTGACAATACAGTTTTGTCCTTTTAAGGTTCTGCTGCTGCCTCTTCGGGGCTCTAGCCACTTCCTGCTGCGGTTGGCACATCTGCCCCTCGCAGCGTGGATTTTTCTGGTTGGCGGTTACTCTGCATGCTGGTCTGCTGGTGCTTGGGGAATCAGATAAGCAGCTTGTTTACATTTGTTACGAAGAGTCTGTAAAGTCAGAGAGGGGCCTGCAGCATCTGGCCCTCCTGGGGCTCCACAGACTGACTTTTGTAGACTTTGAGGGTTTGGGGCTATGTTTTGGAGGTAATTGTTGTTGCCAGGAATCTGGCATCTACATGAGGGGTTGATAATATACTCTTAGTGGCTGAATTGTATCCCTGCCCCCAGATTTATATATTGAAACCCTAATCTCCAGTACTTCAGACCTTGATTATATTTGGAGATAGGGTCTTTAAAGAGATCACTAAATTAACATGAGTTACTAGAGTGGGCCCTCATGCAATGGCTGGGTCTTCATGAAAAGAGGTCAGGGCACAGATGCACATAGAGGAGACAATGTGAAAACACAGGGAGAGGAGGGTCATCTACAAGCTAAGGAAAGAGGCCTCGAAAGAAACCAACCCTGGGACACATGGGTGGCTCAGTCAGTTAAGCATCTGCCTTCAGCTCAGGTCGTGATGCCAGGGTCCTGGAATTGAGTCCTGTGCAGGGCTCCTTGATCAGCGGGGAGCCTGCTTCTCCCTCTGCCTGCTGCTCCCCCTGCTTGTCCTCACTCTCTCTCTCTGACAAATAAATACATGAAATCTTAAAAAAAGAGAGAGAAAGAAAGACACCAACCCTGGTGACACCTTGATCTTGGACTTCTACCCTCCAGAATTGTTAGGAAATAAATTTCTTTTGTTTAAGCCACCCAGTCAATGGTACTTTGTATGTCAGCCCTAGCAAACCGAGACACTAACCCAGCAGCTTTTGTCTCCACAGCATAGTGTCCCAATGTTAACACCTGGAGTAGATAATATTAGAAGCTACCCTTGCCAAGCACATGGCCTAGGACCACTCTTTTATTTAAACTGTTGGTAAATTATTCATAACAATGGTTTTCTAGGTAGTACAGTGTCAACTCATAGAAGAGATGATTGGACACTGCAAGCAGAAGGAGGAACGAGCTTCCACGTACACAAGAATAATTAAGAATTTGAGGGGGAAAATATCTCACCTACAGGAAGATAAATTCTAAACTATCAGTTAAAATCTAAGAAGAGTACCAGGAGTCATCATCACCTCTTTCCTAAATCAATGTATTAGACCCCCCCCTAAAAAAAGCCATAAACTGGGACTTTTTATACACAAAACATTTTGTAAAAAGCATAAAGGTAAATTGTTAAGGTACCCTCAGACAAAAACCGCAATGAAAGATGAATGTGTATGTGAAATTCTGATTTCAATAATTTAAGAAAGGCATCAATGAAAGAGAAAAGGCCCAGAGAAAGACAATGAAAATGCAAAAGGAAAGAAGGGACTAAGAAATGAGGAGAGAGACCAGGCAAAGGGGAGTGAGAAGGAGTAGAATCATAGCGTTGGAAACTATGCACGTGAAGTCTGGGTGGAAGGGGCTGCTTCTCCACACCCCAGAGTTTCAGACCTAAGGAAGGCCACTGGAGTTTGAAAAGGGTTGTTTTAGGGTAAATAAAAGACAATCACTCTTTGTCTAATAAGACAATATCGCCCCTTCCCCTGATTGTTGGGACAAAAGAAATCACATAGATTTGAGGCAGATCTGCATCAACGTATGTGTGGATGGATAATATTAATGGAAACTGTGGGTGTTTGGGAAATTCCCAACTGGCCGAGACTGAATTTAGGTCATCATTGATCCCAGAGCCCCCAGCCTGAGGAAGAACTGCCCCGTCCTCGGGGGGCACAAAGGCACCCCAGAAGTCTGAGTGGGGTGAGGAACACCCAGGACAGGGAAGTTCCAAGTTTTCACAAATCTTCAAGGAGACTTTATTTCTTATTCCCTGACTAGCCCTAAACTTTTCCAGTCCTCTTAAAAGTGGTGGTTTCTAAGAATACATAAATGTTTCTAAGAAAACATAAATAGCAAAAATAAACTGTTTCTAGATGTTAAAGTAGAAAAAACTTAAACCAACGTGGGGGCATGCAGTCAACGATCTCCTACTGAAAAGTACTGTCTTTGTTCGCACATCGCACCTGCCAAATGCTCACATAGAGCCTGCCTGGCTCCAGGACTGCTATCCCCGGGCTCAGAGATGTCCCTTACAGACTCACTCCAAAAAAAGCAAACAGGTCCAGACTTGGCGGGGTTGAGCCTCGGGGCAACGAGCTGACATTAGCACCTCAGCTCGGAACCTGAGCAGCTGCGAGCCAGGGCCTGGCAGAGCTGCTAACAAGTCAGATGCCGAAAAACCTGACAGACTGGAAAAGCCGTCACAGATGAGCATGGCCAGGTGTCCACAGATCGACCACTTAGCCTCGCCTGATTTGACTTCTCTGGCGACCAGAATGGCAGGAACTTTAGCCACATAACTCTCCTACCTCCGAGCTCTAATTAAAGTTTGCTAAGAGCTTTATGCTCCACCCACACAGCTCGCCTGGGAATGCAAAAGCACCTGGGTCACGGTGCTGCTGTTATTATTTTCTTGTTGTTAGTATTATTCCTGCTTTATAATAATGATTCAGAGAGTCATTGATTCTGAGGGTTCTGTTTTTGTTTGTGTTCGTTCGGGGGGGAGATGAGTTTATTTGCAAAGTGTCCTCCTTGCCTTCTGACAGGGATGCAGACAATGGACGCAGCAGGCAAGAGGACCATGCACGAAAACTTCCACGTCCTCTCCTCGATCCTCCTCTTCCCAGCAGAACTGGGTATGAGGGGACTGGTTGGGGTGGAGGGTGGAGGAGCCATCGCTGGGCCACTCCTGACATGTTCCCCACATACACACATTGGTTAGTATGGGAATCAAACCCAGGCATTGACTCAGAAACCTCTTTAGCTCAGATTCTATGGCTTGAGATCTAGGTGCTAGAACAAACCAACCGGCTGGGGGTTGAAGCTACACATTGAACTTTCAATGCATTTAATTCAGCACTGAAAAGAAACATGCCCACAGGGCCCCGGAGTGGCTCCGAATCAGTGTCAGACTCTATTCTGGCTCAGGTCATGATCTCAGGGCTGTGAGGTGGGGCTCCCCGCTGGGCATGGAGCCTGCTTAAGATTCTCTCTCCTTCTCCATCTGCCCCTTCCCCAACCCTCTATTCCTCTCAAAAACAAAAAAACCTGTGAAGAAACGTATCCACACCCACACCCATCTCCTCCGTCCAAACATGGCACCATCATTTGGCTGTCAGATAATTCATCCTACAAACAGCTGGGGGGTGAAGATTACAAAAAGTCAAACTCTGACCTCTTTGCTTCTCAAGCTTCAGAGCCAAATACACACAAAATCTTTGTGTTTGGGGAATCTTCGAGTCCAGATTTCAACACAACATACTGAACTCCCTCGATAACATTACCAATTAGTGGTTATGCACCCTTTGAATACCTCAAGGCAGGAGGTGGATTTATTTACCCTGAAATTAATGAAGCATCAAATCAGGGCCTCTCAACTGCAAGGGCCTTTTCCAAGCCCTGTACTTAACTCTGTGTCCAGTACTTGTATTTTTTGTCTTAAAGAGGGCCCCCAAACGTATAAGCTTCAAGTTCCACAAAACCTAAGGTGGGGACAATAATACTGCAAAGGGCAATCCAAAGTATTTTTACATCAAAATATAATCTGCTTCCCTAGAAATATGCCCAAAATATCAGAAATGTGTTTTTGGTAACACAGTGGTATTTCTGAGTCTGAGTGTAGTCGTTGAGTAAGCAGAGCATTTAAGAGGGTCATCTGGAAGTCCTGCGTTTAGATTTAACACCAGTTGCTTTTTTTTTGCCCTCATGCCTTTCACAAGGCTGTTCCCTCTTTCTGGAAGCTCTCACCCCTTTTGTCAGATTATCTCCTACTTGCCTTTTGGATCTCAACTCATACTCCCTCAAGACCGTCCTCCCCGCCCTCCCTGATCAGGCCCATCTCATCTATGCAGTGTCATTGCACCATACTTTGTGGCACACGGCACACCGTAATTTCGCCCGTATTTGCACAATTGTTTATTACGCTCCCACTTCTGCCATTGAACTAAAAGATGCGTGAGACAGAGACATTACCTTCCTTTTCTCACCCCTGCATGCCCAAGCTCAGCACAGAGCCTAGCACAATACATATCTGGAGACTGAATCAAAACTGCACAACGAGGGGCACCTGGCTGGCCCAGTCGGTGAAGCGTCTGCCTTTGGCTCAGGTCGTGATCCCAGCGTCCTGGGATCAAGCCCCATGTTGGACTCCCTGCTCCCGCAGGAGCCTGCTTCTCCCTCTCCCTCTGCCCGCCACTCCCCCTGCTTGTGCTCTCTCTCTCTTTCTCTGTCAAATACATAAATAAATAAATCTTTTTAAAAAATGCACAACGGGGGCTAAAAGGAGTTGATAAGAAAAGGTCCTCTGGATATAGATTAAACACAAATTCAGTAAAAACTGAAAAGTCATTGTTATAAAGAATTACATTTTAGCTCATTATAATGTACATTGTCTGACAATTACTTGCTGTCCAACAATGAAATAGGCTATCTTAAAAAGTGGAATGTGTCCTTCAGAAGTATATGTTTACTACTAAGGATGTTGAAGAAGAAAATTCCATAAAGGTCTAGAGTTGGACTCAGATCAGCTGGATCATTTAAGATTTGTCCCAACTACAAACCTTGTAGGACTAGGGTCACTGACGTACAGCTTTTATTGATGGCATTTGTGATCATCTGCATGTGTGTGGATACGGTTCTGTGTTTAACAATAAAGACATTAACAGAACTAGATAGTTAGAAATTTGTGCTCTATATAGGTAGAAAGCAACACATAGGAGTAAGTATTTGTACGCAAATAAAAACACGAGCATTGATAATAACTTAATTCAAGAATGAATAAAGATTCTTCCCAAGATGGAGTAATAAGGGCTGAATTTAACCTCCCACCTGAATCAACTAGAAAAGAAAACATATGAAACAATTCTTTTCAAGAAATTGAAAAATAGGAAACACAGCCTGTGATCCCTGAGAGGAGAGGGGTAAAGGAGGTGAGTCCTGCCATTGAGCCAGCTTATTTCTAGAGGCCATATCCAGGCTGCCATGTGGGGAAAGGGAACCTAGACAGAGCCCGCGGTCTTACTGAGTGCGGAAAGAGAGTCAGAGGTCAGAGAGGCCATGGTGCCGGGGGTGGGGAAAGAACCAGGAGAATGAGTAAGCAGAAAAGTTTTTGGAACTCCTACAGGACTGGGAATAATTCATGTTCTAGACTGGAATGCAAAGGCCATTAGATGAGACAGGGGTTGGCAAACTATAGCCCATAGGCCAAATCAAACCCACAGATGGTTTTTGAAAACTTGCAAACTAAGGATTATTTGTATATTTTTAAAAGAATTGTAAAATACACACAAAGAAAAACAGGTAACAGAGATTATATATGGCCAATAAACCCTAAAATATTACATATGGCCCCTTACCAAAAGGGTTTGCCAATCTCTGAAATAGTGCTGAGAAATTTATCAGTTTAGTAGTGGAGATAAATTAGCTCTAAGCTAAAGGTTGTTCTGGACTCACCTTAACAAACTTAAAAACAGTCCTCAAAAGGATTCTACAAATTCATAGTAACTTAGCTAACAATGAACTAAATCTAACACTATTTAATGAAATACAACAAAATCCAGTGCCCCAAAACATAAAATTCACATTGGGCATTCAATAAAAAATGACCAGATTTGCCGTGCTCCCTGCTCAATGGATAGTCTGCTTTTCCCTCTCCCTCTGCCCCTCTCCCTGCTTGTGCTCTGTCTGTCCCTCCAATGAATAAAATCCTTTTTTTAAAATGACAGATTTTCAAAGAAACAAGAAAATATTACCCTGCATCATTCGCCTCTTGCTGCATAACACACTGCCTCCAAAACTTGGTGACTTCAAACAATAATCATTTATTGCTTCTTATAGTTTCTGTGAATCAGGAATTCTGCCAGAGCACAGTGGGGAATGCTTGTTTCTGCTTCGCAATTTTGGGGGCCTAAGTTGGAAGATTTGGAGTCTGGGGGCTGGAATTTTCTGAATCCGTCTACATATTTGGCAGTTGATGCTAACTGACGGCCACCTTTAGTGAGGAAAGGGTTAACAAAACAGATCTGGTTGTTTACTCCTTGCATATCTCCAGAAGAATCTAGAACCATGAATGACCCTTGGCCAACCACTGGGAATAGGGCCCTTAGAGGTCAGATGAGGATTTTGTTTGTGTACACCTGGAACAATGGGCTGGGCTGGACTAGCTTGTCAAGTTGCTTTGCACGAATATCAAAATTAATGATATGCAGCTAGTTTCACCGTTGAGGTTCTAAGTTTCAGTGGCCATGGCTGGTTGCATAGCAAGATATGCTCATGTGGCCAGCACACCAAAAAAGCCTTGGACCCAAGACTCCAGCAGGATTCCCTGTGAGACACATTCCATACATGCTCTTATCAGTTGCTGTTGGGGAGAAAGCACGTCATGTGTGGCCTGTGTCGAAAGGCTCTGAAGCCTATACTGAACATGTCTGAACTCTGCCCAGTGACAATATCTTCCCTGCTTCTTTACTCAGTTATCTCTTACCATAGTAAACTTTAGCTGTGAACGTAACCTTCTCTTGAGTCTTCTGAGTCCTTTTGGCCAATCATCAAACTTAGGGTGGTTCTTGGGACCCTCAAAAACACCATGGAAATACAAATCAAAGGAAAATTGTGTATAAGTTATCCATTGCTGTGTAACAAATCACCCCAAATGTAGCTGTTTCAAACAACGAACACTTATCTCATAGTTTTTGTGTATCAGGAATCTGGGGGTGGCTTAGCTGGGTGCTCTTGTTCACGGTCTCCCCCAGTCTAGGTATCACGCTTGGCTGGGTCTGGAGAATCTGCATCCAAACCCACTTACTGGTGGTTGGCAGAAGGCTTCAGCTCCATACTGCTTGGATTCTCCATAGGGCTGCTCATGACATGACTTCCCTCAGAGGAAGTGTTCTGAGAGAGAGAGAGAGAGTAAGAGAGAGGGCTATGACAGAAGTCACAGACTTTTATCGTCTAATCCCAGAAGGGAAATAACTTTACTTTTACCATAATTTATTAGCCACACAGACCCATTTTGGTACAATGGGAAAGAGGACAATACAGGAGTGTCTATACCAGGGGGTGGGGATCATTGGGGATCATCTTGGAGGCTACTAGAACAGCTATTTTACAGCAGACAAATTCCATAAGAAGGAATATTATCAGGGCTAAAGAGGGACATTTCATCACAGTAAAGGGGTCAGTTCCTCAAGAAAATGAAAAATCCTATACTGAGCTTCATGCCTAATTCTAAGACCCAAGTAGAGGTTTCCTCCATGTGCGTTTGTTGTTATAAACATCTGTAGGGGATACCTGGCACGTTGCTAACTCCATCTGTGTTCCATCATCACCTCCATTGTAGTTGTCCTTGTTGACATCAAGGGAATCTGAAAACCAATATTCTTTCCTTTAGTAAAATAGTTACAGAGATGCTTTAAAAAATAAAGGCTCATTTGTAAATAGATCTGCTTTGAATAAAAAAAAAGCGCTCAGTGGGAAAAAAGTCCCGTAGGTGTTAAGAAGGGGTGTGGGGCTTTCAAGAAGTCACAGTTCATCAGAGCAAGCAGGAAATCATAACCACAAACAAGAAACAAGGCCAAGACATCAGAGGCGATGGATATTTTTAATGATTGATAGGCCAGCCAAATCTCACACGGATGTCTGGGAAGTGGGGAGATGGTACTGGAAATTCATTAAGCAGGCCATGAGCATGCGAGGGTGAGACAGTCTTGTTCATTACTGACATCTTGGTGCCTGGCACATGAGTAAATTAATGTAAAATGTTTATCTCTTTATGGAAAAAAGAAACAGTCTGTAATGGGAGGGCCTGCCAAAATGGACCAACAGTTTTAAAGGCATCATTTGAATAAATACTCCAGAATATAGATTTTTATGTTTTAAGACTAGTGTATCTGGTCTCCTTCTAAATTCTAATAGCTTGTGATAAGAAGAAAAGAAGAATCTAGAAGCAAATTATATACAAGGTTTCAGATTTCCCCTGGCATTCAAGACTCCCCATGATCTGGCTTCCATTTATTTTTCCAGAATTTTCTATCAGTTTTACCTTTTGGAAATCTGCCATTCCAGTCAAATTAACCAAATACTATATTTTCTTGAATTAGTTTGTACATTTACCCCCACTTTTCATATCTCTGAAATCAGGAGGTGTTTTACAATCAGTGCATCTGGAGTATGGCCCTCTTTAAAATATATCCTGTATTTTCTTCTCTTCTCTCAGAGATTCGGTGAAAGGTATTTTTTCTGCCTCTTTTACATCAGTTGAAATCCAACCAACCTTTTCAGATGCAATTTAAATCCAAAATCTCCTAGAAACCCTTCCTGACCAGCCCTTCCAAAAGTTAATTTACTTTCTTCTGAACTACAGGGTACCAAAATTAAATTTACAAATTCTGTACTACTTAATATGTAGTTACATGTGTCCCTGTCTTATTTCTCCTTCCAGATTATAACCATCCAGGGGACCAAAACTGTGTCTCTTACGACCTTGCATTTCACATAGCAGGCAACACATCTTTTCCTCATTTCCATGATCAGTAAATATTACTTCAGTGAATGAAGGAATATGTTAATAATTATATACAATTACGTTTAAAAGACTGTGACTTATTACAAATAATGGGAACAATAACAATAGGAGAGGATGCCCATGGTTAGACAGGGAAAAAAGCAAGCTGCAGAACAGTATGTACAGAATGGCATCCCTGCCCAATCTACAGCAAATTCCTCCCCGGCACATAGGATCTGAATGTTTACATATTGTACACAGAACACTGTTTGGAAGAACACAGCCCCGATGGTTAGCATCAATTATCCCTGCAAAGTAGGATGGAGTCGCTAAAATTATGAAAGTTTACAAGAGGTTTTCCCTCTTTTTTTTTTTTTAAGATTTTATTTATTTATTTGACAGAGAGACAGCCAGCGAGAGAGGGAATACAAGCAGGGGGAGTGGGAGAGGGAGAAGCAGGCTCCTAGCAGAGCAGGGAGCCCGATGTGGGGCTCCATCCCAGGACCCTGGTATCAGGCCCTGAGCTGTAAGCAGACACTTAATGACTGAGCCACCCAGGTGCCCAGAGATTTTCCCTCTTTAGTTGTTTACTTCACACACACACACAAAACAAAAGTCAATGAAGTATGTGAATTCGTTTTGCAGTGAAAATTAAGGGGAAAAAAGAGGAAAGGCTGGCCATCTTTCAGGTATGTAGCTTTATGGTGCAGGGGCAAGAGAAAGCCCAAGATTCAATACATAGAAAGTTGTGAGTTATGAGACATGACAACCAAGAAATAAGTTTAATTCAGAAAACTATAGAAGAAAAATAAATAGTTTTCTGAACTCGGTTGTAACAGAATTCTGGGGCCTACTACACTGGTTGATTTAAAACCACAATCACACAAAAGAAAGTGGAAAGGTTAGGGCAGTGGGTCAGAGCAGGGAAGTCAGTTCCTCTAACAACAAAAACCCTCTCTTGCTTATGTTAAAGTATAACTGAAGCAAGATTCCTGTTCAAGAGACATCTCTCAAATGTGTTTTTCCTCATCAGGGTGGCCCCATCAGAGGCATATTGCAGGTAGAGAACACTGCAGTTACATGGAATCCCATGACATGGCTGATGTTAATTAAACACGCTGGGTGAGTGATATATTTATATCTGTACCTGTAGTAACAAACAGTTAACTTCGTTTTATTTTATTTTTTATTGCTAACCCTGCACCGGTCACTGTGCTAAGTATTTTACAGGTTTTATTTGACTGGTGACTCCTAACAACCCTATGACATTACTCTTCCCATTTCACAGATGGGGACAGTGAGACATGGGTTTAGCAAGTAACAGCATTAAGTTTAAACTCAGGACGTCTGTTCATTGATATGCAATTCCTTATTCTTTGCCTCTCCAGGAATGTGCCTGTCACATAACCACACCTATCATAGCTACACATGTCATTGTTCCCGATTTCACTTTCTTACCACGCCATTTTGGAGAGGTGTGTCCTGATAGCCCTCCTTTGTGCCAACATAACACAAGACTCACCATCACACAGCTAAGTTCTTCCATCCACTCTGCTTCCTGTTTGTATTAGAAACATAAAGAATATTCTGCGGGAAAGCAGATGTTTCCAAATATCACATTTCCCTTGACTAACTTGTAGCTCTACCACTCCTTAATTCAGCTATTGTTTCTTCTAGACAGTAATGCTTTCTGCCTTACTCAGCGTAGAGACAGAGAAGCATGTTAGCCACTGCATAAAGCATACAGGTTAACAACCCCTTCTACACCAATTTTGAAGTCCAAAGAGGTTTGATAAATGAAAGACTTTTTATAACTCATTTGATATCAAAGCCTGGCCAGATCTAACCTCATTTAGCAACAAAACCTGCCCTGAACTGACTCGAGGCTATTTGTGATCTTCATTGATCACAGTCAGTGTGAATTTTCATACATTTCACTGCTGAAATATCAATTTGCTTTATCACAGAGTGCTGCCCAGACCTCACTCAGGGTCTTACATACGGTATGGTATATTTACCTTTTTACCCATCCAAAGCCAAAAAATCCTAAATTACAAAATACTTCTGGACCCCAGGGGTTTCAGATACGTGATTTCAGATGTGTACTTCCTTTCTCTTAACACCCCCCCCTTTTTTTTAATGAGGTAAAGTTAAGTGTTTTCCCAAGTCTAACAGATTTGGTGAATATATAGATTTGTCTATGGCCATGTTATATAAACACTTTGTAACTTTAGAAAATTCAGCTATCATGGGGGAGACCTTCCTTAACTGTGTTCTTGTACAAGAGACATTACACAGCCCCACCCTCTGCTGACTGTTTTGTCATTCATTCATTGAGAGCCACTAAAACATTTCCTCCCAAAGGATTAACTTTGCTTTCTCCCTCAGACCTGTCTAACTGTGGGAGACTGCTCTGTTAGACCACTGGTTGGTTGGTTTACTGACTCTTTTGGAATACGTAAATCAGTTTATAATTCCACATGGGATCAGGTTAACCATAATGTCATTAAAATTAAGGTAATCCAGGGGTGCCTAGGTGGCTCAGTCAGTTAAGTGTCCCACTTTTGATTTCAGCTCAGGTCATGATCTCAGGGTGAGAGACAGAGCCCCACAGTGGGCTCCACACTGAGGTGGAAACTGCTTAAGATTCTCTCTCTCTCCCCTGCCCCTCCCCCTCTGCTCCTCCCCCTCAGCCCTTCTGTCCCTCCCTCTCTGCCCCCCCACATGTGTGCCTCTCTCTCTCTCTCACACACACACAATAAATAAACTAAATTAACTTAAGGTAATCCGGATGAGCCTTAAATTTCTGTCTGATCTGGGTTTTTTTTTTCATCTGAATTTTCTGAATACATTTACACAGACTCAGGGTTGGTTTTCCCATTCATCTGTCATGATTCTCTGGTATCCAGGTTGACGTGCTCTCCCAACCTTTAGCGCTAAACCACAGCATCTGAAGATCCATTAAATCTGGCACTTCAGAAATTTAAAAACTGCCACAGAATTATCATTCATTAGCTGAAATTTTCCATGATAGATATCTGAGTCACAAAACTTAATTCTAAGAGCCAAGCAAAGATTCCCAAACTAAGGAGAAGGAAAAGCACTTCTGACTTAAGGCGCTTTCTTGCTTTTCTGTGGTAATCAGTTGCTATGACAGTAGACTCGCTCAGAGAACATGCGACGAACTGCTTAAAATAGCCAAGGAGCACTTTTCCCTAAGGAAGCAGATCCTGCAAGAAATTACTAAGTCTTACAGATTTCTATGAGCACTGTTTCAGCCATCAATAACTAGAGTTACAGAGTAGGGTTGAAAACATTGTGTTGTTTAGGGTTTTTACATTTTAGCGAGAAAAAAGGGAAATTCCTTGTATTTAACACAGATAGATATATGCCTGCTGGAAAAGCCTTCCATTTGGTTCAAGTTGAAATCATTTTGATTTCAAGCCCACGCTTTAAACGCATTCATTAATCCTTATAACATCTGGGTGGCACAAATAAATGCCATTGTGCCTGTTTTACAGGGAACTGATTAAAGATGCCGAGTATGTTTCCACCTTAAGACAAACTTTTCATTCAGAAACACAACTGACCACCTCAGACTCTGCCCCCTGAGTAACTGCTGTGTGATAGGACTGCTTTTCTCTATGTACCAAGTTATTCTTCATGATGCTAAAGGTCTGCCCTTTCTCTTCATAGAAGATTTGTTGGGCAAGCAATGGGGCTGGGGACCTAAGGGATGCATGAGGAGAGCATCGGGCTCTCCCATTTTCTGGGGGAGGGAGCATGCCGGAAGTGCTTCTGTGGGTTAGCAATAGCCCTCTCTCAGGTTGCCATCCTCCTGAGCAAACATCCAGGGCTCCTGCTCCCTTTCCTGTCCTTTCCCAATGAGGCCAGGCTGTTCTTGCTCCAAATTCTTCTGCGGAGTTTCCCTCATCGGCCATTCTTGCACACAGACCTCACTCTGCTGCCAAAAGCCATAAACGGCCTGTCAGACTTGATGTGTGTGGGGCTGTTACCAAATGGAAACTGAAAGCCAGAGAATTTCATCTGCATGAGGTACCAGGGCTATTTCAGAAAGCAGAAGTGCCAGATTCATCCTTTCTTGATGGTACTCACAGGGTAATTGGAGAGTGCAGAGAAAAACCCTCAAGAAAATTCTGAAGTAATATATTGTAGTGGGGGAATTCTGAAACGAGAAAACATGCTACAGACTTTTCTACTTCTCTCTCTCTTTAAACAGCTACCCACCTCATTTATGCGCTCAGCACATATTTCCCTGAATGGGGACTTCCCTCACGTTCTCTCATCCTCTAATAGTTACTTTATTTTTCTACTTGCACTTAAAATTTTTCTCTCTCCCTCTTTTTTTTTTCTGGTAAATATACTTCTGCAGATACAGGAAATCCGTTAGCACTTACTATCTGTTGGGCAAGCACGGGTGCTTATCCCGCGTGAGAAGCCAGTGAAGGCAAAGTCTCCAGGCGCGGCCTGCCCCGGGGAGCTTACCTTCTGGGGATCCGAAAGCGCCTGAGGAGCGACGCTGGTATAAACAAGTCACACGTGCGGTGCTGCTTTCAGGGTTTGACATTTGTTGGAAAAGAATAGGATACTTTGATCTACATTTGATATCCAAGATCAAGTATCACTTATAGTAGGCTTTAGCATAGCACCAGATTTGAATTCCGGGCCATATTCTGGGCATCGTACTGGAGTTTGGGGGAAGAAAAGTGCTATAAAAGGAGACTCTGAGGCATTGTCTAAAATAACACTAAAACCACTGGTTGAAAATTAAAACATTTTAAAATTAATAATAAAGAGATACATTGGTATATCTCTGTATTCTTTGGAATTTAGCCAAGATATATTTTAAAAATTAGTCATTACAGTCAAAGTGATTTCACCAGTTGCTCATTTATGCAGTGAATACATGAGGGCTGTGAGAAGGGATTGCATTTGTCTGTCTTCCGAGGCCTAATTTTTATTGGTAGTCCTCATCCCCCCCCCCCCCCCCCCCGGGAGCTACAGATCTCGCTTCTAGGTCCATCTGCATTCACACTGTCTCTGAGCGGATGCCCCAGCCTCTCCCGGTGAGCCTCTGCTTAACTAACTTCACCCGTAGGAGATACTCTTTTACTAGGTTTGTTTCGACTATGCAGGCTTTCTTACTCTCTCTGCAGAAGTTACTACTACACACCCTTCTGGCTCCATGACGTAAAGCCTCTCTGTCTAGAGCCAGGCCATACTCTGCCAAAGAAGGATTCTCTCATTCGGGAAATCAGACCCACTAAACAGACTCTCTGGCTCTGCTTTTAATGCTCTTGTGAGTACAGGCTAAATGCCTTTGCTAATATAGTTGTCAAGAAATTGTGTTTGGGGGCGCCTGGGTGTCTCAGTCATTAAGCGTCTGCCTTTGGCTCAGGGCGTGATCCCAGGGTCCTGGGATCGAGCCCCACACAGGGCTCCATGCTCCGCTGGGAGCCTGCTTCTTCCTCTCCCACTTCCCTTGCTTGTGTTCTCTCTCTCGCTGGCTGTCTCTCTCTGTCAAATAAATAAATAAAATCCTTTAAAAAAAAAAAAAGAAAAGAAGAAAAGAAAAGAAAAGAAAGGAAAAGAAAAGAAATTGTGTTTGGGACCTGGGCTGAGAAACAGATGTCAAGATCTCCAATTGCAGCGCTGTACCTGCAGACCAAGGTCAGCAGGGCGAAGAACGGGACATCCAATCAAGAGTTGGCCAGTCTTCCAGTTCCTAAATGAGGCTGAGAAAGAGAAAGAGATTTGGAGAAGTGCCTGGACACTACTCCTTCCCATGTTCCTCCATGTACATATACTTATATATGCGAGGCACTGTTATCTATAAAGTAAGAAACTGGAAGCTACCGGGGTACCTGGATGGCTCAGTCAGTTAAGCATCTGCCTTTGGCTCAGGTCATGATCCCAGGGTCGAGTCCCTCATTGGGCTCCCTGCTCAGGGGGGAGCCTGCTTCTCCCTCCCCCACTCCCCCTGCTTGTGCTCTCTCTCTGCCAAATAAATAAAATCTAGAAGAAAAAAAAAACTGGAAGCAACCTAAATGTCCAAAACTGGGGAAATTTTTATCAACATTGTATTATACCTAGAACATTTTGCAGTTATTTTAGTGATCTTTATAATATTATGTAGCAATGTGGGAAAAGAATTTACGTGCATGTTTAAGTGAAAAGGTCAGGATATGAAATTATTTGGATGGCTTGACATAACCTGTATAAAAATAAATGCACACGACAGAACAGCAGAGTACTGAAAGGACATGGGCAAACCCAGTTAATAGTTGACATTTTGGGTGTATGATTATATGCCATTTCCTTCTCATTTTTCAAAATTTTCACAATGTTACTACATTGTTTTTACACAAAATTGAGCATATTATACGTACCCACCTGCATGCCTTGTCCAAAATAGTTTAGGACTGTGCTAGGCCGTGGATTTTAATATTATCAGTTATAAATAGAAGTAATAAAAGATCTTATTCAAACTGGTTTAACCTAGAGTATTTATTGGAATATATCATTAAAAAATTCAGAAGATGGACCACCCCCAGGATGAGCTGTTCCCGAGATTCATAGCGTCCTCAGTGCTGGCACCCCATTACCCTTGACTCTGCCTTCCTGCATGTATCAGCCTTTTTGTCATACTTCCTCCCTTGTGGCAGAAAAATGGCTGCAGCAGTTCCATTTTAGAGAAGGAGGAAGGTCAACTTTTCCCCCAATTATCAAATAACAATCTTTGCTTCACTCTATTTGTACCGACGTGGACCAGTTGCTGAGCCCAGGGGACTGCTACACTGGCTTACGGTTAAACTATGCCAGCCGCGCCCCCGTCTGTGGTAGGCTGCTCTTCACAGATATTTGCTGCCTCTCCGTGTGGGAGGATTATACTTCCCCACCTCACTGACATCGGGTGAACCATAACTTGCACTGGCTATTGAAATGCAAAATGCCAATGTTCAATACCAAAATGTGACATAGTTGTTGGACACTGGAGTTGGCTTCACGGAAGCCATTTTGTTCCTTCTGCCAGGTGGAAGTGTTCAGAGTCAATGTGTGGTTTGCCGTATTCCCTTCCCCCTCTGCTACAACCTCTGGCAATATTCCAAACAGAGGCTTCAGTGTCAGCTTGGGTTCAAGAATAAAGATGAAACTGAGTAGATCCACAGCCCATCTGGACTGCACGTGAAGCATGAGCGCCACCTTTGTTATTATCAGCTGCTGAGATTTGGGGGTTGCTTGTTACTGAACATAACCTAGCCTACCCTGACTTGGCTTGAGTCCTAGCTTAGCCATTTCCCGGATACAGGAAGTTGGATAAGTTATTTCACTTCTCTGCACTTCCTCTCTTTATTTGCAAAATAGAGATGATATGTAAAACACCTCGTACCTACATGCAGTAGTCCCTCCCTTAACCGCGGGGGATACATTCCAAGGCTTCCGGTGGGTACCTGAAATAACCTAGAGAACCGAACCCTATATATACTGTGTTTTTTCCTATGCATACTTATGATAAAGTTCAATTTCTAAATTGTGCGCAGTAAGATATTAACGATAATAACTAATAACTAATAAAAAGACAATTATAACAATATACTGTAATAAAAGTTATGTGAATGTGGTCTCTCTCTTAAAATATCTTATTGTACTGTCCTCAACCTTCTTGTGATGATGTGAGATGATAAAATGCCTACATGATGAGATGAAGCAAGGGGAACGACGTAGGTGCCGTGACGCAGCGTCAGGCTACTACTGACCTCATGACATGTCAGAAAGAGGATCGTCTGCTTCTGGACTGAGGTTGACCATGGGGGACTGAAACCACAGAACACGAAACTGTGGATGAGGAGAGACTGCTATACTCAAAAATGACAACTATTATTATTCGTTGATAACTAGAATGATAATTCTTATTTCCATGGGGGATTTTCTCAGAATTTATCTTAGTGATTTTCAGGGAGGAAGAAAGTCCATCTGAAAGAGGAGGTGTATTGTATCCTTTTTTACCAAGACAAAGTTACCTAAAGTTTCAGTATATACACTAATTATCTGTAGATAGAACAAGAAATTCTTCCTTAAGATATAAATGTTAGTTCCTTGGAATGTTCTTTCTTTTTTAAGAAATAAAAAAAGATTAACCCAAAATTTCATATGGGAAAAATGGTTTTTACGTTCAATACCAAAATGTGATAAAGCTATTCAACAATACAGTTGGCTTCACTGAAGTAATTTTGTTCCTTCTCTGAGTTATCTATTATTGAAGATAGCCAAGCAATGGATATTGAAATAGATGATTTTTCTATTCCATTGTGAAAACTCTTGTGTTCCCTGAGCCCCTTCCCATAAAGTGATGTATTCTTGTGTGTGTGTGTGTGTGTGTGTGTGTGTATGTTTGTATGAGAGAGAGAGAGAGAGAGAGAAAGAGAGAGAGATTATAGTCAGAGGAATGCAGTTTAAAAGTAAAATTTCCATTTTATTCCTTGAGAATGTAATTATATCTATACTTGAATCTAAGTTGACTTGATTTTGTAATCAATAATTATTTTACATTATGGAACACATTTTCTACCTTAGACATTTATCACTGACATCTGATATCTAGCACGATTTATTCAGATTATAGGTTTTATCTTGCTTAGGTTTCTTGTATTCAGTAATTAAGGTACAATACAATTATTTATTTCTTTAGATTAAAAAATGCTTTGAAAAATGTACTGTAACTAAATCATGGTTTAAATGCATTAGGGCAGTAATTACTACACATTGCTATGCAACAGAATTACCTGAAACCTTACACACACACACACACGCACGCACACACAGACTTGTGACTTACAGTCTCCGGAAGTAGGTCTCAAATTTTTTCTTTATTTCAAAAGCTTCTCAGGGAGTGACATCACCAAGATGGCGATATAGGTTGTTCCTGACTTCTCTTCCCCTCACGAGAACAACTAACTAACATCTGTTAGTTCCTGAGAGAATCCTAGAACATGAGGATGAGGCATAAGCACTCCCCTGCACCTCAGAGACCAAGACAGACTACATTAAAAGGAGGTTGTTTTTGAGAGTATTGAGCTATGAACATCCTTGCACATGTCTCATGGAGCACATAGGAAATAATTTCCCTTGAGCAGATGCCTTTCGGTTTTATTGCTAGAGGGAAGAATACGAATAAGTTCTTAATTATGAGACCACGTCCAAGTGTAGCAACAAACTTTTTCAGAGTAGATACATCATTTTCATTCCCACTAGGATTGATCCCAGTAGATCTATCTCCTTTTCAACTAGTTGTTATGGTCAGATTTATTTTTCATTATAATTTTTTTTTTTTGCCAATGAAAAAGACACACAATATTTAGAAAAATTTCTCGAACACCCAGATTTTGATTTCTAAATATCATTCCCCACTAAAAGAAACCAAGGATCCTTGGTGAAAGGACTGATCCCTGGGGTGGGGTGGGGAAAATATAAGATGAACTCAGAACATTTTCTTGTGCCAGAAAGTAGAAAATTGCCCAAGGAATGATGAGGTCATGTCAAAGAACACAGAACTCTGCTCGACAGGGCTCTTGCTGGCCACATCTGGGGAAATTTGAATATGAAAATAAGATAATAATAATAGATTATAATCCACTGAATAAAATAAGTCTATACTGATATATTCAAAGGAGGGAGGGAGGAGGAGGAAAGAAGGAGGAAGAGAAGGCAGGAGGGAGGGCAGGAAAGCTCTTATAAAAGAATGTCAACTAATAAATCTGGAAGGAATAATGCGATTAGAAAATCACCAGTTGGGCAAGAATAATCAATAGATGCTAAAACCAATAGGTAAGAGTTTGATGAGGAATAGAAAGAATATTTACATCATCTCAAAGTATCTTCCCATAAATTACACCCTAATGATAAAGGGAAATGAGTACATTTACAGTGAAAAAGTCTGGCAGGCGCCACCTGTACTGGTTTCAGTGGTGGCCCCTAAAAGATATGTTTATGTACCAACCCCCAGGATCTGTGAATGTGACCTTATTTGAAAAAAGGGTCTTTGCAGATAGCATTAAGTTAAAGATTTAATGAAATCGTCCTGAATTACTTGGGCCCTAATCCAATGGCAAGTGACAGAAGAGGAGAAGGCAATGGATAGAGAGAAGGAGAAGGCCTTGTGAAGACGGAGGCGGAGAAAGCTACAAGAAATGCCAACAGCTACCAGAAGCCAGAAGATGCGAGGAAGGATTGTACCCTAGACTTTCAAGAGAGAGCATAGCCCTGACAACACCTTGATTTTGGGCTCTGGTCTCCTCACTGTGAGAGAAAACTTTTCTGTTGTTTTAAGCCACACGATTTGTGGTAATTTGTCATGGTAGCCCTAGGAAACGAATATACCACCTTAAGCGAATGATCAGTGTTAATATCACCAAGGAAGGAATTAACCTACATCATGTGGTTCTTGATGAGATGCAGTGAGAAGCTCACAACTTCACTCAATAATGTTCCTGTCAAAATTGCACAACCCGAATCCAACCGTAAGGAAATAGTGATCACAACCAAATTGAGAGCCATTCTCCAAAATAAGTTGTCTATACTGTTGAGGTTATAAAAAACCAATAGAAGGTTGAGGAACTGCTCTAGATTAAAGGACATTAAAGAAGTATGACAACAAAATATAATGAGTGACCTTCACTGGAGCCTGGTCTGTGAAAAACTTTGGGGGGGGGGGGTAACTGGCAAAGCTTGAGTATTAGACTGTGGATTGGATAATAATATTGTACTAAAGTTCGTATTTTTATTACTCATACCATGATTATGTGAAAAGAATATCCTTGTTTCTAGGACATAAACACTGAATATCAAGGGGTAAGGGGTCATACTGTCTGCAACTTATTCCCAAATGATGCAAAAAAAAAGTATCTATGCATTCATGTAGAAAAAGAATGAAAAAGTACATCTGGCAAATATTATATTATACTCCATATATAGTATTTATATATTATAAGTAAATGGTACCCAAAATTTCTTTGTACTATTATTGCATTTTTCAGTAATTTTAAAATTATTTCAAAGTAAGATATTTTTAAAAGCTTACTAGATTATTCTAATGTGTAACCAGGTATGAAAACCATTAAAATTCACTTGTTAATGCAGTGGCTCTCATCTGGGTGATTTTGCCTCCCAGAAAACATAGAGAAATGTCGGAGGACATTTTTGCTTGTCAATGACTGCAGATGGTGGAGGGGAGGGACGCAGGGATCTGGAGGGGTACTCTTGGCGCCTAGCGTGTCTAAAGGCCAGGGAGGCCGCGAAGATGGTAAAATGAGCCGGAGAGCTGCCCACAAGTAATTATCTGGCCCAAAATGTCAAAAGTGCCATTGTTAAGCACCTTGCTTTAAGGAAATGATACACCTTCACTACTTGAACCAGATTCTACACTTATGGAAAATGGCACCAGATGTATATAGATTTAGAATACTTAACACAGCAACATTTGACATCAACAAAAGATTCCCATTTTACAGGTAAAAATATATTTGCATTTCAAGACTTGGAAATCACATACAGAAATACATACAATCACATGTGATACCATACGTCAAACAAGAATAGTAAAGGAAGGGAGAAGCATAGAAGTCTGGCTCAATCATTTTAACACCAACCAAGTAGTTTTCACAATACTAGACAATAAGTCCACCGCAAATGTGATTCCAAGGCATTCGAACAGCTCAGTGAGAAAGATAAATAGACTCCTCTCAAACTTCTGACTAGACTCATAAAGCAGTATAAATATATTACATTTACTGGTTACCTAGGGTAATCCATATCACTTCTTTCTACATCTAATGAGATTTCCTGTTTCTATATTTTTAGCATAGGAGAGCGACACAAGCATCGCCATAACTAATGAGTAATGAATCAGACAGTATTAGTCAGGTTTTCCCATCACGAACAATCCACGAGCCTCCATGACTCTCAGCAGCAAACACTCATTTCTTACTCATAGGTCTGTGCACTGGTTGAGTGGACGCTGCTTCAAGCTCAGGTCTGCTCTTCATTCCCTCGCCCTGGGACCAGTAATCACCTGGACACACTCCCGGCAGATCAAGATGCTCCAGAAGCCGGGCCAAACTCTGCAAGCATGTTCAAAGCCTCACTCACGCCACATCTGCTAATATCCTGAATTTATCTTCCCGTGTCAAGATAAAGAGTTTTATCTCATTTTAACGGTTGCGTTGTATTCTGTAGCACAGGAAAGCTATCATTTATTAAGTCTCTTATTAATGGGCCTTTGGATTATTTCCAATTTTCTCTTATTATATCTGATGCTGTGATAAACATCCTTGTAGCTAAATTTTTATCTGAATTAAGCATTCATTGTTAAGGAAAAAAAAAACCCTAAAAGTGGAATTTCTGGGTCAAAGCACAGAAACAATTATTTTCAAAAGGTTTTTCTTCTCAGTGTTATCTGGCATTAAAAATCAAAGCATCAATATTAGGCAGTTGGTTGAGGATATGAGGATATGAGGTACTGACCACGTATACGTGGGTGGGTAGGCATGAGAGGACCAGAAGAGAAGAGGGGAAAAGAGAAGAAGGGAGGAGAAATGGAACGTGAGAACCATCCAAACCCAACAGAGAATGAGAGACACTATATAAGAATTACTGGTTGTAGTAAGAAACCCCTCTGAACAGCCAGTTGTACCCTTGTTGATTTGTAAATGAAATAGAAAAACCAAACCACTCAAATCAGAACATATATATCTGTTGCAAAAATTTAGCAATTTTTATAAGACGTACAAATATACAGCTAGTAGATTACTGGATCTAGAATTTTTAACTGCAGTCTATTACCTTGATCTCCTTTTCCCAATGAATCATTAAGAGCAGTGGTTCTCAACAGGGGTATATAGTTGGGTGTTACAGTTACATAGTTATAGTATATATAGTTAGAGGGATATATACATACATACATACATATATATATATATATATATATATATAAAACACCATATATATATATATATATATATATATATATATATGGGTGTTATAGTTATCTATTGCTATGTAACAAATCACCCCAAAACGTAGTGGCTTTAAACAACAATTTGTTATTATCACTGACGGTTCTGTGGGTCAGCTGGGCTCAGGTGAGCAGCTCTCTCATGGTGCCTCTCCTGTAGCTGTGGTCAGGTATTAGCTGGGGCTGAATCATCTGAGAGTTCAACTGGGTTGGGTGTCCAAGATGGCTCCCTCACAGGACCAGCAGTTGTTGGCTAAGAGCCCAGCTGACTGTGCCAAACTGAGTGGCCAAATGTGGCCTCTACTTATAGTTTGTGAGCCCCACAGCATGGTGGCTACACTCACAGATGGAGTGTCCTGGAGGGAGTATCCCAAGAGTGAGTGTTTCAAAGTCCCAGGCGGTAGCTTCAAGGCTTATGATCTAATCTCAGAAGTTCCAGAATATTTCTTCTGCATTCTTTTGTTTCAGCAAATCACTCAGGCCTCCCCAGAAGCAAGGGGAGAAGAACTAGATGCTGACCTCTTGATTAGGGAGCAGCAAGTCATAGTGCCGAAGAGGATGTGGGATGGAAACTATTATCGTGGCCATCTTTGGAAGATAAAATCTGCCACTGTGGGGGAGTTGGGAAGAATCCTCTGAAATTGTTGACTAGTTTTTTATATGCTTATGTCTTTCTCTGAAGAGAAGCCTAAATATTAAGAAGATTCTCAAAGGAATCTATGACCAAAATAAATAAGTAAAAAATGGAAACAATCACTAATCCAGGTAGATTATGGTGTGTTACATAATTAAGTTTATTTTATACCCTAATATTCCTTTCTAAGGATATTTAATCTCTGCCACTAACTTGGAATTGTTCAGCATCTAGCTATGATTCACTAAGAAATTCATCCAATTAAAATTTTTAAAAAGATGTCAGATAATTCTGTCAGTGTGAGTGACTACAAGTTAAATAAAGCCAGTTACACATAAACACACACTCACACACGCGCACACACGCACACGCACTCATGTACATGTACATAAACATTTTCTGAATTGTAAACAGAGGAGCCTGATCAAATAGGGTTTGTATTTTGGGCCACTGTTGCCGTTGGAGCTACCTATATTTGATTTTGCAGAGAGCTCTAACAGACTATTAACATCCTACACACAGTTCGGGGAACATGTCTTTTTAGAGGCCTGCAGCACAGTCCTGCACAGCGCACAGTGATTTCCACCATGCAGCCTGAGATTTGACTACTTTCATCTCAGCATATGTAACTGTAACTGTTACTATTGGTCACGAAATTATCTGGGTTTTATTACAGCATTGGATTCTGTGACCCCCCAGAATCCTTGACTGCCTCAGATATGCTCCCTTTTTAGTAAGAACTCTTTCTGTCTGTTTATGCCCCTCTACTTACTATTAATTTCATGAACTTCTGTCCTCTGGATTTCAGTGGTGGTGGGAAGGGGAAGGCAGAGAATTCGGGAAGGGGTGCAGGAATGCCCAGCCAGCTGCATCCTCCACAAGAGGTTAGGAGACACCCTACATCAGTCAACAGGCCAACCACAGTCCCGTGCCAAAATCCATGTGAAAATTGGAGATGTACAACGAGCTAACAGGGGATTTTTGTTGCTGCCGCTGCTGAGATTGCTGGGTCTCTTACGACTCTTTTTATCTGCACGTTTATCTCCGTTCTCACCCTCTTCTCAAGCATTGCCTTCTTAAGGAGACTAGGTCACTTATTCCATAACATTCTGGACTCTGCTGATTTTTTCAACATGTTTCCCATCTCCAATGTTTCTGTAAACCCAGAAGTTAGATATACAGGCTTGGTTAGATTCAGGGCTAACATTTTTGCCATGGATACCTCACAGGTGCTCCTCTGTACTTCTTATGACATCACACCAGGAAATATATAATCTCCATTTGCCCTGCCTTCAATGATGTTGGTTGATCCAGATGGTGACTGCCTGATTCCTAGTCGTAAAGTTGTGCAGTGACCTTTTGCCTCCCTTAGAATAATGTTCAGTTCCTCATTAATGTTTTGCTTCTTAGTTTTAGCTTCCATAAATGTTTATTACTTGAATCGGTTATTTCATTAGATGTAAAATGGTGAATTTCTCTATCATTTCTTCTGCATTTACTAGCTAGAATACTTGTGTAAGAAAACTTTCCCTCATTAACTAGGGCTATATTATAAAATTCTTAAAATAGACTTTTCACATGAAAAGCAGATCAAGACTTATTTTTCCCATTAATTACTCATTTTTGGAGTATGAGTTAATAGACTATCTCCAATAGTGATAAACGAGTTATGTTTGTTACTTTGGCTTTCTCTTTTGGGTATCATTTTAAATCCAGGCATATTTATTTAGTTATTGTGTTTCAATCAATTGCCATCATCTTTCTCGTTGATGGTAAAATGGACCACCTTTAGCCAGCATAACAAGATGGTCTAGTCTTGGTTTGTCATTTGCCATTCCACACCTGGAACCAGATCTCTCCAAGAATCCCTGATTCCTTTTAGCAGGGAATGGTAGGCAGAGACCACAGTGTTGGTGCTAACATTCTCAGTATTACTGGGTTGTCATTGCTACTGGGGCTTTTCTATGTGCAGAACTGAGGTATTTTAACATTTTAAATTTTAACAAATTCATATTTATAATTCAAATATATTTGAATATTTGATATATCAAATTCAAATTTCAAATATTCGAATAGTTTAAACTTAATCAAAAGTAAACTCCTGCTAATTGTTGAATCGTTACATCATACACCTGAAACTAATACAACACTGTATGTTGATTGCACTTGAATTTAAAAAATAAATAAAATTTTTGAAAGTAACTTATTGGGTTTTTCAAGTTTTATATTTATATCTTCCTTCTCAGTGAAAATGATGGTTCTTAACATTATTAACATAATTACCATGTTAGTATACTTACTTATACATATACTATAATAACTTTAAAATATCAATATAATATAGTATAATGAAATACAGTAATATTATTACTAACAATCAGATACTGAATAAAGGTGAAGATTTCTTGTATTTTTGCGAGACGCTATTCCAGTAACAATATGCAATATACCCTATGTTCCAAAATACCCAACGGACCAAAGTATAGGTAAAAGCTTCTCTCTTGAGGAAGAGAAAAGTTCTAGCTAGATGAATGGTCAGAACAATTCAGTTACCCTGTCTCCCCTCCACCCCAGCCCTGAGAAGAGAGGAGAAAAGACCCAAGAAGAGTAGAGAGCGGGGATGCCTTGGCCCGTTGATACAGCATAGCCAGAGACCTTGGCTCTGAGCCCCGCCCCCCAGCGCTGCTGGGTGACGCGGGCAGCCTGGGAGATACGCCCCCAGCCGCACTGAACAAAGACAGATGCAATAGGAGGCTCATGTTTATCTGCGCGCATGTCTGTGGAGCACCTGCGAGCTTGAGATAGCCAGACACTCCGCCGCAGTGACGGGACTGTTTCGTAGCAGTTTAGCACTTTCAAAGAAAAAATTGTATAAATGAAAAGTATATCCTCTCTCCCAGCCCCTAGATCATCCAAAACATTTCATTGGACAGCATGTGACACCAGCCTGACATTTCTGAGTGCATCACAGGCTTGTTGCTATTGTTTATCTTGTTCTTATCACATTGGTATTTAAGCACCTTATCGCTATACAGGAGAGAAAAGGTCCTGTTTCTTCGGGCTGTGTTTTTCAAGCAGTGACTCAGGAGCACTGATCTGTGCGCTTGCTCTTTTTTGAGCTGTGCTCACATTTCTGCTGGGAGGCAACAACAAGGAGAACACAGGTGAGGCTGGCAGCCCTCGGGGAGGCAGAAGGTGCAAGGAGCACGATCAGGAAAGGCAAAGAAAGGCTCTGGTCCTTTAGGTGAACTGCAATCTGTTTTCTCTCCCTTTGAGACACCACAAGCTAACAGTCTCGCTTTCTTCCCTTCTCCCCTTTTCGTCTTCTGTGTTGGCCAAATCCATCCTTTCCAGCTCAGAAGAGGAGAGGTAACCTGCTTTGGTCCAGTTCTCTAGCTCCTGTCTGATTAATTAGGCCTGGCCCCCAGGACTGCTGCTCCTGTCATCTCACACTGTCTGCCACCCGTTCTATTCTTGGCAACCTGCTCAGTTCAATCCATCAACATGAATACTGGGAAAAATTTGGGCCACTCTGTTTCATATTCTTCTAGCCCTCTCCTTAACCCCTTATATTCACAAAATATTTGCTTAAAGCAATAATGTCAATCACTAATGTAATCAGCATTCCCAAGCTTGCTAGAAATACTAGGTCCTCTACCCTGTATTTAAATTTGGATCTAATTCGGTCAGATAATAGTGGGGCCCTAGTGATACTGATGAAGGAAGTCCAAGGTTTGCACTTCAGGGAAAAACGGCTTCAATGTGTGAGGAGCAGAGGAAATAAAGGCTAGCCCTCAGATCCTGCCCACGATGCCCGTGCCTCATACAATGGAGTACTACTCAGCCGTAGAAAGGAAGTAACTGCTGATACGTACGTCACTGGCGAACCTCAAAGGCACTGACGGTGCTTGAGTGAAAGAAGTCAGACACCAAAAGGGTGAATAGACAGAAATCAGGTCAGTATTATTTGTGGGAGGGAGAGGGATTGATTGGGAAGGTATTTGGGGGGAACTTCTTGGTGATGAAAATGTAACTTGATCATCAACGGTGCATACAGGAATGTATGCCTCTGTCAAAATCTATCTAATTGTACATTTATGATCTGTGCTTTTCGTTGTATGCAAATTATATCTTAAAATTTTTGACTCGAATGTACCTACTTTGGGTGATGATAAAAAACACTATTACCAATTTTTTTTTGCCAACTTGTATCTTTTAAAGGTACGCAAAAAGCAAACAAAACAAAACAAAACCCAACCTTTCAAGATAGAAAATGGAACAAAAAGATAGAAAATGATTTAACATAGTGCTGAAAATATGACATGCACTCAGTAAAGATGTATTGACACCTAATAGCCATGCAAAGGTTGTTCATTGTATAAGTTTGTTTACAAGACGTCTCCTTTCAGCCCAACATTATGGTCAATTTCAGCAGTATCTACAAGATTAAAATTTCCCAGCCCTATAAAAATATTTTTAGTAATCCTCCATTCCATCAATCCAGTTATACAGCCTTTTCATGGGAGTACCATAAATAAAATCAATACCTTTTATTACTTCACCACCAGAAACTTACTACACCCAGATTCAAAGGCGTAAGGCTGCCTGCAAGGCTGCTTCACCCTTCACGGAGTATTTTATGAGGAAAGCATACTGTTATAATTTGGTATGAATAAGGAAAGCTACCTTTAAATCATAAGAAGTATATATAAGGGCTATCAATCCCCTATGTATGATCTCTAGCAGATAAATACAGGGGGAAAAGTCAGCTTTCTTCTAAAGAAATAAAATTTCCTGAAAAATATATACTGGATGAATTTTAGGTTTTATAATATAAAGTGTGCACTGCCTGGTCTCAGGCAAATTGGACAAATGGCTCAGTAAGACTTATCTTTCTTAATTGTCCTGTGTTTCTAGGGAGAACTGGTCTCACAATGTGTATGTGACTATTTTCCTTTATGTTTTCACCCCCTTTGAGGACTATAGACAAAGAAAAAAAAATCAAAGAACCAACCAAGCAAAAATGCAAATCAAACTAAAGTTTCAGGCTAAAAGATAATTTATGGATAGATTATGTAACCACAATGCTGAAGATACCAGTTTAAAAACATTCTTTACCAATAGGAACTCCCCTAAATATTTTCAATTGTTTTGTCACTAGAGAATTCACATATAGAGAAGAAATAAACAATAAAACATTATAGGACAGCTATTACTGGAGAAATATGATTTTCTTTTTCAATTCTAGAGAATAAAAATTTTAAAGGGAAAAAAATAGAAGTAATGAAAAAAGTAAGGACAATTCAAAAACTGGGAAAAGTTTTAAATCCTTCAACCACATATAAAAATTTTCATTTTGTTATAAAAGAATTAGAACTCTAATAGTTCAAACTCTGTATATTCCAGTGGTCTCCAAGTGTGATTCCCCAACCAGCCGCACCAGCATCACGTGGGGTCTTGTTTTAAATGCACATTCGGAGGCCCAGCCCAAGCCTATGGAGTGGCAAGCTCTGGGGGCAGAGCTCAGCCATCGGGGTTTAACAAGCCCTCCAGGTGATCGTGATGCAAGGTGGAGTCTGAGAGCCACTGATTTATTCCAAAAACATTTATGGGGTACCCATTGTGTGCCGGGCTCTGAGAAAGTCATCGGGGACATAAAATAAGGAATTAACATGATCCATCATTTAATCAATCACGGAGAAAAAGAATATTAGTGAGGAAGGTCGTTTTTTAATACGGGAAAATAGGAGATATCTCGGCTACAGCTGGATCAGGTAGAACTACCAAAACCCTGAGGAAGTCTTCTGAGGTGGGGCAATCACGCTCAGTCAGAATGACCTGGATTGCTTTCTCCAGACTTCTAGGATCACAAGCTTCTGGAATGGGGCTCAGAAAAACTATGTTTTTCCCATTTCCTTCCAGGAAGTCTGATGTTTACTGGAGTTCATAATCACACCGCTGTTGGGGCTGTCTCAGGCTCTGGGTTCCCACCCGCCTCCCTCCTAGCAGCCTCTGCAGCTGTGGTCTGCAGAGCACCTGCCCCGAATCACCCCCCGGGAGGGGGAAACGTGAGCATGCTCGCGTGTAGAGTGCAAACCCCAAACTAAACCACTGAGTCAGAATCTTTGGGGCTGGGGCTCAGGAATATGCACTATTTACAGATTTTCAAATGATTTTTAAGCACACAACAATTTGAAGTTTACTGCCTTGTGGATCTCCCCAAGGAGCTATTTTTCAAGCCTTCACCAGTCTAGTCTCCAAGGGTCTCCTATCAGAAAATGTCCCCCACCGAATGCAAGCTGGTGCAGCCACTCTGGACGACAGTATGGAGGTTCCTCAAAAAGTCAAAACTAGAGCTACTTTGTGGCCCAGCAATTGCACTACTGGGAATTTATCCCAAAGATACAAATGTCATGATCCAGAGGGGCACCCGCATCCCAATGTTTATAGAAGCAATGTCCGAAATAGCCAAACTATGGGAAAAGTCCAGATGTCCATTGACAGTGAATGGATAAAGAAGATGCAATATGTATATCCAATGGAATATTACACAGCCTTCAAAAATGAAATCTTGCCATTTGGAACAAATGGATGGAACTAGAGGATGCTAAGTGAAATAAGTCAACCAGAGAAAGACAATTATCATACGATCTCACTGATATGTGGAATTTAAGAAATACGGCAGAGGATCACAGGGGAAGAGAGGAAAAAATGAAACAAGATGAAACCAGAGAGGGAGACCAACCATAAGAGATTCTTCATCTCAGTAAACAAAATGAGAGTTGCTGGAGTGGAGAGGGGTGGAAGGATGGGATGGCTGGGTGATGGTCATTGGGGAGGGTGTTGTGGTGAGCACTGGGCATTATATAAGACTGATGAATCACAGACCTGTGCCCCTGAAACAAATAATACATTATATATTAATAATAACAATAATAAAAGAAAATGTCCCCCACCTTCTTCTGTCTCTTGATACGTATGGTGGACAAATAACAGCCCCTCAAAAACGTCCACATGCTAATCCCCAGAATCTGTAATTCTTACATGGCAAGAAGGAATTTACAGATACGATGAAGACGCTTGAGATGGGCGATTCTCCTGGATTATCTGGATGAGTTCAGGGTAATCATTGAGCTCCTCTCAAGAGGGAGGCTCAGGAATCAGAAAAGAGACAGAAGAAAGAGAGGATCAGAGTCAGAGAGAGCTTTAAAGGTGCTGCACCGCTGGCTTTGCAGATGGAGGAGGGAGCCACAAGCCAAGACATGCAGATGGTCTTTAGTAGCTGAGAAAGGCAGGACGTGGATTCTCCCCCAGAGCCTCCTGAAGGAACGTAGCCCTGCCCACACCTTGATTTGGGCCCAACATAAACCCACCTCAGGATTCTGACCCAGTTTGTGGTTATTTGTTATAACAGCAATAGGAAACTCATACGATATGTGAAAGATATAGAAGGGAAAATAAAATGGGGACAAACAGCACTATCACTGAAGACGCTTGCCTCATTTGGAGATTCTGACACAGAAAAGATGGCACATTTAGTGTTCCCTTGGAATTTACTTTTATCAAACAATTTCTTTGACTAGAGGTCTTAACTAGACCTAGGGTTACAATGATCATAATAAACTACTCCAGAACCTTAAAAAAGAGAAGAAAGAAAGAAAGAGAAAGAAAGAAAGAAAGAAAGAGAAAGAAAGAAAGAAAGAAAGAAGAAAGAAAGAAAGAAAGAAAAAGAAAGAGAAACCTTAGTTGTTTGACAGCCATAAGATTTCCTTTTCAGATTTAATCTTCAGGACATTATCAAAAGATATGGTAAGCCACCTACTATGTACAGTTCATGACATCTTTTCACTAGTTTCTACTCCCGGGTAGTGGACAAGCCCCAAAAGACCACTTCAGATGAAGAATCAGGAAAAGCGTTCATAACGGACACATGATGTCATCAGTTACACAGTAAAACCTATAAAGGAACACAACCCTGGGAAAAAGCCTTCAAAATCCTCTTAAATTATCAGCCACTTTTGAAGATAAAAAGCTAGGTGAATAAGTGCCACATTCTCTCTCTCTCTCTTTACCTGCTTCACTCTTGGCAATGGAAGGCTCACTTCCGGAAGCAGTGATTCTCCAACGTGAGCGGTGATCAGGTCACCCGGAGGGCTTAGCGAGACACCGAGGGTTGGCCCCGCCTCTCAGGGTTTCTGACTCAGGACGTCTGGGGTGGCGATTCCCGCTCGGCAACCCGTCAAGGATTACACCCTGAAAATGGCCGACTAGAGCAATGGGTCGCAATAGCGCCTACCATTAACATCACATGGGGACTTGGAGTCCCCGTGCCCCTCCTCAGGCCACTTACCTCTGAGTTGCTGGTGATGAGACCAGCTAACACGGTTTTCAACCTCTGCAGGTGATCCCAATGTGCGCCGCAGCTTTAAACCTCTGTCCACAGCGCCAAAATAACAGTGAGGAAGGGGCGCGAGTCAATGTTGGGGAGAAGGGGCAGTAAGGGGGACCTGGAGCTGTCCAACCCCTTGGCTGTCCCCTGGGCCCTAGGATCCCCTCGGAAGAAAATGTGTCTCCTGCTTAAAAGTCAAAAGCTTAAAAACAGCATCTGACCTAAAGAAATAAGAACATGATGCCACAACATGTCCAGTCCAAACACAGGACATGTCCATTCGATATTTATGCCAGGGGCAAGTGGTAACCTGTTGGAAATGATGATACAATTCCAAAGACCGTCTGTCTGCCTAAAAATGCATGATAGTTTCATAGTAAATCGCAAGACAAGCCCTTAATCTTCCTTTTTACAGAAAGATTCAAAGAAATGGTAGTTTCTTACATTAAGTAAAACAAAAAGTTCAGCACCTTACCTCTCAAGTAACCCCGGTGTTTTCTTTTTTAGGGCACTTAATGTTCCGTGCATCATATCCAAATATTTCTCTCTTCCTCACATCAACACACCCTATTTTTATTGTCAGGAATATTCATTGTTTCCAAACAATGTCTAATTACTCATCTGTCAGACACTATTCAGTTCAGGTTTTATTATTTTAAACCACAGTTTTCTGTTGAGACCTCCATGACCCGGAACTTAGATTACCTACCGATAGACTATTTTTGTTCCTTTTTGAAATAAACTGCAAAGCACTACTACTTTGTAACACAGCCTTAGCCCTACTGCTTAACGTCAGAGGAGCTCTGAAAATAATTGCCTTTTAAGGGGATAATTCTTTTCTCTGTTATATGCCCCCAATAGTGGCTTTAATCTGTTCAGAAAACTCTGATACATGACCTGATATATTTACTCATTTTCATCCTAGATTTGATTGATATATGTACAGAAAGATACTTTACTTTGGATCGTAGCGCCTATCAACAAATATCATAAATCTCTTAAGCAAATGTTTTTGTAACATACTGTAAGAAAGACCTATTCGAGTCACATTTGCTTCTTCCAGGCTATTCGATGTAAAAATTGCTTAAATGTTTACTTCTGTGTATAAAGGAATTTTACAAGTTCTTTCCGCTTTTACTTGCCAGTAGGAATCTAGCCTCTAAACACCTTTCTTTCAGTTTTTTTTCAGGTAATTATGAAGGGTATAAGATCAGAAAGAGTGACTTTTACTCCAAACCACGTCTGATTATTTTAGCTTATTTCGTTAAAAGACCCTAAGAACCCATACATTGTATCACAGAGTCAAATCTCCTCCAGAACACACACCAGATTTTATTTATGGTACTACTTATTATTTAAAATCAGTCCATAGAAAAAATTAAATGAAGGTGAATTATAAGATTTGTTTCATCAGTGTCAAAGAAATTAAAATATAAAAATGTATGTCAAATGGGTTACTTAAAAGCAGGTGAGTTACACACATGAACATAACTTTATTTTCCAACTGAAGGGGGGAATCTCTGAATTTAGTCAAATGAATGCACTCATACAAACATATCAAAGGCATGAAATTTTAATCTGATTTTTATTTTACATTAACATGACAGATTATTTCCAAAATGTATATGTTTTTGTTGCTATTGTGTTGATCATATATGGTGGCTGGAAAAAATTCACATATTTTAGGAAAAGGGAAAGTTGTTATTCTCCACCTTTAAACTGCCCTGTTTTTGTAAACATAAATGGGCCTGTATTTTACCCATAAACACCATACTTTAACTGCATGTTTGTTGTTATTGGATAGTTTTCCACATAAATACATTAATATTTCCATGGTGAAATCACACTTGTAGGCCATTTCAATGTTTGGATACAGTCTAATGCATTTAACCAATCCCCTATTGATAGACATTTAAGTTATTTCAATTATTCAATATTGTAAGCAACTTTGCAAGAAACAACCTTGTAACAGGTATTCAATTATTTCATTAGAGTAAATTCCTAGGAGTAGAATTGCCAGGTAAGAGAATACAAACACCTGAAGCTTTGATATCTGTTACTAGATGTCTCCAAAAAGTTAAGCAGAATTTCACTCTATGGTATAAAAGTGATTGTTTTCCTCTGGGTTCACCAGTAGGTTTAAAAACAAACAAACAAAAATTTATTGAAATAAATTTACATATCATAAAATTTACTTGCTTTCAGTGTACAATTCATTAATTTTTTACTAAATTAACAGAGTGGTATAACCATCTATCACAATCCAGCTTTAGAATATTTCCAGCACTCCCCAGGGTCCCTCGTGTCCATTTGTAACCATTCTTCACTCCCAACCCAGGGCCAGGCAACCACTAATGTACTTTTTGCCTCAGTGGGTGTGTCTTCTTTCCATTTGTCATTTAAATGGAATATATAAATACGTAGTCTTTTGTGCCTGGCTTCTCTCACTTAGCATAACGTTTTTGAAGTTCATGCATCTTGTCACATGTATCCACACTTCATTCCTTTTTGTTGCCAAACAGCATTTTTGATAATTACCCACACACACCAAAAAACAACCAAAAAAAAAGAAAAAACCCCAACTTCCATTCAAAAACGGAAAGATTCCGGACACAGGAATCATTAGTGCATAGCAGCTGCTGTGCTGGGCCAGAATTCTGAAAACTCCTAACTTTAGGGTGGAGAAGTGCTTTGCCTTGACCTTGATTCTGCTTTCTGTAAGAAGTCTGCATCCATTTTTCTGGATGGTTGTTGGTTTTGCCCTCTGGGAGTTTCTTCCTGGTCCATCTCCATCTTGGTCATATCTACAGTGAGAATGGAGACTTCCTCCAGGGAGACCGAAGTTTTTTCAGCTCATTTGTTGCTCGTGCAGCTTGAGGGTCCAAGGCTGATTGTAAGGCTTAAGCATTCAAAGACGTTTTTAGTCCAGGCTTATGATTTCTTTGGCAATATGTTTTTACTTAGCAGGCTTCTAATCCATTTGCTTCCACTCAGTTCCACGTGCCATGAACCCCACCCAAAATTCTTTCCTAAATATAATTATTAATTATATATATATATATAATTATTAATCCTGATTCCTTTCCTTGCTTCCTCACCTTCATGCCTCTCTCACATACTTACACAACTTAATGCCAGCATCCTTGATATCATATGGGAGTCCGGAGAAAGAAGACCGTGCCATTAATCTGGTCTTGGTTGCTGGGTCATCATTTAAAGGTCTTTTCAATCATAGTTCCTGTTGGTTTGGGTCTAGAAACAGTTGGCTTTCCAACTTTTTGATGCCCCAAATTTCTTCTCTCCAAATATCTTGTTATTTCTACTTGACAATCATCTGGCTATTAACAGATTGATTTTTTTTCTTCTAACATCCTCCTAGTAGAAACCAGTAACAACCAACACGCTACAAAATTCTGTTTTCCAGTCTCTTCCCCTAGAGCTACAGGAGTGGTGAGTGCTTGATCTACCCTCACGCTATTGCCAGTGACAGGCTTAACACGTGTTTTATCACTGTATTACGTGGCCCTGCATCATCCCATCCTCTGATACGGGTTCCTCACCTCCTAATGGCAATTCTACGTATTTTAAGGTTTTATCGGACAGTTGTACCTTGTACCTCCAATGCCAACATTCCCATTACTGAAGACTACGGTAACACTAAAATGAATATACCCCCAAATATTGGTCACTTAACATGATAGAATTTTATTCCCCACATATAATATCCATTAGAGGCGGTGGAAATCAGGGGTATTCTGTTCCCCAGTCCTTCAGAAAGAGCCTGACAGATGCTCTGCTCTCTCAACTGCCTTTCGAACTCACCTTGCCTTGACATACAGCCAGCAGACGAGGAAGAGCGGCTTGAGCATTCTGTGAGAGGTGATTATGGACCACACCGGGAGTGTACATCATTCCATCATTTCTGCCCACATTCCTGTGGGAAAATTTCTTCCCGAGTTCACACCTAACTGCGAGGTAGGCTGAGAAATACATTCTATCTTTGTGCCCAGGAGGAAAATCAAACAAGTCTGGCAAACAGCTAGCCAATGTCTGCCCTAGCAGCACATAAAACATTTAGCCTTGGACTCAAGAATTCCAGTGTTAAAGATCTTTGCTGAGAAAATACTCCAAAATACAAAATGTTTATTCTGAAGACTCTTAGCATCCTGTAATAAATATATAAATAAATAGAATATTAAAGATACAGCCCACTTATGTAATGGAATATTACAGAGCAACTAAAAATGTTTTTTGTTAAAACATTTAGTTAGAGGTGCCTGGGTGGCGCAGTCGTTAAGCATCTGCCTTCGGCTCAGGGAGTGATCCCGGCGTTCTGGGATCAACCCCCACATCAGACTCCTCTGCTATGAGCCTGCTTCTTCCTCTCCCATTCCCCCTGCTTGTGTTCCCTCTCTCGCTGGCTGTCTCTATCTCTGTCAAATAAATAAATAAATAAAATCTTAAAAAAATAAAAATAAAACATTTAGTCATATAGGAAACTCTCTCTGATATGATATTAAAAAAGTAGAACATAAATTTGTACACATGATATGTATATATTTTTTAAAGAGACCAGTATAATTACTGGAAGTAAATGTGCAAAAATCATAACACCCATGGGGCTCCTGGGTGGCGCAGTCGTTGAGCATCTGCCTTCGGCTCAGGGCGTGATCCCGGCGTTCTGGGATCGAGCCCCACGTCAGGCTCCTCTGCTGGAAGCCTGCTTCTTCCTCTCCCACTCCCCATGCTTGTGTTCCCTCTCTCGCTGGCTATCTCTCTCTCTGTCAAATAAATAAATAAAATCTTTAAAAAAAATCATAATACCCATAATCTGTATGGTAAGATTATAGACTTGTCAATTTTTTTCTTTTTATGATTCTTCATATCCAAATTGCCCATTACAATAAGAAATAATATACACATTTTTCTATGATGTAATAAATTCATAGCCATATCCAGGTCTTCTAGTCCTCTAAACACCTCAAATGTCACTATCTTTAATAATGAATTCGGGAAAGTAACATATTAATAACATAACAAATCATTATCCTTTAAATATAAGAAATTAATATTGTAAGAAATTAATATTATCATATTCCAGAAAAATATCTTGAAATTAATAAGGTGAATAAGGTTAAATAAACTCTTCAGAGATCACCTACTGTAGGAATGCAATTTTTAATTTATACTTCCCTACCTACGGTGCCTTCTCTTCTTTGTTTTTTAAATCTCTTTTGTAAAATGTCCACATCCATTTCCAAAAAGAGCATCTTCCCTCTCTCTCTCTGTCTCCATTCCTGCAAAATATACCCAGAAAAGCACATTCAACTGAGCATTGGCAGATGGTGTCTATCACTCATCAAGGTTTTCAGTAGAGATTATTTTGTGTATGTCTACCCACTTCTGTGTTGGAGGTAGACAGACAAAAAGGCACCCAAATCACTAGGTTTATTGTCACACTGTTGGTTTCTTAGAGTATAGAATGGATGGTGGCCACATTTCATGAACAGTTTCTATCAACACCTGGCCAATTTCAGATTCTTCTGTAATCAGATATTCCCAAACCTCAGATACTCGCCTGAAATGAAGCTCTTATTCTCACCTATATGTCCTATATTTAGTACTGCATCTATCAGTTAAAGGGATGTTGATTTTTATGTTCACATTGAGGGTTATTTTTATGTTAGAATGAATAATGCCCATCTTTCTCAGCCATTGTGGAGCTAAGACTACTAGTCTGAATTTTTGGTTAATTAACCTACATGACCCACTGTCTTCCCATCAAAATGTGCTCCCATGGGAACTTGTCAACATATGCACAAGATATTGTGAAAAGAAATCAAGAGGTAGTATAAAACACGGTGTATTCATGCTTTCTTTATAGAAAAATACTTTGCACTTATTTTTTTCTAACTTAGAACTGAATCCATAGCATTCTGTCCCCTCACTCCCACTCTGATGTTTATATGGGTTATTTTCTATTTTAAGTTGTATTTATTTATTTTTTCTATTTCAGAAGGAGGAAGGCAAAACTTTAAAATCCAGACCTTATTAATACCTTTATGATTATTCCCATCTATGAATATATTTTATCTGTTTTCTGCCAATGCTTAATGTACAGTGGGTAACTGTGATTGGTAAAAGTCTTATGGAGGTACTAACACAATTCTGGAATCTAATCTTTAATATTTTTGCCAGGGATTATGCAGAAACTTATAATTATGTTTTACTTTGGATTTACCCCATCTTTACTTTATCTCATATTAAAGTGTAATCAAAATCAGCCTGTTTCCATTCGGTCGCAAATCCCCTTCTTAAAGCACCTATTCAAAAGTCTCCCCAATTTTCATTTTCTCTGTCTTTTCTTATTATATTAAATCCTGATATCTGAAAATTGAACCATATAGTAGCATTACCATGTTCTTTTAAAAATACAGATCATATCTATTCTTCCTGTGTTTTTACATTATAACTGTGTTTTTTTAAATCCTTGGCAGGTTGCAATTAGATTTCTAGTACGCCATTGTATTAGAGTAAATACCATTATTATGGTAGAAATAATTTACCTTGTGTAGTGTGCTGTTCAGATAGTCTGCTGAGATGCCTCTGATAGCAAATGTCATTCCCATTCTTTAATTACAATTTTTAATCTTTCCTGGTTTACCATTCTTTCAGTAGATTAATTATTTTTATTCTAAAATTCAGAAATCGTCTGTCTGGGTCTAATAATGTTTATTAACAAGAATTATAATATCCCATTGCTTCCCCCTCCCCCGCCCCCCGTAGAACAGTAGGAGTAACTTTATTTTTCTCAAACTCTCTGACCCATCACATGCAAGACATCTCTGCGGAGCTACAGTTCTGGTTTATCATTAGGAGTTGGACGCCTTCGTGAGATTAGTTGTTACTTGGATTCCATCTAGTCAGTGGTCACCGCATTGAGTCACGCGGTCAAATACAGGGAGCCTCTTTTGTCCAGAGCTGTTGTTCGCACACACACGGTGGAATGAGGCCATAAGTCTTACACCACGAACAAAACTTGAAGCAAGTGTTTAACACACAAATCTATATTAAGATAAGAGTGTGGACCCTGTGAGGGCAGAGGCAGTGTTGGTCATGCTTCTCATCAAATGCCCACAACGCCCTGGTACGTAGCACATGCTCATTAAACAGATATTGAATGAGTGAATGTGCACCTGAATGACCCACACTGGTTTTTGTCCCTCTTGCTGCGCTTGGATACAGCTTTAATTAAGGTTTAATTCAATCTAAGCAAGTCGGTAGGAGTGAGCCATGACGGTGGGAGGGAAGGATGGACTCTAACTTCCGTTCTGTTCCTCCCCTGTGATTCGGGCCAAGCTGTTTTCTCTCTCATAGCTGTGATCGTCTTATCTATACAATGGGAAAATTAAGGCCCAACTCCCAGATTTGTTACGAAAATCAAATGAAGCAATATTTGTAAAGTGCCTTGGACATTCATGATTGTCAGGTTTGGGGAGTAAATATTGGTAGCCTCATATACCAGTCAGCAATTGCCACGTGATAACCACAGTATCTCAGTGGCACTCAACAATAAACACTTCTGTCTCTCTGTGGGTTCACTGCCATGGCTCTGCCTTTGGCTGGCCGAGTCTGTGCTGCGGGTTGGGTCCAGGTCTATTCCCTGTTTCTCAGATTCCTTGTTCCAGAGCACCACCTAAGCCATGTTCTTCTCATGGTCTTGGCCAAGATGAGCGAAGGCAAGCCTCCTGCCCAGGAGTATTTTAAGCCCCTGCTTCTGTCATGAACATTAACACCACATTGTTACAAGACTTTTTTCTCCATCGGTGCCCATGGTTCTTGGTCACACCGCTTCAAAAAGTGAAGGGGTAGACCGGACAGAGTGGTGGGCAGCAAAGCAAGGTTTATTGAAGGATAGCAAAGTGATAGTATAAAGCTCCCGAGGAGGGAGGGGACCGGAGAGGCTTGCTACTGGAGTTTCTAAGTCTAGGGGTTTTTACAGGCTTGTTGCCCAGCTGTTTCAATCTGATTAACCTTCCCTGCACCGGTCATCCAATCAAGTTTTGTCACCTATCACGTGGGAAAGGGTGGAAGGCTCCTTCCAGGGCGGTATAAAATCCTTTTAAGAATCCTTTTAAGGGTGGATTCCTCTTAGGGTGGGGGGGGGGGACACGCTTGTCCCTGCCTGCCTGCCTTCCAACTAGCCTTCATGAACATTAGCCAAGCATGTCCGGTGACCATCCCTAAGTCAAAGCACGGGGAGGTATACTTCTTACATGAGGGTAGAGGAGCTGGGGGGGTGAAGGAGAGAGTGAATGTTTTTGACCAAAAATCCAATCTGATACATCTTCAATAACTAGAGCTGGGTGAGGGCCATCTTCTCTCCCACATCCTTGCTACCAGGTAGGATGACACAATGTAAGTCTCAGATGCAGTTCTACCATACACGCAGGCAAATGGGCACAAAAGTAGTCAAAGAAGCTATTCCGTTAGCTTAACAAAGTCCCAGACCTTTATCCTTTTAGGTACTCTGATGGCTCCTTGAATGAAAGGTTTATTTATAGTGGCAGAATTTCTCTAACTTTTTAAGAGGAGTCAACTGACCAAAATCTTCCAAATCCGAGCCAGGCCACTGGGTCAGTCAGAAGTCGGGAGTGCCTTTCTGAAGACTGCAGTGACGGGGACTGTAAGCTTCTAGCCCACGCAGGCAAGACCAGGAATGCCCACACAACATTCTCAGCAAATCCACGTTACTTTGTCATTACTAGTTTTACCTATAGACAAATCATTTCTAGTAAGTATAAACATGTTTCTAGTAGTATCACCATGAAAAAATCTTCGGTGTTGATTAAAATGGAAGAGGAAAACTAGCTCAAGCCTTCAGTAGCCCCTCTGAGAGCTAGATCTCTGACTCGCGTCTCGCAGATATTGGCTAACTGTTCCCGTGGTGTGTTCCTCATCAGGGTACTTCACACAGTAAGTAGCCAGCTCCTGGTTGTACTCTGAAACTGTGGCTGTGCACTGAAGCGAAATCATTGTCTGTGAGAAAGTGTATTCAAGTCAATTACAGACGGCACAGCACTAGCAGAGGTCCAAAACAACGTTGATTAGGTGATTTCCCTATCCTTCAGCTTAC